>NC_042622.1:100012313-100335206 GCF_901001135.1 Rhinatrema bivittatum | reverse complement strand
TGAATGATCCAGATTTCTGGATTCAAATGAAAAACATCCCAAAGATTCCATTAACCGGTGATGGGCTCTCGCTCTGCCTGCTTGCAGGTAAGATACCACAGATGGTGTAAGTGAAGCAACCCGAGTGACATTTATCAAGCTCTCTCATGAGACAAGCGTTTAACAGCCCTTCACTGTCTCAATTCGTAAGCGACTCTCTGGGGAGCAGCTTCTGCAGCTATTCACTCTCAGAAGCCCCACAGGCAATCCTCATTCCTTTCGAACCATGAGGCAAGTCACTATTTCTCCAGAGGTCCTCCTACCCCCCCTCACTCGCACATAACAAAATTGCACATAGAGGAGCAATGCCACCTCTGAATTGGAGCAGGGGTTTAGTTATTTTAGCAAGCGACCTCAGGGACCTCATACTATATGCTTCTACACATCCACTATACTTAATATAGCACAGCATGCTTGCATACATAGCATACTATATAGCTGGGCCATAAGGTACAAAAAGAGGTGGAAGTACTGACCAACTTGCTGTCTTATTGCATGGGGAGGTTGAGGGCTTTTGTCACTCCTCAAAGTGTGTGGTCTCCCAACTCATTTGTCCAAACCGCAGAAACTTGATCAGCTGATAAATAAATCAGTTAGAATGTAACAAACTGGATCTCCTTTGTGGAAATGCTTAGCTCAGGTTTTGAATAGTCTTTAAATTTTTTAAATTTTTTTTTTTTTTTAATTTTGCTGTGGCTTCTGCAGGTTGGGCTACCTTTTAGTCCTATTCCATGGGGACAGCATCACACATAGGAATACACAGAATGCCACTGATTAGTAGACTAATTGAACAAGGAGGCTGCCGTTTGCTTTGTTCCATGCGCAAGTCCTAGATTCCACAGCAACCCAAGAGGTGCAAGAGCAAAAGAAGCTGTGGATTAGTAAAGGGTAAGGCATGATAGTTAAGCACAGATTTTCCTGTCATACTGGACGAACTAATGAACTGGCTAAGATCTGGAATATGCATGAGGCTTTGAACCATTCCAGGCTTGTAACTGCTCTTGTGCCGAAAACAGCATTCCCAGAAGAAAGTTAAGTAGCAAAATGGACATGATTTAGGTCAGTGATGCCTCTAATCACTACTTCAGTAATCCATATGTTAGTAGTATCAATGCAGGCTTGTTTCATTAAATCATAAACTGGGAAGTTAGCAGTGAAAGAGAAGTAGCTATTATATTTGCATAGAATGATTATTTCCACTTCCATGTGCACTATGGTTCAATCAGAGCCAAATCCATTGGAGGGACTGTGGTAATTTTCATCTTCGCTCTTGCCAAAAGAAATATAATTCTCATGCCCAGATTCCTAATTTTAATCATTTTACAACTGGGTATGAGAATAACACAGCGAACACCTCCCACTCCCCTTCACATGGCTTCAGACATAAATGAGGCAGAGACATAAGACGAGAATTTAAGCTGCTCATACCCTGAAGCCTCCACTTTCTCTCTCTCTCTGCGGAACACGTTAAGATGCGTGCATGCAGCTCAGTGCTTCTCAGCCTTTTCATCATTTCTGTAATCAGACCACACTGGTTCCAGCTATGCCAAGGCTCACAATGTTCCTGTGGCTGCCACACCATAGGAAATGTTAAAAATACATTTATTCTACCCTTGCTGCAGCAGTTTTGGGGGAAAAAAAATCTCAGACAACAATTTCAGTAATATGAAGGTTTTGTTTGCACTAGAGGACAAAGAGACAAACTTTGAAAACGACACAAAGGTTTATCACTGGATTTTTATTTTTTTTTTAGCAATAGTCTGACTGTTGTGATAATATATACATGTAGTCAGGACGTTTGTTGTCTGGTACAGAATGATGTCATTTGGTGTGGATATCAAACAAGCTGGCAAAGTCTTTGAAATCATTCTGCCATTAGCCTGCTACTTTTGATAAACAGCTTGACCCTCAAACCTCTATTGTAGCTGCTGAACTTTGATATAATGTTAAGACAGGATATAAAGGAATGTGTATCAGAACCCCCTTAAAAGACCAGCACCAGGCATTTAGCCTGGTCCATCTTAAGGCATAGCCCAGAAAGGAATTTTGGTCCCAGGGAATTTCCCTAAGCAGGGGAATAAGAGAGTACACCCAGGAGGGAGCAGAGAGGTCCTGGGGCGAGAAGGCAGCACCTACTAGACTGTGTATTGCTGTAAATTGTGATTTAGAACTGCTGAGATAGGCCTTTCTATCTGTTTTCTATTAAGCTGTAAATAATAAAAGGTGAAGCTGTGAAGGAAAGGCTGTAGTCCAAACTACTCTGACTCCCTTATAAAGCCATGACCATTTACATGTTATCACATATGGGGCAGCAGTGAAATGACAGTTCTAAGTACCTAAACTGTTATGGTCGTGGACCCTTGGGCCGGCTGAGACTGCAGATGTTACACTGTGGGGACCCACAATGAGCGTCGCAGCCAGGAGGCGGTGCTGAAGAAACTCCGGAGAAGACTTCGCCACTGGAAGTCCGACCTCTTGGGCTTAGGTGGGACCCTATGCGACCAAAGATCCAGGCAGCAGCCGAAGAGATGGTCGATGAAGATGGCAGGACCCAGGGGACTGGAAGAGTCTTCACCCTCAGAAGTCCGCGGCTCCCCCGGGAGGAGCCCAAGAGAGCCCGAGCCACTGGGACTTAGAAGAATACCCTGGGCCAGCAAGAACCGGATACCTGAAGAGGCGGAGGAACAGAAGTCGGAGTTGAGGAACGAAGCAGGGTCAGAAGCCAGAAATCAGAAGTCCAAACCAAAACCAGGGGCGGCAGTGAAGACGAGGTCAATGGACGAAGCCGGGTCAGAAGCCAGAAGTAGAAGACAAGATCAAGATCCTAACGCAGCAACTAGCAACTCAGGGGACTGAGTGAACCTCGTTGCAAGGCACTGAAGATGTCCAGAAGCAGGGTTTAAATACCCTGATAGCATCTGACGTCATCCGAGGCAGGGCTTGAGTTTTCCCGAGCTCGCCCTTTAAGAGGGACTCCTCCCTGCGCGCGCGTCTAGGGGACGGGGCCAGGCGAGGAGGGAGAGACGCGCTGGAGGCAGTGCAGGCCCCGGGAGGCCTCGAAACAGCCCGGGCCATCCCAGAGGTAGGTGGAGGGACCGGGGCACGGCCCGGGACCGTAACATAAACAGAGACCCACGGTATGAAAAAAAAAAAAAGAGACAGTAAAGAATTTGGGGGCCTATTTTGGCTTGAAGCATCTGCACCAGAGCAGAGACTTGTTCTAAAGAACTTCTGCTCTCAGCATCAGCACAGAGCAGAGAACCATGCTAAAAAGAATTCTTTATCCCCCTGGGGCCTGACTGCAGTAGCAAACTTGAAAATACATACAGTAGGCAAAGGGGTCTAGCTCCACCCAGATGATGAGGGAAATAGAGTGAGTAGGGTAGGATATTTTTCTGTTCCAAAAGAAAAAAAAAAGTGGAGAGTTTTTTTGTGATGTGTTTTTGAGTAAGGCAGTGGTCCGTGGGGAGCTGAAAACCCTTGGCTATAACAGAGCACGTACTAAACTAGCATGGAAGGTTTACTCCAGACCTTCATAGGGGAGCAGCAGTGTTTCAAACTGTTATATAGACCCTAAATGCATGGCACAAGTTCTGCAGGAAGATTCAAAGAAGCACCAGGCTTCCTTGGTACAGAGTACAAAAGCCCTACAAGCTAATATTGCCCAGCGTATCCTTCCTAGGAAAGGACTTAGAGAAGGAGGTGAATACCAACAATAAGCAGGACAAGAGGAACAATGCTGGACATGGCAAGACAGACCAGGAGAGGATTTTTGTGAACAAACAACAAGAAAGAAAGGAAAATAAACACACTGAGGAGACGGAAGACCAACTGAAAGAAGAGCCACAGGACTTAGACCCACGGACATGCTTTCATTACGGACAGAGAGGCCACTTCACCAAAGAGGGTCCCAGAACTGAAGAGGCTATGGGTCCCAACCTGACGATGCCCCACGGTTGTAGATTTGTAGATACTTCTCACCTTGGCATTGGTGCTTTTGTGGTACCAGTTGAGCCAGATGGGATCCCTATTTAGGCTCTAATTGATTCTGGGAGTTGAAAACTGCTAATTTGGAGGGAACCAGTTAAGCGAGTCTACATTAATTATGAATTGCCAGTGACTGTAGCATATGCTTATGAAGATGAGTGGTAGAACCATGCCACATCAGTCTCACTGTGGACATCTGCTGACAAGCCACCCCTGGGACACTCCAGCAGCTCTCAATCGCATCCCAGTTCTGGGATGCGATTTCCCAGATTTTGAGATTCTGTAGGCCCAACTTAACGTGGGGTCAGCTAACTATGAAGAGTTTTTGCTAGAGATCTCCCCTTGGGGAAGTTCAGAATTTATTCTTATGGAAATGAAGAGTTGACCCTTAGGGGTGTCACACAGCCCTACAAAAATGTAAAGACATAAAACTGGAATTCAAATACTCTTTGTGACTCATATGAGACGTTGATCCTTATACAGACTATTATTCTCCTCAATCCAAGAGGAAAACTTGAGTGGTTAATTGGAAAGATGCATGCCAGGGGCTTCACTGTGTCTACTCTGCATGGGGACATGGATCACAGGAAACAAAATATGAAGGATGTCAACATAAAGGAGAAACCATGGGCAATCTGGAAATCCTTAACTGATTCTCCAAAAGGAGGGTAACCCTGGAAAAGATAAGAGAGCCCCGCTTGAAATTGGTTCCCTTGAGTTTGGCTGGGGGTATTAGAAGGGAAGCTATTATCTGGCTTAGGGATCCCCATTCTGACCCTACCCTCTGCTGGAAAAAGAAAGGGTTAGTCCCAGTTCAGGGTAGTAAAGAAAAATAGGAATGACAATTCACTTCCCTGCAAGGTAACCCAGGTAGGAGCAGGCACTAGACCTGGGAAGATCAAAGGTGTGTATATCAGGACCCCCTTACAAGACCAGGACCATGCATTTAGCATGGCCCACCTTAAGGCATGGCCCAGAAGGGAATTCTGATCTAAAGACATTTCCCTAAGCAGGGAAATAAGAGAGTAAGCCTGGGGGGAACAGACAGGCCCTGGGGAGGAGAAGAAGGCAGCTCCTATGATAACACTGTCTTTTGCTATAATTTTTGATTTAGAACTCCTGAGGTAAGCGGATCTTTCTATCATTTTTTTGTTAAACTGTAAATAATAAAGCTGATGCTGTGGAGAAAGGGCCTGAGTGCAGACTATTCTGTCCTCTGGCACCCTTATAAAGCCAAAGACCACTGGCACATTATCACACAAGGCTTCCCAAACCTGTACTGTTGACCCCTAAAGCCAGTTGGGTTTTCAGGATATCTACAATGATTATGCAAGAGATAAATTAGTGTAAGGAGTATTACAATCACTAACAGGTGTCCCTTTAGGAGAGAGTCTGCTCTTTTTAGACCATCTCTAACAGTTTTCCCTGCTCCTTTGGAGTGATTGGCTGTGCTCCCCTTATAAAATGGGTTAACATGCTCAAGATGTGTTTGGCTGTAGTTTTCATTTTAGGAGGATTAGAGCTATTTGCTGGCAATTCTAGTGGGCCCCCATGGCCTACAAGGTTGAAATAACAGCGAGAAATCTTATTTCTGTGCCCTCACGGACCAGGAGGGTTTTTCCTGCTGGAGAGAAGCAAAAAGGAGAGTTTTTGTCAGAGTTGGGCCTGTTATTTTTGTGATCTAGCGAGCCTGGAAGGGAAGTCCCCCTTTCTGGAAGGAGCAGGATTTCGACTGTGTCTGTCTACCAGTTAAGAGGGCTTGCAGTGCTCAGAGATTTATTGGGCCAAAGAAAATTGATTGTGTTTTTTTCCTCTTTTTGGGAGAAGAAATTCAAATTTGGAGATGGATAAAGCGACTGTAATATTGTTATCATTCTTTTGTTCCTGATGATGATTTTTGCCATTCTTGCAAGGTTATTTTTAAAGCTGCAGTAAACAGTTTTTGTTTGAACACCACTCCCAGCCTGCTGCATGGTTTTGTTACCTCCTACTTGAAACCTATTTGAAGAAGGCGACCTAAATAAGCACTAGTTTGGTCTGTGAAAGTGGTGAGCTTAGGAAACTGTGAGGGAAAAGACCACCCATGCTATCTAGGGCCCTAAAGGCTTGGTCCTCATCCTCACTAGTGGAATCTTGGCACTCCAGGTCAGAAGTCTGATTTGTGAGAGGTCCAGGACCTGAGACTTTCTGTAACCTCTGCATTAGGGCCTCTTAAGCCAAGAGGGGGTTACATTAGCATATACTGGGTTTCCAATGTAAATAAATTTATTTTATTTATTTATTTATTTATTTAAATTCTTTTAATATACCGATGCTCAAGACCAGGTCTTATCGTACCGGTTTACAATGAACTAGGGGGAAAAAACCAGTTAACAATAGAAGCAGGAAATTACATTATAACAGGGAATGTGGAACTTGGTAGTTAGAGGAAAGGATAGGTTAAACTCAAAAAAGGAAAGGATAGGTTAAACAATTTCTAACAGGAGAACAAAGCAAATAAGCAGAAACGTAAGTGCTTACATGCTAAGCATTATATACCAAAATTACATCGTGTGTAATATTAGGCAAGTTATATTAAAGTGCGGTTGTCCGAGAAACAGTTCCTTTTTTGAGTTGCTGAAGGAGGACGCAACCGCGGGGTATGTAACTGTGGGGGTGATCCTGCGGTTTCTTCAGGGGTATGCTTGGGCGAACAGCCAAGTTTTTAATTTTTTTCTGAAAGTGATATGGCAGTGTTCCTGGCGGAGATCTGGCGGAGTTCCTGGCAGAGATCTGGCAGGGAATAAATAAGCCTTATGCATATTAATTGTTTTTTTTTTGTTTGTTTTTAGGATATCAACAACAACAACTAACTATAGAGTCCCAGGACAGCTTAGAGAACCACTGATCTAAGAGTAATTCTGATTAATTGTTATATCTACCATGGTATTTCCAAGGTTGTTTTAATATGGTCATGACGCATGCTCACCAAAGCTCATCTTTTTGGGAAACACCCACATTTACTATCATCATCATTTATTCAGTTCAAAGTTGTTCAATACTGCATGGTAGAACTTTGTATTTTAAAGGCAGCAGTAACTGTTCTCTGAAACATGATCCTCTGTGTTATCAGATGCGTTATATAATGTCATTTTTGTCTTTTTAGAAACCAACCAGTTAGTTTCTGCTGAAAAGCTCAGGATCACTTGGAGGATCATTGAAGGGGGAAGCCTGAGACTTTAGCATAAGGGAAATGCTAAAGCCTTCCCCTCCAATGACCTCCGCCAGTGTCCCAATGAGGACTTAGTGAAGCTGACATCAGGAAGCTGCTCAGTTACAAAAAGACCAAAAGTCTTTACAACATGAAATTTACTGATAAGCTGGGCCTCAACAGACAAGTGTGACAAATGGCTGGATGTAGAGCACTTCTATTCAGGCTACTTTGCATTTTTTTGATACAATTCTCTCTCCTAATCCCACCCTTTTCCCCTGCCCAGAAAAATCACATCCCCTGACAAGCCTGTTCCCCCAGTGATATTTACATTTCTTGATTTAAGCATGAATGCAGAGAAGATAAGCTGCATCTCACATTAGAAACATTGATTTGCTTTTTGTTTGTTTTTTTAAAGATTAAAAAAATTATGAATGTATATGAAAGATGCGTGAATGGTCAGACGCCAGGGTTGAAGCCTTGGTGACTGGCTCTATAGCTGATTATTAGTTTCAAAATTGTGTTGCTATGACCCATTGTCTGTATACAATTATTTTTATAAGAAGCTTTCTCTTCAAGATCCAAGACCTTAAATAGTTACTTGGCTCCCACTGAATTCTACATTTTTTAAACTAAAAAAATATACAAACTAAAGGGGTTTTTTTGTTTTTTTAAAGTAACCAACATGAAATATAAAAATACTAGATTCTGTTAACTTCTGGCATGGTGAACGGCAGCAAGGATTCAGTCTTAAAACACTGGAGCAAAATCTTCTGAGGTTGAAAATCATTGATTTCCAGATTGGTCACATTTATTTATTTATTTAGCATTTATCATGTTTTCATGACTAGATCATCATGTGCATCCCCAAATTATGCTTTCTGGCAATAATGGCGACACTAACAGATGGATTTATTATTTTTATCGATTGTCCCTAATCACTGAAGTGAAGAGGCTGGTCACCGTCTGAAGTTGTGGGAGCAAGCAAAGGCGTGTGGGTCCCCCTCTAGAGCAGTGCTTCTCAACTCAATCTTCAGGGCATACCTAGCCAGCCAGGATTTCAGGATATATACAAAGAATATTCA
This sequence comes from Rhinatrema bivittatum, assembly GCF_901001135.1. Taxonomy (NCBI): domain Eukaryota; kingdom Metazoa; phylum Chordata; class Amphibia; order Gymnophiona; family Rhinatrematidae; genus Rhinatrema; species Rhinatrema bivittatum. The sequence goes on along the minus strand of NC_042622.1, from coordinate 100,326,905 downwards.
TGAGTTCGATTTGCATACAATGGAAGCAGAATATGCAAATCTATCTCATGCATATTCATTGTGGATATCCTGAAAACCTGACCAGCTAGTTGTGGTCTGGATTAAGAAGCTCTGCTCTAAAGAAGTATTTTGGTCAAATAGGAACTGCCTCCTCCTCCTTCTGAATGATTTTGCCTCCTCAAAGGGCCTTTTCAGTGGCCATTCCTGGCCTGTGGAATGCACTGTCAGTTGAGCTTCATAGTGGACTAGAATATTTTTCATAAAAAAATGAAAACTTATTTTTTAAACAGGCTTTTTCTTAAGATTTGTTGGATATTACTTATATTTTTTGTTTGATACAGTATTAGTGACATTTTGTTTTATATTTATTGTCTTACAATTTGGTTGTTAATTATGCTTGAGTGCTCATTAATGTATTTGTTTAGGATAAGCATTAGTTTGAAAGAAATGCAAAAAGTGCAATGAATGAGGCCATTTTCGGTTTGTTCACTGTGGCGCCTTCCTTCAAGCAGTTGGTGCCATTTTTAAAAGATTGGGACCCCTGCCTTTTATCACTCAGAACCCAGGAAGAGGGCAAGTGGGGTCGGAGTAAGAGCAATGTGCACATTTAAACTGAGGGGGAAGGGCCCAGCAGGCCCCAACCATCCAGATTAGTTTTATGGGCCAGGAGTGAGGGGTCAGAGGGGACCGGGGAAAATGAGCTAGGCAGGCCCAGGTCCTTCTTTTTTGTTGTTGTTTTGGAGGTGAGAGTTCACATTTAATGGGGGGGGGGGTTTCAGTTTGGCAAACAAACCTAACAAAACATTAAATGAACCAACATGCAAAACAAAACTGACAGCTGCACATCTCTATTATATGTTGCTTTGTAATCTGCTTAGAATAGCCGGTCAATTTTCCATGAAATATAAGAAATTTTCAATAAATAAGAATCTTTATGAGCCTGGATAAAAATATTCTTTGGAACAGAACGTTCCTATTCCATCATCCTGTAGAAACAACTACTGCATGATGGAGCCTGGGATTGGTTGGAAAGACATTTTTCTAGACCCTTACAAAGAGTGACCAGTTGGTTCCATGTACACTGGGACATTTGGGCATTATACTGTTTCCACCCAATCTGGAAATTAATTGTTTTACTCCTCCAAATATTTACATAAATTATGTAACTTGACATCTTTTTCACACAACACTACTATTTTCCACCAGATGACAGCAGACTTAGATACTGTGCAGAATTATGACAGTGCTGTGGTCTCTAATTGTTAGCTTCCTCCGTTACCTGTTAAGATCTTTTCTGTACTTTGTAGTTTCTATAGTAACCAAATGCCCTTCAAGTTCTTTCTTAGGACTTTGCTCAGTGTGAGGTTTGTGCCCATAGCAATTATTCCTCTTATATACAGAAAAAAGTATAGAAGCACAGCATATGATGACAGATAAGGACTGTAAGTCTGACCAATTTGTTTCCTTTTTTAATAACATAGACCCCATTAATCTCTGGCTTTCCCTTTATATATAAAACTGTGCATAAATATAACTATGATGCACAAATTAGCAGTAATACATTACTTTTCATTTTCATATAGAGTGATACTTTGATATTAATTTTTATATATGTGTTAATTTTCATGTACAGTATCTAAAGTTCTTAGATAAAATCTTTCAGCTTCAAGAGGTCGTGAGAAATACATCAGGGAGACAGACACCAAGGCTGGACTGTATTGGAAAGGCTGCCCACGCCAAATAATATCCTATTTGATCACTAGGGATGTGTTTGGATCTAGTGTACTCACAGATATGGAACACTCCTTTGTGCATTCATTGGAAAAACTCTGAATTTCAACATGGTTTATTTGAGGTATTGATGCCATACAGACATCTGTCAAGTCCGTGCTAGTAAACCTGACAGCCCACAGCCAGATCCCATTGTGCAATATTTAGTGCTGATCTACAACTGTATCTGCATGCTACTTAAATATTATATGACCACAAAAAGCCCAGACAGTAGTAGCAACACATAAAATGTCCACCGGAGGGGTTTACAACAGATTTCATTACCCAGGAGGACTAATCTGAAATCAAAAAATGCAGAACTGGAGTTTAAAAAGGTCTTCTAAAATTACAAAATGGGGGGTAGGATGTGAAAGCTTTTGAAAAAAAACACAGCCTTTGGCATATTGGCTGTGACATTAAAGCAAAAGGATAAAACAATTCACAGTCAGTTGGCTTTTGAAATATTTGGGGCTTTGTCTGCAGCCAGTTTTCTGTCCATTTTGTAATGATGCTCAGGTACAAAAGAAAACCACAAAGAGACGAGAATCCTTTCCTTCTTTACAACTCTTCTCCTGTCTAGTTAGCTCATCACTCCCTCTGTTCATTACATAGACTTGAGGGAAGGAGGTGGCTACTGGGTTTGTATTTGGGGTGCACTTGGAAACAGGATTAAATAAGCTTAAAAACAATAGGTGATCTTTCATAAGCCCAGAGCTGAATGCAGGTTCAACTGGAAACTCTGCAACGTGGGGTCTTAGGGACAATGGTGGCCCTTAGGGTTCATGGGTCCCTGGGCAAGAAAGTCATTTGGGGCCTGTTGAGAGATTAATTCTGATGTCCTATAAATAAGTTTCCATCCACATACACCACACTAAAAATATTGCATGAAGTTTGCCAAAATTAATGCATAAATGTTTCTTCTATATTTATACATTCAATTTTTTAAGTACAAATATGCAAAAAAATCACGTGTATTTGCATATTTGTACTTAAAAAATTGAATGTATAAATATAGAAGAAACATTTATGCATTAATTTTGGCAAACTTCATGCAATATTTTTAGTGTGGTGTATGTGGATGGATGTGCTAGCTTAGTTTTAATTTGTCTATGTAGGGTTAAAAAATGGGGGGTTTTTCTACATTAATAAAACATTAAATTTATATTATATGTCTCTCTATTCTTGTTATATGTTATTATAGTGATATAGGGAGTTGTACTTTAAAATTGCCCTTAGTATTGTTATACCTATAAATAAGTTTGGCATCTTTTATTTTATTTTGGTGCCCCTTAAAGAGTGAGGCCCTTGGAAGACCCACCTGGTCTGGCACCCTCTAAGTCCCCCACTGTGGAGGGGCCTCTGAGGTGCCACGCACTAGTAAGCACATGTGGGAGCAAAGTAGCCTTCTGCCTGGCCCTGGTTTTATAACCACTATCCCAAAAGATGCTAGGATTTACTGTCCTATTGTCTTGTATTAGAAAGTAGAACTACAAAGTTTGTAATCTTTAGTGACGAGGTTTAAAAAAAACAAACAAAAAGAGAGAAGAGATTCAAAGTGCGGTTGTAGAAAGGCAAGAGAAGGACAGAAACAAACCAGAATAATAGACATCTATTATGAGATGTTTCAGGCGCATTGACAGCGCAGCATAAATATCATCAGTTATTCTACATCTTAGCTAGTAACATCGCTATTTCACATCTTGGGGAAAAGAACACAAAATCTGCAAAATATATGGTTATATAAAAACAGAACAGTGCTCAGGGCTGTCTTGCTAGCAACCCGCAATAGTGACCTATTAGAAATCTTCATACCACAAATTGTTCAGTAAAATTAGGTGAATTAGAAACAAAACTCTCGGGGATGTGGGAGCTCAGGCGTTAAATCTATTCAATGTGTAATAGAAACTATTTTACCCACCCAGGCTAAGGACGAGGCTGGCTCTCAGATGGGCCGCAAAGTGATTTCACTTTATATCCTCCCATCCCCACCCCTCACCCCACAAACTGCAACCACATGTGAAAAAGTGAAAGTTTTCTGTCTCCAGTGCCACCACATGGGCTAATATAACCAGCAAGCTTCGCGGGGAGACAGCAAGCCCATTATTCACACAACTCTATGGACTGTGGTTCTTTCTTTAGATCACATTTGGCCAGGCTACAGAGAAAACACCATCCAACAATTTATACAGTTAGTGAGTTTGTTGCAATTTTTTTTGTGTCTGTAAGCAATGATTTGCAAAGCTCCTCAAGCCTGAAGACTCTTCAGTAAAATGATTCCAAGATCCAGAATTCAAAAGACATTAAGGGGGTTACATTTTCAAAAGCTTGGGCAGGACTTAGGTAAAATAAAACGTTACGTACATAGATTCACTGAATGCACTTAAGTAGATTTTCAGCAGTCTAAAACCATACATGTAAGCTCATGTAACCCTTTGCTGGGGTTTTGTTGGTTCCCCCAGGCCCATAAAAGTATTTATAAATCAGGGCTGCTCTTGCCATCCTTCCCCTCCTTCCTGCACTTCCCAGGGAGTGAGTTCTTTCTGTGGGGGGAGAGGAAAACCTCTATGGCCCAGGTGATGGCGAGTCCCTCCTATGCTGTGTGTATCTTTCTGTTGTGGTGTTCTCCTCAAGCACAGACAGGCTGGACTCAGACTGGGCGTTCAAATCATATTTACTGATTGATTCCAAAAGGTCAATCACTGTCCCACAAACATTCAAAAAATGAAACTGTACAGTTGAACTCTTTACACGGCGCCTCTGCTGGGGGTGCTGGTGCCAATCTCTCCAGCTGCTGGGAGGGAGCTTGCCACTGCCTACTCATCTGTGCAGCAGCCCAGTAGAGGGAGAATCTAGGAGGGGGGGCCCACGCACAAAAAGATCCTACCTGAGACCAAAGTTCAGTCTGACACTCACAGTCTGTGTCCTGATCCCTTTGGGGTGGAGATCCAGTTGGGAGTCTCCCAAGGCTGGATGGTACAACCTTGATGGACCTCTCGGGGCGAGAGGCCAGAGGTCCCAGTTCAGCTCACAGCTCTCTGTCTCCTTCACCAGGTTGTGCAAAGGGCTGGGGAAAAAACCTCCACATGAAAAAAAAAAAGGGGGGGGGGGAATTCAAGATTCTGAATCTAAAATATCTCACGCTGGGTAGGGGCTGTCATAGTCTTGCTTCCTCTAGGGAGTAGAGGGGGTTGCTCACAGGTCTCCAAGCCCCTGCTCTTAGGATTGAGGGATTTGCTCCTTTCCAAGGCACAAGGTGTTCCCCAGAATAAGAAACTGGAACAAACTCTACAAAACCCTTAACTCTCTACAAAAAGGGAAGGAAGACTCTCAGACAGAGAGTGTACTGAGAAGAGATCTCCTCCGAACACAAGAAAAATCACCAAACTGGGTTAGGGGGCCCAGCTCAGCAGGAAGAAAAGAAACAAACATTCCTTACTCCTCAAAACTGAATTCCACACTCTACCTCTAGCTCCACCTATGCTCCTGGAATATCCAGTCACAATCAGCTCGGTGGAAATACCGAAAGAGAATGGAAAATCCCATGCTGTTACTAGTCCAGATGGTAAGGGACCCAGGGCCATCCAGTGACAAAACTGAAGGGTTGGTCACACCTGTAACACACATACATAGAAACGAAGAAACATATATATGAACATAAGAAGTGACATTCTAGGTCAGACCAAGGTTCATTGATCCCAGTCTGGGTCACAAGTACCCATCAGATCCCCAATAGCTGATCTATTGTTGTGTCTTATATTTAGATTAAGTATGTTCATGTGTGATCCACACAGATCATATTGCACAGATATGATGAAATATAAATATAATCTACCTTATAAATGGGCTCTGACCGACGGCCCGCAAATGCGCAGTAGAGAGCAGCTCTACCGCGCATGCGCGGGCAAGCACGTCGGTCAGAGCCGAGCATGCCTGAAAAAAAAAAATGGCGGTGAGAAGCAGGAGCGGCGGCGGCAGCAATGAAAAAAAAAAATGGCGCTGGGGCCGCAGGAGCGGCGGCGGTGAGAAGCACGAGTGGGAGGAGCAGTAGCGGGGGCAGCGAGGATGAGCAGTAGTGGCTCGCGCGGGAGGGACCCCCCCCCGGAGATCTTCCATCTGCCGGTTGTGGATGATCTGAAAGGGGAGGGGAGTGACTGAGGAGGGGGAGGAGAGAGTGAGGGGGGGAAGAGGGAGGAAGGGAGGAGGGGGAAGGAAGGAGGGGGAAGGGAGGGAGAATAGAGGGGGAGGGGGGGAGACTAGAGGGAGTAGGGAGAATGAGGGGGAGGGGGAGGGAGTGGGAAGGAAATGGACCAAAAATTTTTTTTTTTAATGTAGCCCGTTGTTACGGGCTTAACGGCTAGTAAATACATATTTCTTGTATCACACTCCTAGGGATAAGTGCTGCTTCCCCATGACTACCTGTCCCCATGTCCGGTCTTTTTTTGGAACCCTACTATCAGGCCGATTCAGTAAAAACGCAGGAGAGCGGACGAACGCCCACTCTCCCAGCGCGCGCACCGGCCACTCGCCGGTGCGCGCAATACAGTATGCAAATGAGGTGGTGCGGTAGAATCGGGCAAAAGGAGGCGCTAGGGACACTAGCGCGTCCCTAGCGCCTCTTTTTAGCCCGGAGCAGCGGCTGTCAGCAGGTTTGACAGCCGACGCTCAATTTTGCTGGCGTCGTTTCTCGAGCCCGCTTACAGCCACGGGCTCGTAAACCGGACGCAGGCAAAATTGAACGTCCGGTTTTCGGCCCGACAACCGCGGGCCGAATTCAATTTTTTTTTTTTTTTTTTTTTTAACTTTTTTTTGCTCTTCGGGACCTCAGACTTAATATCGCCATGATATTAAGTCGGAGGGTGCACAGAAAAGCAGTTTTTACTGCTTTTCTGTGCACTTTCCCAGTGCCGGAAGAAATTACGCCTACCTTTGGGTCGGCGCTAATTTCTGAAAGTAAAATGTGCGGCTTGGCTGCACATTTTACTTTCTGTATCTCGCGCGCATACCTAATAGGGCCTTCAACATGCATTTGCATATTGAGGGCGCTATTAGGTGCCCCGGGTTGGACGCGCGTTTTCCTCCCCTTATTGAATAAGGGGTAAGGGAAAACACGCGTCCAAGAGCAGGCTAACAGTACACTCCGTCGGAGCGCACTGTACTGTATCGGCCTGTATGTTAGTTGCCTTGACCACATCTTCTGGCAATAGATTCCATAGCTCAATTTTGCACCGAGTGCAAAAAATACTTCTGATTTGTTTTAAATCTGCTGGCTGTCAGTTTCTTGGGGTTTCCCGTAGTCCTAGTGTTGCTTAGAAAGGTAAATTACTGCTCCTTATTTACCCATTCCCTTCCACTCATGATTTTATTAAATTTCAATCATATCTCCTCTCAGTTATCTCTTTTCCAAGCTAAAGAGTCCTAATCTATTTACAATAATACCAAGAATGCCACCACTCAAAACTAATTTTTATTCAAGGGTAATAATTGCATCAGTAATTACAATACAAGCCCTGACATACAACACAACATACATACCCCAACCCTCCCACTAAAACCATACTAATACAAAAAACCCAACTAGAATTTTAGTTTCAACGGCCATGTTCCGCCTTCATCAGGGGATAAATACACAATTACAAAAAAAGCATTTAACTAAGAAGCAACCCAATAGTTGAACACAATTTTAGGCAGGTACCTTGTATTTGAAATCAGGCTATTTGGAGTGTGCTTAGAAGCATGCACGTATCTTTGCTGTGAGGCACAATACTGAAATTTTACCTATTAATTCACACAGGTTGACTCAGAAGTATTTCTGCTTATTATTTGCACCTGCAAATTGAAAACTGTTACTTAATATATTATAACTGAAGGCATATATCTTTGTATTATTACTTTGAGGTCCAGATTTAAATCCTTTAGCCCAAAATAAGAAAATCCTGCATTTTATAGGCAATGGTAAGGTGCAGAAATCCTAATTCTTTCAGTTCTAAGTTACAGGAATATTTGAAACCAGAACGCCTGATTTACTAAGGCTTTTCTCCCATTCTGTTGTAAGGAATGGTGTGAGCATGAACCCTTCATGTTGCAGTGCAGTTGAGGCCTGCTCCGACAGCTGGAGAACAAGCTTTGAAATGAACAAGTCTAAGGCTTCACCTGAACCAGTTGCTTTCCCCGCAGGCTGGACTCTTGGGTTCCAGTGGCCAGCAGATAGAGTGCAGAGGCAATCCAAGAATTGAGACTAACAGCAGACAAAGTAAGTTCCAGGTTCAAGGCTTTGGTCAGGTCCAGGCGGCATGCAAGGGGTAGGTCTAAGTTCAAGGCTGAGGTCAGAACTGGAGAGACTGGGCAAGACAGACAAGACACAGAGGACAGACAGGACAGGGCAGATAAGACAAGGTATGGAAAGACTCCAAAGACAAGAGTAATACAGACAGACAAGGAAAGAGAGAAAGGGCAAGGCAGGAAGACAGGCTGGAAGAGGCAAGGCTGGAAGGCAGGCTGGACGAGGCAAGGGACCTGTTCACCTTTGGTGCAACTCCAACATTACTCTCTGCATCAATGGCAGGGATGGCAGGAAATTTGAATCAAACAGTTACCAACAAGGGCCCTGAACTTGGTGGTTGGTGAAACAGATAAGTCTGGGAAAATAAGTGTGGGAGCTTGCTGGGCAGACTGGATGGGCAGGTTGGTCTTTTTCTGCCATCATTTCTCTGTTTCTATATGTTGCTGAGGCAAGGTAGAGATGACTGCTGGGCCCTTTTATAGGGCTGAAGAGGATGGCATCTCTGGACACAATGGTGTTTTCCCGCCGTTGACTCACTGGGTGTGCACATGCCTAGGCAGGGGCGGGAGCCAGCAGTATCTTGCTGTACATGGGAAAATCGGTGGTGAGTGCCACAAAGCAGGATGCTGGCAGCGGAGTGAGTGCGGCAGTTTGTGGAGGCATCTTGCAAGCTGCCAAAACATAACACTCTTTCTACAAGAAAAAAAAGCTTAGTAGATGAGGCCCCAAGTTTAGATGGATCAAACTTAGAAAGGGTCGACTGACTTCATTTCTTTCCACAGATTTGACAAGAGAAGTAATAGATTCAGTTAGATAAAACTGTGCCTATTATTCTAAATCAACACTTCCTTCCATACGGTGAATGACAATTCATGCACTATAAAGCAGCAGAGGGGTATTCAGTCAGACTGCTGGGCTGACATAGTCCTATCTCTTTGTCTAGTAGAAGGGATATCTCTCTCTCTCTCTCTCTCTCTCTCTCTCTCTCTCTCTCTATATATATATATATATATATATAATATTATATATTTATATGCAGTATGCACACATATACTATAGTAACATAATAGATGATGACAGATAAAGACTAATTGGCCCATCCAGTCTGCCCAGTTATTCTGGTCTACACTACTAAGGATAGATCCCAGCTGTCAATTATAGATGCTGGACTGTGCATAGGATATTGCTTCTTATCGAAGTCAGCTTTTGTTGTCTTCTTTGGTTATCCACCATCATGGGGCAGGTGAATTATACAAGTTTCCATGCTTAATCCAACATTCAGTCTCTTTTCCCACCCCATGTTTTACCAACAAGCTTTATAATAATCCAGGTCCAGCATGAAGAACAAGCACTGGGAACACTGCCTCTGTTCTGCATCCCAGCTCCTGCAGGGAATTCAGGTCCTTACAGAAGGAAGATAGCAGGATTGCAGTTAGGGACTCACAGCTAAGACAAGGTTATGAAGGTGCTCAAGTAGAAAGGAGAGATTTAAAAGGAAAAGCATCAAAATTTGTTAAAAGCTTCTTCCTCCAGCAACTGTGATTGGTAAAGGAAAGGCAAACAAGCACAATCTATAAGAAAGCAACTATATCTTTCTGATGAATTCACTTTCCAGGGCAACTTAGCCTCACTCCCTAAACCCTAGGATACAGCACAGAACAGTTCAAAGTGTGCAGTCAGCTCATATGGACTGGCTGAGAGAAGAGAGGGGGCTCAAAAACAATGTGCTGTGACCCACATTTTTTTCCCCTGTAAATAGCCACTTCCTATGGGACCGGAAGCATGTACCAGCGGGTAGACGTATCAGAGGGGGCTGCGGCTCATTCAGAGTCCCCATGGCTATGCATCTGTTCTGATTTATAGTGAAGAGAATCAGGCTCAGATTAATCCATGAGGTGAGTGAATAAAAGAAGGACATGAGGAGAACAAGCAGGAAGAAAAAAACAAACTATTTTTGTCAAGCTTTTCCTTTAAATTTATTGCAGAATACATCAATAAGTCCTGTGGTTATGCGATTTGAGGAGATTGTTCTCTTGTTTTAATGACAAGGTCATCAAACCTTTGAAGCTTGTTCTATTCTAAAACAGTTTGGAGGGTTTATAGAAGACAGATTATTTTTTAATATCATTTCTAATTCGCCTTTAGTGCTTTATTGCTTTCAAACAATTTCAGCAAGCATTCCAAATTCAGCCAGCCCAACAACGTTATTCAAAATCGATTAACACGTACGTTAGTTCAAAACTGCACCAGAGTTATTTTTCAATCTCCATCAGTTTTGCTGTCCATAGGAGGCTCAAAGGGAAATAGCTCACTTCACTAGGGAAGAGAATATTAGATGGAAACTTATAAACAAAGCTCGATACGGAGTGAAGAGAGATAGGATGAATGATAACATGCAAAAAACTGACACGTGAACAGCAATTCCTGGCGAGACTTGTCACAAACAGATTGTATTTAGGGATGTGCAGTAGTTTGAAACAAAATATTTTATTTCTTGATGTTTTTAAAATGATATGGAAGAAAAACCAATAAAGATCTATAGGTACACATCCACTTTGTTTTAAAAATATAAAAAAGTAAAAGTCCCCGGAAAGACCGGAGACTTCCCTGAGGCATCCTGGGGCTGACTCGAGGCCATCCCTGTGGTGCCAACCTGGGACATACACCAAATGGGGCTTCCAATTTCCCTCTCACCCAAAAGGTACTGGGGACCAAGAACCACTCCGGACCCCACTTACCCCATCCGCAAGAGTCCAGACAGGCAGGAAGGATGCCCAGTCGTCTCCTGCCCCGATGTTGCCGCAATGGCAACGACCGGCACCATAAGAGCCATGTTAAAATGACACCCAACCAGCACCATTTTCTTGTGTACCCCTATCTTTGTACAGCTGTACAAGAAAATGGCTGCAGCCAGCCCCGAGGAGGCACCATTTTCACGTCACGCTATGATGCTGGGCTGTTGCTATTTTGACATCACCCTAAGAGCCAGGCTGGCCAGTGCTATTTTGGAGTCCCACTATAGCGCCGGTCACTGCCATGTAGACATCAGGGCAGGAGTTGAGTGGGTATCCCCCTCCTGTCCATCTGGACCACCGCAGATGGAATAAGTAGGGGCCAGGGTTTTTTTTAATGTATATCAAACAGTCCATACCCCAGGACATTTTTGGGTAGGGTGAGAGGTCCTAGGGAGAGGCTTGCTTTTTTTTTGGTTAATTTGTTTCTGCAATGAAACAAACAAAATAAACATTCAACGACATGAAACTCAGGAGGAAAATAAAAATCAAGGAATTTTTGAGGCTGCACTAATGTATATAGGCCTATATAATATTTTCCCCCCAAGAAAACACAGAAACACCTCTATCAACTGTTCTAAAATACTGGTAATAAAGACACCAACCGAGAACAGTATCCAAAAATAGCTCACAGGAACTAAATCAGCTAATCAAATCTTTATTAGTAATTTCAGGTAATATTTATTTATTTATTAGTTTTTATATTCCAGTGTTCTATTTGGAATAAAAATCACATCGGTTTACATTCACGCATATCCAGCATGGCTCTCTGCTTCAACGGCAGGGGAGAAGAAAAATTGATACTTCACGCATATCCAGCATAGCTCTCTGCTTCAACGGCAGGGGAGAAGAAAAACGGATACTTCACGCATATCCAGCATAGCTCTCTGCTTCAACGGCAGGGGAGAAGAAAAAAGGATTCGCACTCACAAAGCGGGGAGTAGCTGGCTTGTTACGGCGGTTACTACCCCAAACCAAATAAGCCTGATACTTCACTTTCAATGCATATCCTGCTTCAACGGCAGGGGAGAAGAAAAACTGATACTTCACGCATATCCAGCATGGCTCTCTGCTTCAACGGCAGGGGAGATGAAAAACTGATACTACAAGCATATCCAGCATAGCTCCCTGCTTCAACAGCAGGGGAGAAGAAAAACAACCAATAAGGGCTGAATGGCACGGTCTGGGTAAAGCAGATGGGCATGGGTGTAGCTTGCTTATTGCGGCGGTTACTTCCCCTACTACCCATAACTAATCAAGCTTGATATTTCACTTGGTTGCAGCTCCATCACTGCTCTCTACATTAATGGTGGGGGTGGAAGGGAAATAGAACCAAAGAGCTAAGAGAAACAGATAAGTATGAGAAAAAAATGTGAAGCTTGCTGGGCAGACTGGATGGGCCGTTTGGTCTTCTTCTGCAGTCATTTCTATGTTTCTATGTTTCTATGTATTCAAGAAGAAGGGGCTTCCTGTTTTGCATTATAACATCAATATAATCTTATTTAACATTGTAATTAACTTTTATTTAACTCTGTAACTTTACACTTTATTAAATTCTTACTAGGAGATTAAACCTGAAACAGTGAAGGCAGTACGTCCTACGTAGAGTCTTTGGGAAGGATGTTGTATGGATCATTTACGACAATATGTCTTGTTAAGTTTTAATTTACCATTTAACTGTAATATAAAAAGTACCATGTATAAAATCACAAAACTTCACAACCCTATCTTTCCCTTTGTTTACTCAACATTGAAACAGGACTAACACAAACCCTCCAGTGAGACTTTGAATGGTCTGTTTCATCATAAAAAAAACCTTTATAACATGTGATTATGAGTTATGAACTTATCAGTGTCTGCCTTCATTTTTTACTATTCTAACAGAATGTATTGGAACTACTTGCTATTAATAACTGTTTGAACGGACAATGAGATGTTCATTGAGTCTTTCTTTTTATTATTTAGGAATTTTCAAAAGATATTTCAAGAAATCACTTCAATTGCAAAACACTTGCAATTGCAAAATCACTTCAATTGCAAAATTGCACTTTGTCTGCAAACAGACAAAAAAGTACATACTCAAAAAGGAAAAAAAAAAGAGAAATAGAAATAATAATATTATCTCTTACAAACCAAGTCCTCTGTAGCAGGATCCAAGCCCACAACCTCAGGAAACTTTCCAATCATTACAGGAAGAAAACTAGCATATACAGGGAGCATAACCAATATGAACAAACACATTGCTGGAATCGTACACTCTATCAGAAGCAATAGCAGAGGAGCTTAAGAAAGATGGTACTTTATCACTCAAGAAAGAGGAGACTTGTGAAGGTAAAAAGAATAAATATGAAACATTCTGGTATTTAATAATACATTTGCAGGAAAACTTAAGAAGAAAAAAAAGCACCCAGCTCTAATACCCTGGGCCTTATCAGTAAGAACTACCTCCTCTTTCTATGAGTCTGTCTAGCCAAATCAGGACAGTCACAAACTTTCAGATTTAAAAAAAATAAAACTGTCCACACGATGACGGAAGAACATCTTAAGAATCCATTCTCTGTCAGACTCCAGGAGAAAGAAACAATAAATGTAGCTGGCATGATCAATTTTTCTGAGTAGTTTCCAAAATATTAGTAAGATCCAACTGAAGTGACTCAACAATAGTGAAAACCTGAATCCCCTTTTGGTCTATTGTTCCAGTCTGTTGGAAATCAACTGATTTTCCTTGAGCATAGTTTGTTGAATTTCTGATAAATTACCAATATCTTTAAGGATCTGACAATTTTTATTCATAGTAATTCCATTTTCAGTAGATTTCAGATGACTGTCCAAAATAAAACCGGTAGTCAGCTCTCTGGTTATCTGCTTGCTTATATTGATATTTAAATTTTGTGTCACATCCCAGATAACATCTAGGGTGTTTAAAGCAGGCCTTACCAACTTAGTCATCTGTATGGAAGGTAAATCAAAAGCTTTTCCTTCCATTTGCCGAGAAGCAGCATTTCCAGAAATGTCCCCAGCATCACCAAAATTCAAGGCATTCCCCGAAGGACTCCCAATCTCAAAACGATGAGCGACGCCCTCATCATCTTCAAGCAATGCTGTTCCACGGAGTAGATCCAATGATCTTGCCTTGGCAGGGTTGGCCGGAGCAGTCCGTTCTTCCAGAGACAGAGATGATAGTAGCTATGGGAGAGTGTCGGTCTATCTTCCTCCCGACCATTCTCCAGCAAGCTAACTCCCGGAATTAAGGTTCCCCGTTGCACATGAGCATCCATCAGACCCTAAACTTGAGTTATCGGGGAAACAAAGCCTCTCACTCTCTGGTCCATCGTTTCCTACCAGAGTGAGGCATTTTGAGGTAAATTCAAAGATCTGATGGGAATGATCTCTAGCGCATCCTGCTAGATTGGCTATCTTGGATCGGCTGCAGTCCATCGAGTCTATGAGATATCACACAGTTTATTTCATTGAAGATACAATACAATATTTTTAAAAAATATATTTGTAGATGGAGGGTTTGTGTTAGTCCTGTTTCAATGTTATGTGAGTCGAGAAAACCAAGGGAAAGATAGGGTTGGGAAGCTTTGAGACTTTATATATGGTATTTTTTATATCACAGTTAAAAGGTAAATTAATAATACTTAAAATTACTAATAGAGGGGCCGATGCAATACACTGTGCTCAGCTGAGCGCACTGTTTAACCCACAGTTGGACATGGGTTGTGTAGGTGCGTCCATAGCCCCTTATGTTATAAGGGGATTGGCGCCTCCACAACACAAGTCTAACGCACCGGGAAACTAATAGTGCTCATCACATGCAAATGCATGTCGATGAGGCTATTATTCACTCCATATGCGGTAAAAAAAAATATGCATCCAATACGCACATTTTTGCGCTCAAAAATTAACGCCTGCCCGGAGCAGCCACGGACAGTCAATCACTCCCGGGCTCCAGCTGTCAATGAGGAGCTAGGGTCGCGCAATTGAACCTAGTGCCTCCTTGACAGCACAACCCCTAATTAAAATATTGCATGGTGCCCCCAAGAGAGGTGCCTGGAGGCACGTAAGGAAAGTGAGCGCTGGACACTGAGTGCATTTTTTTTTTTTTTTTGCATCAGCCCCAAAGAGTTGATTAGCTGATTAAAGTTGATTTTGTTCCTGTGAGCTATTTTTGGATACTGTTCTTGGTTGATATATAATATTTTCTCTTTTTAATGCAATGGGGAATGTTCTTTCATATATATCACATGGGAGGTATAATAAATAGAAACAGAAACATCATATTCTCTATATGAAGTCTTACAACTGGGTTGCATTTCAATATTTGAGATGCTTTAGATTCTAAAGATAGCAGTGGGATTCCCCAGT
Source organism: Rhinatrema bivittatum (assembly GCF_901001135.1). Lineage (NCBI taxonomy): Eukaryota > Metazoa > Chordata > Amphibia > Gymnophiona > Rhinatrematidae > Rhinatrema > Rhinatrema bivittatum. The sequence goes on along the minus strand of NC_042622.1, from coordinate 100,311,692 downwards.
AAGGATAAGTTGGAATATTGCTTTAGGCTAGCGACTGTATTGTATTAATGTGTATTTTATTATATATTATTTATTAGGTATTTGTATTTTATTTATTTGTAATTATCTTTTTTTGTGCTATTTGTAAATCACACTGTGTGGCCCTTTAATGGCCAGAAACTTTGGTATATAAAAGCTTTGATTAGATCATATTAGAATAGATTCCAGATCATATTATTTCATCCATGGGGAAAAAAAAAGAGAAGATACATATAAACACTGATATAGTCATATTAGTTGTGCAATGGCAACACCTAGTGGCCAAATTTAGGGCCCACAATTGCAGAGTTTTGGAAGAAGCCCAGGGCTGTCACTGTAATGACTGGATCAACACCTTAATTAGGAACGGATATAAAAATAGGGGGGAACCCCAATTCGTTACAAATGAAAGCTCATGGTGCCAGATCCCAGCCCTGGTTCTGACTGTGGGTTAAAAACAATAAGCTGTTGGCATGTTTACAAAGTAATGCTCCCATAGTTAATCAATCTGTGAAGGTACCATCCAAAATTTGACTATATAATACATGGCAAGACAAAAAAAAAAACACAACCCGTGGGGGTTATATTCCTTTTTTTATGCCATAAAAGGGAATACAAAGATCTATACAAATTCTTAAATTTGAATTCTCTAAGTGTGACATTCTTTGCCAATTTATTAATGCAAATGAAAACGTCAAAGATATTGATGTGCAAATCTTTCTATTACTTGTTGGCCAACTCAGTAAAGGAGTTCTCTTTCTCTATATATAAAGGTGGTCTTATTTCTTTTATATAGAGAGAAAATTGCTATATTTCCATGCGTAGAATTAGATATCATAACTTCAAAAAAAGACCCATCTATCATCAGTACTCCCAACTTTCCTTCCACACTGACTGGACATAGTACCTCACTTGCAGTTAAGCAATGTCATTGCTGGTCAAACCAAAATGATCTCTCCGTTCCCATCATCTAAAAACAGATCTCACACTAAAGAGACACCTCTCTCAGCCCAGTCTTCAGAGACACCAAATTGCATTCCAGGTGTCAAATCTTTAAAATTTCCTCTAATAGGAAATATCAGGAATCATTTGGGAACTCTCAAAGCTTTCCCTATAAATAAGCCCAGGCCAAAAATGGATCGCATGTGAAGAACATATACTAATAAATTCCTTAACTTAACTAAGAACTTTTTCCAATTCTACATCACTAAGGGGTCGATTTTAAAAGCAGCATGTGGCCGTCCTTGTGCGCGCGGTTCTCAGCACGCGCACATGGCTGTGCCAATTTTGTAACATCTGCGTGCCAGCGCGCGCATGTTATAAAATCTGATGGCCGCGTGCACATGCGCGCCAGGTTTTAAAATCAGTGTACGCGGGGGGGGGGGGGGGAATTTTCGCTAAATACGCACGGTGATGCAATCGGGCCTCCCTCAGTTCCCTCCCAGTCACGTGCATGGCTGGGCCCTTCCAAAAGTACCCGCAGCGCACGCAAGGCCCAACCACACGCATAACCTCCCTTATTTACGCGTGTGGCCATTTCAAAATATGCTTGTAAATGCAGAAGAATCAATAAACAAATTCCCCAAAAACCTTAGGGCCAAATTTTAAAAGCCTGGCGTATGTAAAAACCAGGGGATACGCGCGAGGCCATGCTGGGCGCATTTTAAAAACAGCCCAGCCGTAACGTGCAGAAGTACCGGGCTTAGTGAAAGGCCATTGGGCCCTGTCCTGGGAAAGCGTGCATTAGCAGCTGCTGAGGCGAAGTAAGTATATATATATATATATATATATATATATATATATATATATAAAATTGGGTTAGGTAGGGTTAGTTTAGGGGTCAGGGAGGAGCGGGGGAAAAAGGAGGAAGGGTAGTTAGGAATATAGGAAAGTTCCCTCCCAGGCCGCACGCTGCTTTTAAAATTGACCCCTTAGTGATGTAGAATTGGAAAAAGTTCTTAGTTAAGCTAAGGAATTTATTATTATATGTTCTTCACATGCGATCCATTTCTTTGCATTTGATAATTAGAAACAGTACATCAGATGGGCCTGGGCTTATTTATAAGGAACGTTTTGAGAGTTCCCCAAATGATTCCTGATATCCTCTTATAGAAAATATTTCCTATTAGAGGAAATTTTAAAGATGTGACACCGCTCCTTAATTGGAGCGGACTGGGAGGGAACCGGGCAAATGGCCCATCGTGTCGCTGTGCGTACTTTAAAAAATTCCACCCCCCTCGCAAATCGCCCGCACCTGTTACAAAATCGGTGTGTCCATGTGCGTGTGCTTTTAGAAAGTAGGAGAGGAAACTATACTTTACATAAAAACACACAGTCTGTTTTTAAAAGAGACATCTTGTCTGAAGACACTTCACATCATTGATATTGATTACTGGTCCAGGCAAAATCTTTTACACTATTCATGCATTAACTCCAGGATGTCTAAAGTTAACAAAGCAACAACCTTCTGGATTTGTGTGTTCTGTCTTTGTTTTGATTCTTTTTTGTGGCCTTCTGCTTTGGTTTGTTATGTGTCTGTCTAGTCCTGGTTTTGTTCTGTCTTGTTTTGTGGACACCTTTTTGTTCCCTGTCTCAGAACCAGCCTGTCCTAGTGGGTGCCTTTCAGTTCTTATGTGAGCACCTCCGGCTAACTCCTAACGACTCAACCAAAGGTGGACCTAGCAAGTATAGACAGAAGATCCCGGTGTCAGGCCAATCCTGTTCCTGCCAGCTCTAACTGGGTCCTTGGGTCCTGCCTCGCTCCCGCTCTGGGGGTTAGCAAATATTGGCACCCCTGCAGTCTCACATAGGGCCAGATTTTTAAACCTGCGCACAAATCTACACCCAATTTTATAACATGCGCGCGTAGCCGCTGGCATGTTACAAAATCCGGGGTCGGCGCGCATGCAAGGGGGTGCACACTTGTGCACCTTGCGCGCACCCAGCCCTAGGGGAGCCCCGATGGCTTTCCCTGTTCCCTCCAAAGCCGCTCCGAAATCAGAGCGGCCTCAGAGGGAGCTTTCCTTCCGCAACCCCCCCCCCCCCCCAACCTAACCCGCTCCCCCAGCCCTATGTTGGCGAAGCTGCACCTGCCTCTGGGCAGGCGTAGGTTGCGCCCGGTGGCCAAGTGCCGGCACGCGAGCCCCGGCCCCGCCCCACCCACTCCCTACCCATTTTTTCAAGCCCTGGGACATACACGCCTCCCGGGACATACACGCGTCGCAGGGCCTATGCAAAATAGGCTCGGCGCACGCAGGAGCGGGTTTTCGGGGTTACACGCGTAACCCTTTGAAAATGCGCCCCATATAGTCTGCCTCATTGCTCATTTCAATGCAATAATCAGTTAGTCATCCTGAGAGGAGAAGGGTTAATGTCATGAGTCTTACATAGAGTCATCAAGATCTGTCTAACTAATTCTACATGAAAATAGTGTCGGAAAGGAACTACCATCATTTTAGATTAATACTCATTGGAGAACTCGATATAACACTCAAAGGGCAGCTGCAGTTTGTAAAGGCCAGATATAGGGCCCTTTTTATTGCCTGATAATGTCTATGTTAGAACAGCACTCATGAATTTTCGGAGGGGTTTTAACAGACCACACTCCAAAGACAATTTATTAAGAAGATTAAACCAGAAAATATGTTCCTCTATGCTTTGTAAAGCACAGCAGATTTATTCCCTTTCAGTCAATAAAGCTTGGCTGCCTAAAGCTGACCCAATAACTCAGACAAGCCTGATAACTAATCACAAAATCCTTAAAGCAGAACAATTCAGATAATTAAAGCTTAGGAAGCCACCTCTGGATGACCTCTGGTCCAGGGAGAGCGCACCCACCTGCAAAATGCTTGTTAATTAGAGCCTCGGAGAGGTGTACTCCAAAGCACTCCCGTCTTTTCCATGGCAAAAACGCCAGTGTGAAAATCATTACACCTACCAGAAATGGTCTTTCTGATCACCCAGTGCAGCCCAAGTTCTGTTTTCCAACCAAAGAGTTTGGAAACCGATGCAACTGAGGATGTGCAAAAAGTGAATTTCTCTTTTTGTGAATTATTTTCACAATGATTTGGATTGGTTAGTCCTTTGCTACAAAATTAAACATCGCTTCCAGTGGCTGTATGTATAGTGAGTGCAGAAATATTCATGTATGTATATATACATACATGCACACACACAGCTACCCAAAATGGTCACTGCTCCCAGACTACTCAGATTTTAAATTTAAACCAGGAGGTATATTTAGAACCTGAAGTCTTTAAAATTTCTAAAATTGCTTTTTCTATTATAAAAAGAAATTGCAAATACAGAGGCTGCCTGTTTTCCATTGGAAGTATGCACAGGTATGGATCCCTGCCTTATTCCTCATTTTTATCCTGTGTGAATCCTATTCCACAAGCACTATAAGAACAGACTCAACATTTTATGAAAAGGCAAAAAGTTTTGAAAACATCAAAAAAAGATATTCCAGGGAAAAAAAAAACCAAACCCAAGAAAACCTGATGGAGCCCACTTTCCAGTCCAGGACACATTTGCATGTTTATGCAAAAAAAGAAATGCCTCCTTCCAGGATCCCTTTTTTTTACCCCTTGACATGTACTGAAAATTAGAGAGTCTCACACACATGGTGATCTCCGAAGCAGTTTTTCATTTGGAAAGTAGACTAAAAAATATACTCCCCACATTCCTATTTATTTATTTTGCAATCAGAACGAAATGCTGAAAATGCAATCTATACATTGCCTGGGAAGGAGAACTTGAAAAAGTCAAACCAACCTATGTGCTATAAACAGGGACCACAATTATTTCAGTAGTAGAATGAATATAAGCAACACATTTCCATTTGTTTTGGAAACTTTATTGTAAGAGAGTATGATCTGATCTACTGCTGCAAGCAACCTGTGAAGCCCAGAGTTACATGACAGAATGAGCTCACAACTCTAAGTTCTGATACCAAGAATATTTTTTTTAAAATCAGTTTTTCTCCCTAAAAATATTCTGTCCCACACTAACAGAATAAAAACAATTATATTTTAACTTGGAAAATAATTAAGTTATTGCCCTAGACTTTGGTTTCTCATGAAAAGCAAGCAACCAGTCACATAATTAATAAATAATTATTTAGATTTATTGTCTTTCACTCAGACAGGATAACATTGTTCATTGTAGTTTTCAGTGCTTTGGAAATGTTAATCACACCCACCTCTTACGTGAGGTTTGCTTTATCATCACCCAATTACAATTGGGCAAAGAGACTTGGGTCAAGGTCAAACGTCCTGAACACACATTTCCTGCCTTGTCATTTTAAGCTCCCAATACTAGACCGCAGCCTTATGCTTCTCACGTGGGCTTGAATTTGGTCAAATTGGAGCCACAGAGTGGTCAATATTCAGATGGCTTGCCTGGCTAAGCTCAGGACTTAGCCAGACTAAATCACAGATTTTAAGTTTCCTGCCAGTTCAAACAGATCCAACTGATTCAGTCAACTGTTCAGCCAGATAAAAGTTGGCCAGATAAGTTGGAGGCATTCTAGCCTGGAGTTAAATTAGCTGGTTAATTTATCCGGCTAGCTCCAATGTTCAGACTTAGCCAGATAAATGACCAAATCAAGTCTGGTCGTGCAAAAGAGCAGTCCTAAAGTTAGCCAGACACGTTTATCCTGCTGTATCCAGCAGAGCTCCTTATTGGCAGCACTCCACTGAATATCTGTGACTGAATATCGCCATGCAGCTGAATATTGTGCTCATAGTGACCGGGTTCCTGGAGGGACGTAATCAGGCAAGTCCTGGCTTTTTCTGACAGCTCTCCCGAAGCATCATGATACCTCATGCACCAAGTCCCCACGGAAGAAACATGAGCTCAACAGAATACACTAGAACAACCAAAACTCTTCTTCCAGATACTCGTGTGCTTTGGCATTTACGGTCCACTATGCTTCAGTTCCCAAGAGCTGCAGAGTCAGGATTGTTACCCTATTCCTCCTAGTCCCCAAGACAAAAACTTCCTCTATATTCTCCATCCCAGCAACAGCCCACCGAAGAGGGATTACATTCATTAAGGCCTTTCACTGCGAAGACAGTATCGGCATAGCTTTCTAAAAGGATGCTTGCTAAATAATAATTACATGAAGAGAATCTTCTTCTTCTTGAGAGGCTGCAACTATTATGCAGCTTAAGAATACTATTGGCTGAACACCAATAAACTTGTTTAATTCACTGGAAGAGTGGTGCCGACAGGTGATAAATTGCAAAAGTAATTTTGCGCCAGGGCTTAACTGTCTGCTGAGTCACACTTTACTGCTCCAGTTTTGTGCACAACGGTTTTTTGCTTTCACTTCTAATTACCAGAAATAAAGGGAGAATTGAAAATGTGCCTAAATGCCATGCTGGGGTTATCTGCCTTTGCAAGAGGAAACTCAGGTGATCAGCATTAATATTAATAAGGTCAACTGTTTGCAGAACAAGGCTACAGTTGCGTTTAACGTTTGCAAGAGTATTAGAGAGGAAGGGCCATGCTGGCAACCAGCCATCCCGTGGTCATCTATAGCTATTTCTGGGAGTTTTGTGCAAGATATTGTTTATATGACTGACTTACCATAGTGCCCTATCCCAACCTATCACTGAAACTTCTAATAACAAAAGGCCTCATTCACTAAACATTTTCCCCATAGACACAGAATGGGAGAAAAGCCTTAGTGAATCAGGTCCAAAGACAGCTAGGATTGGCCAACATCCGCACCTCAACACCCCCTCATCTCTAGGGATGTGCTGTTTTAAAACAACATTTGTGGTTTCATTTTGGTCATTTCCCATTTGAAATGGCACAAAAAAAAAACCACAACAAAATATCATTTTAGCACCTGCTACATACTGAACATTTTAGCACACACTAAAATGACAGAGCTAAATAAAAACAAAATGGAAAGAAACAGATTTTCCATGCACATCCCTACTCTTATCTTATATGGAACATCACTTCCCCCCTAGAGAAATGGTAATTGGAAGCTGCTTGCTTCTAGCGTGTCAGATAGCTTGTGCCCCAAACTATTATGCATAGCTTCTAAAATGTGAATTTCCTGAATGTGTTTCTTCCTAATTTTCTGTCACATTTTTAAACATCCCCACCCTTTTCTCCAAGATGCCATGCCCAAGTGGCTCAAATACCCTTATCAGCTGTAAGGGAGGTCTAAACCCCTTGTCACCATTTTTCTGCCAGCAAGGGCTGCCCAAACATTGGCAGTTCACGTTCCTATCCTTTCTGGAGTCTAAAGCGCATCACTTTGGCCATGTGCCCAAGCCCTTTCAGCTCTGAACAGGAAACAGACTCCCGTTTCTCATGCTGCAAGGCTGCAGGCCAGTTACAGGACCAGCCCAACTCATAGGTACTTTATATCATAAGAGGAACTTTTGTCCAGTGTATGGTAGCTTGCAAGGACACAAAAGATGCAAATATTCTCATCCAATAATATCCTCAGTGGATACAGGAATGTAACACAAACATAGAATATGACACAGATAAGGACTAGACACGTGCATTCATTTAAAATGAATTTGCAAAACGTGATGAATAAGACTAATTCATGAATCAAGGGCTCCCTGAATGAAACAAACCTTATTTGTTGCATTGGTTTTAAATGAATACATCAGGTCTCGCCTAGGGCATAGGCAAAGGTCCAAGGCTGGACCCTACGCCCAAGCACAACACCGGCACCTCGGCCTGAAACCCAAAGCAGAGGCCACAGCCTAGGCCGGAGCACGATGCCGAGGCCTTGGCCGAGACCTGAGGCCACCCTGAACAATCACTTACTGATCCGTTGGGTATCCTCAGAAGCAGCCAGGCCAGGTCTCAATTCCTGGGCCTCAACTCGGGGCCAGGTCCATACACCTGGGTCAGGTCTACGTCGGAGCCTGGGCCCAGGCCCGAAGCTGTGGCCCAGCCCAGAGGCCAGGTCTCAATGTCAGGGCCTCGACTTGGACCCAGGCCCAAACACCAGGGTCTGGCCTGGAGGCCAGGTCCTGATGCCTGGACCTCAGCTTAGACCGGAGCCATGGCATAGCCCGACATTGCAGCCCGGCCCAGAGACCGGGTCCTAATGCTGGGGCCCCAGCCTAGGCCAGAGCCAGGCACAGGTCCCATGCCATAGCCCAGCCTGGAGGCCAGGCCCAGGCCCAGGCAAGCTCCAAAGACATCCTCCTTTCTTCTTTTCTTCAACTGACACCATCCGCTGGAGTCATGCAGGAAAGGCTCAGGCGTCAGGACCCAGCCTCCAGGCCGAGCTATGTATCCGACCTAGGCCTGGGCCCTAGCCTAGGCTGAGACCCAGGCATCAGTACCAGATCCTGGCATTGGGCCTGTGTCCAGATTGATGCCCCAGCATTGGGACCCAGCCTCCAGGTAAGTGGGGGCCAAGGGAGATCCTGGCCCTGTTTTTTTGTCCATTTTTGTTTTGTTTTGTTTGTTTTTCTATGTTTCATTCATGTGAAAAAAATGAAACAAATCAAACATTCCACAAAACAAAATTTGTAGGAAAAACAATCTCCCGAAAATGACCCGAAAACAATTTTTTTTTCCTGAACACGGCTAAGAACCACAGAGACCTATTTAGTTTGCTCAATGTACTTCCTGGTGCACTCTCAGAGACCACAGTTTACCTCATGGAAAACCTCATCTTTATTCCATATAAGAGCGTTATTACGATCTAATTACAGCTAAATAGACTGAAATAGAAAAAGATATATTAATGTGCCCATTCAGTGTCAAAAGAGCAAAGATGGGTTCAAACTCACATCACCAGGACTTACTTTAACTCATAAGTCTGTGGTTTATCCAGGACTTATGAGTTAGACCATCTAAGGAGAGATGGTCTTTTAGTTTAGACAGCATGTACAGAGCGAACGTCTGCCAGTAATAGTGTTATATATATATATATATATATATATATCAGTGTCCTATGGTGGGAGAGGTAAACAGTATAAATCGAATTTGGAATAAAGTAAAAAAATAGTAACTATATTTTATGCTGTTACCTACAATTAGTACAAAGGCCATATAACCAAGAACCATATCATTTCAGTATGACTTTATAATTGCCCACTGTAATCATCTCATACAGAAGGAACATAAATTAATTATGCTAATTAGAGGTGATATCCAAGAGATGAAATTGGATTTGCTATGTAAGTCTTAAAGGGCTTAACTTGATAAAAAAATAAGAAGAGAACATAGGAAGGAGAAGGAATATGGGCAAATACAAATTGTAAAACTTAAGTTGGGGTTATGCAACTAAATGGGGCTCCAATATGTCAAAATTTGTTTTCAAATAACTGAATGTTAAGATGGATGTTATACTGTCCCTTAAATCACTTTGCAGAACTCTGAGCAGCAATAACTGTGACCCAAATACCTGAAAATGTTCCATTCTTAAAAATATCTGCCTCTTAGAATTCTGGGAACAAGAGCCAACACATTCTGCTTGGCTGAGCAATGAAAATAGAAAGCTCTCTGTGCTTCCTGCTATGAGATCTAAACACATCTGCTAGGTCAGAACTGGTTTTCAAATTCAAAACAATGCTTTTCTATTGCCATCATGCCAGAAACCCAGCAGGTGCCTTACATAATCCCTCTATAGCAGGGCTGTCATTGGCATTGCTAAGGACTGGGGAGGAGTGCACTGCCCAATCTACAGAAGGATGAAAGGTCAAGTCGGCCATTACAGAACTTGGATTTATACACCACAGGCTTTCACAAATATTAAGAGCAGATGGCTTTGTATGGCAGAGCTATCCCTCCAGCCTTGTGACAATGCTAGTTTTTGTGGCATCACATCCAATCAAACAATACACCTCTGCTGTCAACATGATTAAACCACCCCTCTTCTCTATCATATTGTGTTTCAAGCAATAGCAACCTATTGCACCGCCACTGAATGCATTCCTCATTTTGCTTGTGACATTAGTCGGTGCTTTCAATTGGTATAAACGGAAGTCAGTTCGGATGGTCTCCAAGACTTCAAGTACAGAAGAGCTACAAGGCTGAGATGAATACGTCCTTTGGCATAAGCCCTGTTCCTATTCCCATCCACAGATTGAGCAAGGCCAAGAGAACGAAATGCAGATGACTGACAGGAATGAAGAGATTACAGCGGTAAATATAAAAAGTTGATCAGACTTTTCAAAACTCATCATGCGACTTATGATTTGGATCATCAATTACGTTTACAGATTTTCAATCGGGAGAGGTCAGGCGTGACGGGCTGCTGGGAAGCGCCATCTTGTAAACATGTGTTGCAGCTCACAGCACAGAATAAATACAAATACAAGTAGGAGTTTCAATGTCAGGCCTTCATCGGCTCTCGATATATAAACAAACATGCTGAGGACGTTGTCAGGGCACTAGACCTCCTGTCTGAGGCAGAGAAGAAGGATGGCTACCTGCTGGTAAAGAAACAAAAGCCAAATCACCAACACGGCGATTCATCACATGATATCCTGAGAGTAGGAGAATGTTTGGGCAACAGAGTTTTAATGTTCGTACACAAATATGTGCAACTGCTTCTGTAAAAATCAATTTGTTCTGTGTTCAAAGCCATGAAATTCGCATAACTGGAAGGGCTGCATTCACAGACGGACAAGCAATAAAACCCAACATGTCATTGTTAAAGCAGATGACTTTGGTCATGGATTTTATATAGAGTATCACAATAGCCATTGTGTAGCAGTTCATGGCAGGCATCAGGGTTTAATTAGGCTATATTCCCTGTAAAATATATATATATATTTTTTCTAACATTGACAGATAAATAGAAGAGAGGAAAGAAGTTTGCTTGGCACAGCCAACTGACACGAAGACACACAGCCTTTCACCTCCAAAGCATTTGGCTTGAATCCAGCCCACGCATGGACACAGTGAAGTGGCAAGAAGCACAGAATTTTGGGCACTTAATCTATGCAGTGGCTCCAACTTTTCCCTTTCATGGCCAGTACTCCGAAACAGGTCACGGGATGGCTAGTGATACCGTGCGGCAGCATCACCCGATGGGTCTGTATCCTGATCATGGAAACGACATGCAAGCTCACTGGTATGGAAACTAACATTATTTATAAAAGAAACAACTGCAATTACAGCCACTCTCCCCACCCTCGGGATCCTCTATTCTCTTTTCTTAACAATAAAGGAGCAGTATTTTGACAATAGAGCCAAACCTTCAGGACTAATGGATGAATCTTTATTCCAACCATGCTATTTGTCCATGTAGTCTATGTGTGTGTGTCCATGAAATTTGATTTTTGTAAAAGGTTCCCTAATTGCCTGTTTGCTCCCAAGAATGTTCGTTATTCAAGATCCATCATCTGATGTGAATTTATTGTTCTTTCTACATTTAAAAACAAGGGCGAATCAGGAGAAAGTTAAAACATATTTCCGTTAAACATCTGTATAGGTTTATACTAGATTTCTTCCCCGAAATATTCATGTATCAGGGGTATATATGGGTCTGTGCATTATAATACCTCTGGATATGAGATTGATCAAACCAATTCCAACCCAATCTGGAAGTGTGCTCTGCACACCTAAGAGATGTTTGCTTCAACTGTATACTTTATTTCTGTTCACACACAAACTTTTCAGCTCGTGGACCGGTTATTCCAGTATTATGATTTCAACCAGTTAATTTGGCCTCCTGCCCTATTCTGTTCACAGGGGAACTGTTCCAGGTCTAATATGTAGATTAAGATTTTTCTTCTTTTCTGTTCAGAGTTCATACTAAAGCAGACTCAAAAATTTTGATTATATTCTTTTAATAACAAAGGTAGATTATAAAAAGGGCCACGCGGGCACCCACAAACGCACGTATCTCACCGCACACAAAAATACTCACTATTTTATAACCTACGCACGTAGGCTATAAAATACTGTTCACATATCTTGTGTGCGCCACCAGTTCCCTGTTAGGTGCAGGAGTCCAGTGGACATTGGTGGAGGGGGAAGGGGGGGGGGAAGAGAGAGAGAGAGACTTTAAAAGTTCAGTCTGATACTCTATATATGGACCATTGTAAGGGGGCATTTTGATTCGGGGTGAGTTTTCAGGAGGTGGATTGGGGTTAAGGAGTCAACTTACAGATACATTCAGAGGTATCCATTGTAAAATTGACATCATTAAAGAATTTTTGACCGTATAAGTGATGAAAATTCTAAATAGAGTTGATTTGTACACTGCAGACCTAACTTATAAGGTCAAAACTTCTTCTTCCCAAATATTTAAAATTCATGTAGCTCCCGCAGGCCCTTTTACACTCTTATGTGGCCATTTTTACATGCACAAGGCTTTTAAAATCTACCTTATGCTAATTACTCTTGAAATAATTAATCTAGGAATAAATGCGTATATTTTTAATAAGGCATCTAACTGCAACTTTATATGCATACTTTTAAGCACAAAAAACAACCCAGTTTTTAAATAGAAGATACCCGTATAAATTGTGCTTGTTATGCAGCTAAATCTATGCACATAACATTAACAGTTTCAAAATGATGATGCAACAGCACATTTCATTGGCATGCGGTTATGTGCATACTTATTGAAAATGTGAGTTATTTTCATAGATTCATAACACTCCCCTGCATCTCCCCCTTCCCAAAAATAAAAATAAAAAAATTCCACCACAACACCTTTTCATATGGCCAAAATTAAGTAGTTTTAGAAAGCTGAAAATCCACTTAAAGTTTTGAAGTTTATCTCAATACTCTTTGCCTAGGTTAAGATTACTTACATCAGGATTTATGAGGAATTCACCTTCTAAGCTCCTCATAATGTGAGTGCAAATAGTGAACTTATAATAGTGGTATTAACTATGGTTTTCTCTGAGGGCCGCAATCAGATCCCAGTTTCAGGGTAACCAGATATACAGATGAACCAGTTTCTTCTACTAAACATATCTAATAACTATTCATTTTGGATATCCTGAAAACGAGACCAGTTTGTGGTCTCAAGGACTAAAATAAATATCCCTGGTCCAGAGAACCTGAATTTACTGCTGCAGTGTATGAAAAGTGTGATATAAATACTTCATTGAATGCCATGACTCAATCCATCGATAACCCACAAGCCAAATACTTTTTTTTTACATTGAAGTCCTGATGCCAATTAAAAGTACTCATTTAGAAATCAGCTGCAGTCACCTTCACTCATTGATGCTTGTTTCTACACACAAGATTTATCTATTTGCATTTGAGATTCAGAATGTTGTGTTTTTTGAACAATGGAGCAAAAGCAAAAAGATATAAAATTTCCCCTATCCTTTTTATTCCTAAATATTAAAGCCAGCCTTCCAAGTCATTCAGCCTTCCAAAAGGTATCCTCTTCAGCCTGTAAAAGCATACTTAGAGATCCTTCATTTACTTTGTACCAGTTTTGATGACCACAATATTTGTGCTGTGATCTGCGATTATAACAATGATAGATAGATGGTTTTAACAAAATGGTTCTGTATTGCTATGCTTTTGGCCCAGAGGAAAATTCATTCAGTAGCTCTAAGGATAAAGAAACTGGCAAAGGTCTTAGTTTGGAAAACTCAAGAAAAGCATGGATTTCCGGGGGGGGGGGGGGGGGGGGGGGGGGGGGGAGCTGGAGACAGACACTTGCCTTAAACTTCCTTACCATTTATGGATCCAGACTGGGTTTTCCAACTTGCCAGTGTGTTCTATGGAAGGCACTGATATCCTCAAAAAGGAACTTCTCTTTCCTTAAATTTCAGCTGGCTGTGGCCTGTATCTACTGAAGCCACACACCAAAGGGGCATGCCTCTGGGAGAGATTTTGTTGGGAAGCTTTTGCACAACGTTGCAGGTCTTTGTGAGTATTCACCTCTTCCAGCTGTGCTCTTCTGCCTCAGTGTGTGTGGGGATGGGGAAAAAAGAGAAAGGGAGCCATACGAACTTCTCCCATCCGGGTCCATCGAGTCCCATCTATGGCTCAGTCAACCATTGAAGCTTCCATGTTGAACTCCAATGTAGGTCCTTTGCCAAGGTCTGCTCAGCTTCGCATTAATCATGCCTGATTCGCTGGAATTTAAATTGTTCCGCTTTGAAAACAACCCGAAATAAAAATAGGAAATTTTGTCTCATTTCCCATTTCATTTTTCCTCTGACTGCCCATCCCTAATTTTAAACTCTCCCAAAGCTGCCATGGTGTCCTTTCAGGATATGCTTAGGAGGTTCTATATTGATGGAGTAAAGGTTTCTTCTGAATCATTCAGAAAATATTTGTTAAGGTTTTTTACTTTTTTACCAGGGGAAATGAAGGTCAAGCAACCAGCACCCCCAAGAGGGCTGCTTCTTTCATTTCTGAGGATCCTTTTGAGTTTTCTCAGGAGTCCCAGATAGTTGTTGAGTCCAGCTACTCTCTTGGCTTCCTTTTAGTCAGAAACTAAAGTCTGCGCAATCAACATTTTTTTTTTTTTTTAAATGTAAAAATAATTTCTCTTTCTTGGTAGTTGGATTTCCTTATTTACGGTCATTACAAGGGTGACTCAGTTAAGTAGTACATTTTTCCTAATGAAAAAAACAGAGTAATTGCTCTAGGAGCTTCTTTTTTCTTCAGTATATACTTGTCAGGTAATCTCTATGGTTTTTTGTATTATCCTTATCAATTAGGGGGCTTGCTTCCAACTGGTGGCTGATCCCTCCCCTTTGACAGCTGAGCTTATTTAAAACATCACTTGAGCACTCTTATATTAGATTTATCTGTATTTTAATACTTTTCCCAGTGTTATATTTTCTATCTTTTAAACCCGTATTTGGCCTAAGTACATGATGTGAATCTTTTTTCTCTCTCTTCTTGTTGCAATCACATTACTTGCTTTAAATCAAGGTTTCTTGATTTATTTGTATCATTATAAAGTATACAAATAAAGATTAAAGAAAAAAGAAAAAAAATCATAGCTTTCCAAAGTAAATCAAAGCCAGAGTCAACTTCTGAGGAATTAATTTTTAGCATACCTTCACATCAAAACAGGTCTTCAAGGAAACATAATGCAAAACAGATCTCTGATCTTATCAGAATGCTATTTTTCACTGAGGAAAGTTAAAGCTAAACCTCGTAAATTCTGGCATTTTTGTGTGACTATGTAACAATGGTAGAAGGGTTTCCACTGGTGCGTTCTTCCTCTCTAATTTCTAGTTACAGCTGTCAGCTTATACTTTTTTTTTTTTTTTTAGTGACAGTGCTGGTGCAAAGACACCCCGAGGGTGACTGAGAAACAAAATCCCACTGACTGGCTCTAGTCCCACAGGCGACAGACAGGCAAAGCTACAGAAATATTAAGAGAAAAGCTATTTAAAAACACTTCAGAATGGCCTACAATGAAACTTCTAACTTGAAGCCCCACAGTCCTCAGAACACAATCTCGTTTGCACTAGAAATTGAGCTCCTGGTTTTCCTAAAGCCATTCTGAACCTGTTTGACAGCCAAAAGGCACTTTAGGACTTAGAGAACAAGGCTTTGCAGCCCTGTACACCCAGGTTTTATACCAAACACCATGCTCACAGGAGTGCAGAACTCCAAGGCAGCCCTGGTGCTGCCTTGGAGGAAGAATGGTCTCATGATGGGAGAGCACCAACCAGGTGTAGCAGGAAAGGATCCTGTAGCAAGGACATGCTCTCTAGGTGATGCATTGTCCTTTCGCACCGAGGATATCTCCCCAAGGCCTACTGCCCAGGAGGGAAGGGTTAGGTCGGCCGTCATAGTTGGTGATTCGATTATTAGGCATGTAGATAGCTGGGTGGCTGGTGGGCATGAGGATCGCCTGGTAACATGCCTACCTGGTGCGAAGGTGGCGGACCTCACGCGTCACCTAGATAGGATTTTAGACAGTGCTGGGGAGGAGCCAGCTGTCGTGGTACATGTGGGCACCAACGACATAGGAAAATGTGGGAGGGAGGTTCTGGAAGCCAAATTTAAGCTCTTAGGTAGAAAGCTTAAATCCAGAACCTCCAGGGTAGCATTCTCTGAAATGCTCCCTGTTCCACGCGCAGGTCACCAGAGGCAGGCAGAGCTCTGGAGTCTCAATGCGTGGATGAGACGATGGTGCAAGGAAGAGGGATTCAGTTTTGTTAGGAACTGGGGAACCTTTTGGGGAAGGGGGACTGCTGGCGCTAACCTTTAAAAAGGAGATAGAGCAGCTTTTAAACTAGAACAAAGGGGAAAGCCGACAGTCGCTCAGCAGCGCATGGTTCGGAGAGAGGTATCTTTAAAGGATACTAATGATGCATTAGAATTAGGGCATCCCGACAGTGAGGTTCCAATAATTAGAAAAGTAGTCCAAGTGCCTGTAACTAAAAACTCATCTGAGCTAAAAAATTCTAACTTATCCCTATCAATTAAAAAGCAGAATGAAAATACAAACAAAAAACAAACTTTGAAATGTTTGTATGCTAAGGCCAGAAGTCTAAGAAGTAAGATGGGAGAATTAGAATGTATAGCAGTAAATGATGACAGACTTAATTGGCATCTCAGAGACATGGTGGAAAGAGGATAACCAATGGGACAGTGCTATACCAGGGTACAAATTATATCGCAATGACAGAGAGGAGCACTCGGGAGGAGGTGTGGCACTTTATGTCCGGGATGGCATAGAGTCCAACAGGATAAACATCCTGCATGAGACTAAATACAAAATTGAATCTTTATGGGTAGAAATCCCTTGTGTGTCAGGGAAGACTATAGTGATAGGGGTATACTACCGCCCACCAGGTCAAGATGGTGAGATGGACAGTGAAATGCTAAGAGAAATTAGGGAAGCTAACCAAATTGGTAGTGCAGTAATAATGGGAGACTTCAATTACCCTAATATAGACTGGGTAAATGTATCATCGGGTCACGCTAGAGAGATAACGTTCCTGGATAGAATAAATGATAGCTTTATGGAGCAATTGGTTCAGGAACCGACGAGAGGGGGAGCAATTTTAGATCTAATTCTCAGTGGAGCACAGGACTTTGTGAGAGAGGTAACGGTGGTGGGGCCGCTTGGCAATAGTGATCATAATATGATCAAATTTGATTTAATGACTGGAAAAGGAACAGTGTGCAAATCCAAGGCTCTCGTGCTAAACTTTCAAAAGGGAAACTTTGATAAAATGAGAAAAATTGTTAGAAAAAAACTGAAAGGAGCAGCTACAAAAGTAAAAAATGTCCAAGAGGCGTGGTCATTGTTAAAAAATACCATTCTAGAAGCACAGTCCAGATGTATTCCACACATTAAGAAAGGTGGAAAGAAGGCAAAACGATTACCGGCATGGTTAAAAGGGGAGGTGAAAGAAGCTATTTTAGCCAAAAGATCTTCATTCAAAAATTGGAAGAAGGATCCAACAAAAGAAAATAGGATAAAGCATAAACATTTGCAAGTTAAATGTAAGACATTGATAAGACAGGCTAAGAGAGAATTTGAAAAGAAGTTGGCTGTAGAGGCAAAAACTCACAGTAAAAACTTTTTTAAATATATCCGAAGCAGAAAGCCTGTGAGGGAGTCAGTTGGACCGTTAGATGATCGAGGGGTTAAAGGGGCACTTAGAGAAGATAAGGCCATCGCAGAAAGATTAAATGATTTATTTGCTTCGGTGTTTACTGAAGAGGATGTTGGGGAGGTACCCGTAATGGAGAAGGTTTTCATGGGTAATGATTCAGATGGACTGAATCAAATCACGGTGAACCTAGAAGATATGGTAGGCCTGATTGACAAACTGAAGAGTAGTAAATCACCTGGACCGGATGGTATACACCCCAGAGTTCTGAAGGAACTAAAAAATGAAATTTCAGACCTATTAGTAAACATTTGTAACATCATTAAAATCATCCATTGTACCTGAAGACTGGAGGATAGCAAATGTAACCCCAATATTTAAAAAGGGCTCCAGGGGCGATCCGGGAAACTACAGACCGGTTAGCCTGACTTCAGTGCCAGGAAAAATAATGGAAAGTGTTCTAAACATCAAAATCACAGAACATATAGAAAGACATGGTTTAATGGAACAAAGTCAGCATGGCTTTACCCAGGGCAAGTCTTGCCTCACAAATCTGCTTCACTTTTTTGAAGGAGTTAATAAACATGTGGATAAAGGTGAACCGGTAGATATAGTATACTTGGATTTTCAGAAGGCGTTTGACAAAGTTCCTCATGAGAGGCTTCTAGGAAAAATAAAAAGTCATGGGATAGGTGGCGATGTCCTTTCGTGGATTGCAAACTGGCTAAAAGACAGGAAACAGAGAGTAGGATTAAATGGGCAATTTTCTCAGTGGAAGGGAGTGGACAGTGGAGTGCCTCAGGGATCTGTATTGGGACCCTTACTTTTCAATATATTTATAAATGATCTGGAAAGAAATACAACGAGTGAGATAATCAAATTTGCAGATGACACAAAATTGTTCAGAGTAGTTAAATCACAAGCAGATTGTGATAAATTGCAGGAAGACCTTGTGAGACTGGAAAATTGGGCATCCAAATGGCAGATGAAATTTAATGTGGATAAGTGCAAGGTGATGCATATAGGGAAAAATAACCCATGCTATAATTACACAATGTTGGGTTCCATATTAGGTGCTACAACCCAAGAAAGAGATCTAGGTGTCATAGTGGATAACACATTGAAATTGTCGGTACAGTATGCTGCGGCAGTCAAAAAAGCAAACAGAATGTTGGGAATTATTAGAAAGGGAATGGTGAATAAAACGGAAAATGTCATAATGCCTCTGTATCGCTCCATGGTGAGACCACACCTTGAATACTGTGTACAATTCTGGTCGCCGCATCTTAAAAAAGATATAATTGCGATGGAGAAGGTACAGAGAAGGGCTACCAAAATGATAAAGGGAATGGAACAACTCCCCTATGAGGAAAGACTAAAGAGGTTAGGACTTTTCAGCTTGGAGAAGAGACGACTGAGGGGGGATATGATAGAGGTGTTTAAAATCATGAGAGGTCTAGAACGGGTAGATGTGAATCGGTTATTTACTCTTTCGGATAGTAGAAAGACTAGGGGGCACTCCATGAAGTTAGCATGGGGCACATTTAAAACTAATCGGAGAAAGTTCTTTTTTACTCAACGCACAATTAAACTCTGGAATTTGTTGCCAGAGGATGTGGTTAGTGCAGTTAGTATAGCTGTGTTTAAAAAAGGATTGGATAAGTTCTTGGAGGAGAAGTCCATTACCTGCTATTAAGTTCACTTAGAGAATAGCCACTGCCATTAGCAATGGTTACATGGAATAGACTTAGTTTTTGGGTATTTGCCAGGTTCTTATGGCCTGGATTGGCCACTGTTGGAAACAGGATGCTGGGCTTGATGGACCCTTGGTCTGACCCAGTATGGCATTTTCTTATGTTCTTAAATACTGGAGCAAAAAGAGTGACACCTGGCCATGGTCAGGGGCAGGAGGAAGGGGAATTCTACATGCGAAATTGTGAAAATTCTACCAGAAGCACATTTTTCTACATTTCCTGGGATTTATCTTCCTGCAACAATGAAAATATATGCCATGCATTCCCCTCAATCATCAGATGCAGCTAGGTCCTACAGGTATGTGAACATCTGGGGTAGATCTTTTTTATAGGGATCAACAGCAAGAGACTTAAGCCTTTTGTATAATAGTTCAGAGCTGTCAACTCTTCCTGCCAAGGAGGAAGGCTTCTTCTTTGTTTGGCCAAAACTATGACTTTTCCTGTCCTCCATCTCTCACCCCATCTTCCCCTCAATAACTTTCAAAATGTTGACTTGAATGACAACCAGGGCTTAATTTGTGGGGATGTTCTTCCAGTCAGCCTGAAGAAAAGAGTGGAGTGAGCCTGGGGCACACAGTGCAGACAGCAACTACTCCACTCACTAATTTAACCCTTCCCCCACTGTTGTTCTGCCCAGCCTGCCCCCCCCCCCCCCCACACACACACTCTCTTCCTGTTCTGCAGAGAACAGGAGAGGAGGGTGTGATCCTGAAGCAGAGACTGCAGCACAAAGAACAGACACAGGGGCGATGCAATACAGTGCGCTCACACAAGCACACTGTTTAACCCGCTGTCTGACGCGGGTTAAATAGGCGCTAATCCATCCCCTAATGCAATAGGGGGATTAGCGCCTATTTAACCCTTGTCCAATGCTGAGTGAATGAGATAGCGCTCATTCACTCTGCATTCAAAAAAATAAATGTGTTTCTCAGACGCACATTTATAGCTCAGATATTAATGCCTGCCTGCAGCAGGCGTTAATAACTGAGCGCATGTAAAAGAAGTACAGAAAAGCAGAAAAAAATGCTTTTCTGTACTTCTTCAGTAAAAAAACAAACAAAAAAAAACCTCGGCAGACCACAGAGTTATTGAAGACAGTCGCCGGTAAACTCGATGTCAGTTTTCATAATTGGCCGTATGCCAATTATGAAAACTGACATCGCTGGTAAACTCGCTGGAAAACTCGTTTACCAGCGAGTTTACAGTCGCTGGTAAACTCGGCGTCTGTTTTTATTATTGGCAGATGGCCGGTTATGAAAACCGATGCTGAGTTTACCAGCGTCGGTCTTCATAACCGGCAGCTGCTGAGGGGTCGTGTTAAGCAAGGAGGCGCTATGGTCACGCAAGCGACCCTAGCACCTCCTTGCTAGTGCAACTCCCTAATTTGCCTATTGCATGGCACCCCCCCCCCCCTTGCGGGCGCCATGCGTGCATTAAGAAAGCGGGCGCTGAAAAGTCAGCGCCCGCTTTCCGTGAAAGTTATTGCATTGGCCCCACAGAAAGCAGTTGAATTAGCACAAGTTTGAAACTTGTGAACAGTAGTACCAATTATCAAGCCTTCAAAACTCCGGCTACTACACTATAGCTCACATGCTTCAAATCTGTACTAATTCAACCCCTTTTTGTATAAATTACCCAGGGCTTAATTTCTGGTGGAATGACCTAGAACTGTGTTCTGCTACTTGAGGAAGTAGTGCAAAATATATTTGTCTTTTGACCCTTGTGTGACTATACTTGAGGAAGTAGAGCAGAACCAATAACGTAAACAAGTTCTGGCGAGTGAAGGATGGCTGGGGGTTGAGCACTGCTGAGGGCTAGGGATGGAGAATCACTGAAATAAAGAGGAGGATGAGTGAGTTTGGATATGTACTTGGGGGAGAGGGAGAGGGAGAGAGAGAGAGAGAGAGAGAGCGAGAGTTCACACCCAGTCCTGGCCCCACCTGGCTCTGACCCCACTCCCCTAACCCTCAGCTCTACAGTTCTGCTTCCTTTTTGCCCTGATGACAACTATAATTGATTAATTTTCACTTTCCTCTTCAGCTAGAGTGTTCTTATAGACAGCTGTTGAGATATATAAAATCCTATTTGAGATCTGGTACTGTGTTTCTATTGGTAGACTAACAAATGACAGCAAGTGGTGGTAAAAGGAACCTACTCCGAGGTGGGAAGAGTGACAAATGGAGTGCTCATGGATCAGTCCTGTGTCCAGTTCTGTTCATCACAGCAGAAGCGTTAGAAGGAAAAGGTTTTTTGAAGACAACACTAAGATCTGCAAGAGTGGATACAGGTGAAGTAGTAGAGAATGAAATATGATCTAAGAAAGCTCAAGGAGTAGTCAAAGGTTTGGCAGCTGAGATTCAGTGCCAAGAAGTACAGATTCATGCAATTAGGGTGTAGAAATCTAAAAGGAGCTCTGTGAAGGGGAAGGGGTGAAAGACTGATGTGCACAGACCAGGAAAGAAACCTTGGGGTGATAGCATCTGATAATCAGAAGGTGACAAAGCAATATGACAAGGCAGTGGTTAAAGTCAGAGAGATACTGGGCTACAAATAAACAGCAATAACCAGCAAGAGAAAGGAGATAATGCCCTGTGCATGCCTTTGATTAAGCCTCACCTGGAGTACTGTGTTCAGTTCTGAAGACCGTCTCTCAAAAAGGATAGAGACAGGATGGAAGCAGTCGAGAAAATGGCAATCAAAATGGTGTGGGGTCTGCAGTGGAAGACTTATGAGAGGAGCTTGAAGGACTTAAAATATGTATACCCTGAGAGGAGGAACAGGGGAATGTGATACAGACTTTTAAATTCCTGAAGGTTATTTCCATGTACAAGAATCAAACCTTTTCTAATGGAAAAAAAAAAAGCTGTAGAACCAGGGGTCATAATATGAAGCTCCAAGGGGGAACACACCAGTACATCAGGAAATATTTCTTCATGGAGAGAGTGATAGATGCATGGAATACTCTTCCACAGGAGGTATTGAAGACAAGAGCTGTAATGGAATTCAAAAGTTGTGGGATAGACATAGAGGATTCCTAATCGCTAAAGGATGTAAGTGAAGGAAAGGAGTAACCTGTGTTAATTGGGGTAACATACCCAGAGCAGCTGTTACTATCCTTAAGAGAAGGAATGAAGGTAACCTGCATGGAACGGCAGTTATCATCCTTAAAAAACATAAAATAAAATAAAAAATAGCTAATCAGACTGGATGGACCATTTGGGTCTTTTTTTTTTTTTTGCCAACATTTACTATGTGGCTATCTTACACATATCTTATCCTTATTACAATTGGCTCAAACAATATCTATTTCAGGTGGTCCATATCAGAATTTACACCTGTAAACCAAGGGCTATACAAGTGCTAAATGGGTATCCCTCCAGCCCATTCGTTCCAAAGATGGATGCAAATGCATTTCTGACATCATCACTGTCAAAGAAAAATTGATCCTGTCAGAGGAACGGCACTGCGTACATCCAAAACTATTATTGTATTTCGAGGCAATAAATGATCGGACATCCTGCCATTTTCAGACAGCACCATCAGACACTATGGGCCTGATATTCAGAAGTTGGGCTGTTGGGGGGGGGGGGGGGGGGTATTCTCAAAGCCATTAACAACATAAAACTTAGCTTCAGGTGTGTAAATGGCTGTTCTAAAGTTGACCTGGGCTCAGTGTATGCAAAAGTGCAAATGTAACTGGGTTACATGCATACTTTTATGCACCCTGAGGTGAAGTTTTTCGGGGGGAGGGGGGAAAGCCCCCCAGAGTTGGTACTTCCATGCATACGTTTGGATTTTAAGAAGAATAAAGCATGCGTACATGCGTATCTTCCGCTCTCTGACGAGGTGAAACTACACAAGTGAATGTATGCGCATACTCTGCCAATTACCCCAGGACTTTCAAAGCGAACTGGCGCGCATAAGTTTGCTGTGAAAATACTCAGTAAAGTCTACGAGATAATGTGCACACAGACTTTACTGCTATGCCAGCTGTTTGAAAACTACCCTCAGCACCTTAAATCAGGTGTTTAGCCCTCTTTGATCATCAGGGTCACCATGTTTACCTTTAAACACTCAATGGGATAGTCTTTCAATGGTTCCCCCATAGGTATAGGCTTGAAGGAAACTCAGGGGTGCGGGAGGCCCAATATTCACTGGTATTTAGCCAGATAACTCAGAAGTTATCTGCCTAAATGCTGACTTTTCAAAACTTCCCCCATTTATCTGGCTAAAATTTAGCTAGATTATGTTAAGGGTTATTCTGGGGCAGAATTAAGCTAGACAAATAACTTATCCGGCTAACTCTAATCCTGCCATGGAGCAGTCCAACTTATCCGGCTAACTCTAATCCTGCCATGGAGCAGTCCTAAAGATGGCCAGATAAACTTATCCAGCTATCTTTATAACAGCCAGTGATATTCAACTGTGCATCCACACCATTGAATATCCCTCCAAAGTCAGCCGAGTAAGTGACTGAATATTACCCCCTCTATGTTGTGACTTGCAAAGTTCGTATGTGCAAAAACAAGAACACAAAAAAGACCACGTTGGGAAGAAGGGTAAGAGAAGAGCTTGACTTGCCCGTGAAAAAGTTTGAGTCTTAGAAAGAATCTGTAAAGTTGCATAGCAGCCTTTGTATAAAAATCTGGATTTCTCTTCTCCTGATGTATTCTTCCCTGCCATAAATCACAGTTTGCGGTCCATTTACCTTTCAAAAGCTTTTATATATGGAGCACCCGAGGATAAATGGAACAGGAATATAAATGTGCTGCTGGGGAGGGCCCAGATCTAACAGGCTCATTGAAACAACTGAAAAATTAGAAACCTGGCTAGCCAAGAATGTAGGAAAAAAAATACAAAGTGCTTCATTTCTAAAAGTATCTCATGGGTTAGCCTCAACTTTTTGAGCAATCGTCCCCTTCATTAAAAGGTGTCAAATGTGAGAGGTCTGCATTCTAAGGGGGTCTATTCAGCAGCACAAAGAGCTTTGTGGTGTGCGTGAAACATGCAGAGAGGGTCATAAATAACAGAAAACACATGAATTGTACTCATGCAAGAATCTCTGCACATTCACTTTGCATAACCTACTGCTGAGTCAGCAAGGACTAAGCCAGGAAATCGTACAGCATGCACCAATGTCCATTAGAATCTACTGTTTATCCAACATTCTCGCCAACAGTTGTAAAACAGAAGGAGCCTGATGTAATCCTGGTTTTGTCGAGTAGAATGCAGAGGGCGACCATATAACTCCATGCCAAAGGGGCAACTGAGCCAGTCTTGGCTTTACCACACTGCATGCATAGAGACATAGTCCCTCTTTTCTAAGAAAAAAAAAATCAGAACTACATTATGCATGCAAAAGAATACAACTAAGATGGATTCAGTTTGTCCTTAACAAAATGAGACCAGCTGATACCCCAAAAAGTACCAAACACACTTATGGTAAACACCACATGATATGTAGATGAATCTTACTGCACAGTCACCTATGAATCTGCTTACTCTATTAAAAAGTTTCTTTAAAAAGTTATTTCATAAATACTAGCCTACTACTGGATATTGTGGCAGAAAGAAAGGTACAATGGCTAAGCAGAGGTGTACCTTGAGAGGCCGGGGGGGGGGGGGGGGGGGGTCTGCAGCTGCTGTGTTCATCCTAAAGCAGCTGCTGTTCCCCCACGAGTTGAGCAGGAACCAGAATGGACGGAAGACCAGGACCGGAACTGGAAGCAGTAGCACAGCTGAAGGCCAAGACTAGAACTTGGCCAGAACATAAGAACATAAGAAAATGCCATACTGGGTCAGACCAAGGGTCCATCAAGCCCAGCATCCTGTTTCCAACAGTGGCCAATCCAGGCCATAAGAACCTGGCAAGTACCCAAAAACTAAGTCTATTCCATGTAACCATTGCTAATGGCAGTGGCTATTCTCTAAGTGAACTTAATAGGCAGGCAACAGGATAACACAGAGTGAGCTCAGTATTGATTGTTGGACCGGCAAAGGTGTGCAGGCTGGAGCTTCTTATATTCAGCTATCTATATGGGCCACACAATGTTGGTCCAAAATAGTCTGGAGATGGGTCTCCCTAGCTTTGCTTCACTTGCTATTTATTAGAGGATTCTTGCTGATTCAGAGTCCCTGCAGCTCCACTGTAAGAAGCCCTGATTTTGAACACCCAGCTGCAGGTTCGATCCCTGATGCTCCTGACAGAATACCACCCCCTCACGGAGCTCTCAAATCTTGGGGTTTTTGGGTGTTCCTGGTAACATTTGGCCACCAATTGTTTTACATGGACATTTTGGGCTACTTCCCAACTGCGGTCCTCAGAGTTATACCCTTTCCAATCCACCACATAGTGCAGGCATCCTCTGATAATCCTGGTATCCAGAACCTGGTAGAGAAACTCTCGATGCCCTTTCCACGATTGGTGCTGGAGGAGGGAGTCATCTTCCTGGGAAAGGATTGGGTTTATATTGCTTCAAAAGGGCCACACAGAACACTGGGTGAATATGCAGATCGGCAGGAAGCTGAAGCTTGAATGCCACTGGATTTGTTTGTTTCTGAATCAAGAATGGTCCCATAACTTCTGTTCAAGCTTTCCTGATGGTCTCTTGCTCCTTATGTGCCTGGTGGTGACCCAGACCTTGTTCCCTACTGTGAATTGGGGGGAGGCTTCCTGGCATCATCTATCCAAAAATGTATTCTGTAAATTCCTAGTCCATTCCTATTCTGGTTGGATTTGCACATGTAATTCTGTTAAAGCATTGATCCGATAGGCCACTGGAGGGATCGTTTTGAGCCTCCCCTGAGTGGAAATGGAGGAGGATGCCATAGTTTGCAAAGAATGAAAAGGTTTTCGTCACAGAGTGCTCAGTTATTATATGCAAACTCTGCCATAGGGCGTAACTGCACCCAGTTTGTCTAATGAAAGTTGCAATATCAGCGGAGATGCTTCTCTAGAATCTGATTTAGCCATTCTGTCTGTCCATCAGATTGTGGCTGATATGCAGCCAAATGAGGCTGGACAACCAGGAGTTTAGTTATCTCTCACCAGAAATGTGCAACAAACTAGGAACCTCGGTATGAGACAATATGGGATGGCAGACAGCCAAGACACACTACTTCACAAATTAGCAGTTTTGCAGTTTCACATGAAGAGGGAAGACCTAGAGTGGCTATTAAATGGGCCATCTTAGTAAATTAATCCACTACCACAAGAATCACGATCTTCCCTTGTGAAGGTTGTAGATCAATGATAAATTCACAGATGCCCATTCCCATGGTCTTAAGAGTACTGGTAAGGGCACGAATAATCCATGAGGATGGTGGCATGGCCTCCAGTGCATGCAAATCTATCCCATGCATATTTATTGCAGATATCCTGAAACCTGACTGACTGGGGGTCCCCCAGGACTGGTTTGGGGAACCACTGTACTAACTAATTCGGAGTCCCTGCAGCCCCACTGCAAGAACTCCTAATCTTGAACACCCAGGATAGCAGGTTTGATCCCCACTGCCCCTGACAAGTATGCAACCAAATAAATCTTACCATAGGTCTCAGTATCATACTGCTTTTGTTTTAAAATGACAGACATTGACATTATCTGTGTCACTTTGTAAAGAAAATGAGTTAAAAAAAAAAACATGAAATTTCAAGTGGGTTTTTTTTTGTGTCCACTAACGCCAAACATTACATACTATTTTGAGTTAATGCACACTAGATCGAGTTAGTGTACACTAAAAATTAAAATAAAAACGCAATGAAAATGATTGCAGTGCACACCCCTACATAAGGGGCTTTTGAGCATCAGCAACATGAATGACTTTCTACATAGGACTTCTGAGGGAGAAGGGAAATATTCCCTTGACCAGTCGTACTGGATCCCTTTAGGGTAAAGTACCTTATTTCACCAGAAGCTAGGGAGGAGGATTTTTTTTTTTTTTTTTTAAGCAAAACAAGTCAGTTATTGTATGTCCTTCCCCATTTTTTGGCTGGGCAGAGGTTGCATGCATTGCAGATCAACCCTTTGTGTGTCAAGGTCTGATAACCTCGCCGGAGGTTACATTACTTTTGCAAAGGATTCCAGTACTAAACAGGGGTTGGGCCCATGTTTGACCAAATAAAATTGTGCCATTAGTTTTGCAGAACAATCTCGTTTTCCAGCCCCTAAGAAACTGCAGCGTTAACTGCCATCTTTCAGCAGAGATTATGGCACTTGCAGACGGTTAATGTCCCGCCTGGGTTAGAGGTCCTTGGCGAATTCCTCCAGGGAGAGCATTAAAGTGCTGGCAAACACTCCATTCATCAGAAACGATCGCTTAGGCACCTATCTGTTTTGTCAGAAAGAAATATCTGCAGACAAGGTCCCAGCAGAATGGAAAATAAAAGCCAGCAGTAAAAGTTACAAAATGTAAAATCTGTTAAACAATAAACAATGATACTTCTACAATGGTGTACACGTTCCAGAGCCAGCAATAAGATTTGTAACATTGGATTATTGAAATCAAAGAATTATTCCCAACAGCGGGTACAATAAAACAAGCTGAGATCATTCCCAGACTGAAGTAATATCGCCTGAGGTATTAAAAGCAGCAGCACTAAGCTGGTTACATCATAATCAGCTCACCAGGGGGTTTTTTTTGTTGTATTGCTTCCTCTTTTGGATTTATTTTTGGGTCTGCTTTTTATTTTTGCCCTAATGTATTTTTTTCATGTTTTTAAAACTAATAAAAAAGAGGCCTACACCTTTTGGCTATAGTCTCTCTCTCTTTTTTTTTTTTTTTTTTTTTTTTTTTAATAAAAACATCTAAATTGAGCCTTCCCTTTAATTGTTCTTGCCATATTTATGCTTCACATATATCTCAGTGTAGTTGAATAAAAGCCCTTATAACAGTACTCCAATCATTATCCATTAATGGCCCTAATTTAATTATTTTAGCTAGAGTAGTTTAGATTAGAAAATAAGAAGAGGTACCATTCCATACAGCCCCTCCCTTTGAGGGTTTTGGAATGGCCATCCCCCTGTTTAAGGGTTTATAAGCAGCTCTCTCAACTGAGAGACTGTGGGCAGTGCTTTTAAGTTTTGGAGAGTTAGGTGGCAGCCAAGCCGCACATTTTACTCTAAGAAATTAGCGCCGACCCAAAGGTTGGCGCTAATTTCTTCCGGCGCCAGGAAAGTGCACAGAAAAGCAGTAAAAACTGCTTTTCTGTGCACCCTCCGACTTAATATCATAGCGATATTAAGTCGGAGGTCCCCAAAAGTAAAAAAAAGTTAAAAAAAAAAATTTGAATTCGGCCCGCGGCTGTCGGGCCGAAAACCGGACGCTCAATTTTGCCGGCGTCCGGTTTCCGAGCCCGTGGCTGTCAGCGGGCTCGAGAACCGACGCCGGCAAAATTGAGCGTCGGCTGTCAAACCCGCTGACAGCCGCCGCTCCAGGCCAAAAGGAGGCGCTAGGGACGCGCTAGTGTCCCTAGCGCCTCCTTTTCCTCGTTTGCACCGCATCGCCTAATTTGCATACTGGATCGCTCGCACCGGCCAAGGGCCGGTGCGTGCGCCGGGAGAGCGGGCGTTCGTCCGCTCTCCCGCGGTTTTACAGTATCGGGCTGATAGTTAGCCGGATAACTTTAAGACAGCCAGCTATGTTCAATAGTGTGGTTTCACTACTGGATGTATGTTCAAAGTTAGCAAGTTAAAAGTGTATCCGGCTAACTTTGCTAGCCGAACTGTGTCTGAATATGGACTTCAGCCTCTCCCTGAGTGAAGCAGAGCTGGTGAGTACCCCTTGATAAGAAATTAGCAGCACATCGCTACACCTGTTTGTAACATTTTGCAAAGTTCAATAAAATGATAAAATAAAGTTGGGAAGTGGAAGGCATGGGTAACACTATGAAGCATGCAGCTCACGATGATACCCTGTAATGTTCAAAGCCTCAAACACCTTCAGAGAGTCATAAATGGGTTTTTTTTCCTCTGTTTATTACAAATAAAAATTGTGCCACTAATTAAAGTTTTCCAGTTGGCACAGCATTCAGCTTGTCTCATGAAATAAAGAACACATGTAATTAGCCATAAATTTTTTAAGGGCTTTGCTACTTTATCTGGATCTGAATTTTGATATTAAAATACGGTACAACAACCAAGCTCTGACATGCTGACCGATTTTCTCACATTTCCCAGAAGATTTGTAGCTCCCATCATGATGTTTGCATAATTTATACATTCTTATCCATGTAAATTAAATCTCCCGGCAAACATCTTTACACCTGGGACATAGCTGAATAGCTGAAATTGTTTCTTCTGATCTAATCATCTTAATTTACCCCAGAATGAACAATTAAGCAGCTGATGGAGTATTTTCCTACAAGCTGTGCTGTAAGTGTAAACATTGAACACACCAGCGCATTACTTTATGGGGTGGCCTATAAGCTTCACTTTATGAAGTCAAAGCCACAATTGCTCCCTATCATGTATTTCATTTGGTGTACAAGCCTGCAAACTTACATAACCGTCTCAGGTGCATATGACTGGCTCCTCTAGTCAACCCCTTAATTTACCACCACCACCACCCCCTCCCCCACTGCTTCTACAGCATTTGTAAGATAATAAGACCTTTATTGGATGGATATGGCCACAGCATAGGTCAATATATAGAACCCAATTGAATACAACTATTCAGTTATAAAAGATCAATTACTAATAGCTAACATTCTCAATCCTTAGGGTGACTAAGCCCCCACCAGCTAACTTTCAATTAGCCAAGTACTCCTAGGCTCATGTTACAGCAATGTAACGCTGTAGGGAGCACTGGGCCATTGAAGCCTCACCCCATATGCTCCGTAGTATCAGGCTACAGCAGTGTAGCACCTTTGGGGATGCAGGACCGTCTAAGCCTTGCCCCTCAAGTTATCCTGCACTTTGTTCACCGACGAAGTTCTCTGCAGTGCAACGAGGCCCTGCTCCGTGAAAGAGCAGAAGTCATTTATTTTGCATGCCAACATAATTTTAGGGTGGTGCACAGACCAATCCCGTCCATCACAGCCTAAGATTTGACATGCACCTCGTCTCGCTCCCACCCACCAATGCAAAGTATAAGCAGAATTATCACCTTGCCTGGTATTTTCTACCTGGCCACCTTTCAAACATTGCACATGCTGTGCACCAGAAGATGTGGTCAAACCCGCCCCCTATGCCATGACTGTTTGGCGGTCCTCCGTTGAAACTTGAAAGCTGTCCCCTAACTGGGCTTGTTGAATGGGAAAACCGCCAAAAGGAGGAGGCTGGAGGGCAGCCAACACTCCTTCACTCTTTAAATCGTGCTTGCCGACCCACCTCCCATTCTCAGCCCCCTCCCTTGCTCCGGAAGTGGAGCACCTCGCCGGCTATAGCCTCCCACCCCCCCACCCCCCCCCCCTCCCGATGTGGGGTGGGTGGCTCCTTAGTGCACATAATTGACTACAGTTTATTGTACCTAGTCTACTTTTGTTCCTCTATTTGGAGCTGCAGCTATCTGCCTCAACTAATAAAAGTACAAGTCCTTGGGAGTGCAAAGTTTAAATGAAGATAGCTCTTACTGTAGAAAACAATGTTGTGTTTCCCCCCACTGGAGGGTCTTACAGATAAATTCTACCCCACCTCACAGAAAGAATCCCCAAGCCTGTTCATGTACTCTGGTTTCACTGCAACAAACTGGTCAAGGGTAACGAATGTAGTCACCAAAGCTATCAATGTGAAGGAATAGCTTCTCTGCAGTATGTTATTATAATTCAGCCATATATATATATATATATATCATGAAAGTGGCAACTCTTTCGGTTTTCTTAATATAAGCTTTACAGATAAATCTAAATCCCTTATTAAAGGAGCATTATCATTTGGGGTTACAACCATGCTAAAACTGGTATCCAGTTTTCATGCAATGTTTTTACATACAAACCAATCCGTGGCCCAGCAATTCAGGGGGATGGGCCCATAATGGAACATATACAGGTGGCCATTTTCAGCTCTTCCTAATGTGGCCCCGGAATTAGTAGGAGGAAAAAGTCCGATTTCGGAGTCAGCATAACCCAAAAGTTAACAGGTATGGCAATGAATGGTTAGAGAGAGAGAGAGAGAGAGAGAGGGATGAGGGGACTACACGAATGACACAGAGGAGGGGTAGGGTGTTGGGAAAGGCTAAGAAAAGTAAGAGATGAAGAAATGAGACATAAGCAATGAGAAGGAGAGAGTGAGGGACAGAGTGGGAGGGCTGAGACCACTGAAAGTTGGGGAAGTGTGAGTAGAATGGGAAACAGATGGGAAAATTGAAAGATGGGAAAGAAACCTTGAGGGGAGAGTGATAGAGAAAGATGACAAGATTTTTCTCAAATTTTAAAGAGGCCCTTTAAAAATAAATCCTCTGAGCCGCTGAATCCAGTTAACATTGAGTAAGCAATTTTATTTACCAGTGATATCACTACTGTCATTACATCTCACAAGTGAATTAAAATAACAGCATTTTACGGATGATTTAGTATTGTGCGTGTCTGTGACATCTGTATAGATGAAAAGAAAAAAAAAACATGTGCAAGAATAGAAAGCAATGCACTGCAATTTAAATGGATCTTTACTGAAGGAAGCAGTAATTTATGTCACGGATGACATCAGCATTAAAAACTGCCTCGGACTAGGAACTAATTTAGCACAACTGTGCAGTTCGAATGCGATTGCCTTTAATAATACACATGATGCGACAGGCCAAGGCCCTCAAAGCTCGAATAAGCAGAATGTAAATCCAGTGGGTGAGACATTAGTTGAACGTTAACATAATGGAACAAGCTGTCACACAGCTGATAGTATAAATTTACTCCCTTGCCAAGCTTCTCCTCACTCTTTTTCTGCATTCCTTTTGCATTTTGCTCATCAGCGCAGTTTTCATGTCGACTGCAGGTCCTTAATAGCTGACTTGTGTTTACTCTTGTATCTTTCTCCACCTCTGTATACGTCTACATGACTGTGCACATCACTGGCTCGTCACATAAATATTATTTTTTTGTATTGGTTTTCATAACTTAACTAAACCTTTGCCATCAGCTATAGAACATTTTCTTCATTTAGGGGGTACTGGGATTTGATGGTGAAGCTTCATTGCCATGTTCAAAGGCAAGATGCAGTTTTTGGGGGTCTGTAAGTGGTTAAAGACAGAAACATAACCATTTCTGCATGATTGCTAAGAACATTACACATTTCCATACTGCACAAACCAGAGGAATCTGGTTAAAAGGTCAGTGGCCACTGATATAAAGGTCTACAAAAAAGTTGCGGGTCATACTCATTCTGTGTCCATCATGTTAGCTTAGATGACTGATGACATTTGGTGGACACAGGCACCGTTACCAAGCATGGCAGAGCCTAAGTCATCAATTGTGTATGGCTCTTCTTAACACAGGGGACCCCGTGTGCATGAAAGATTGTGTTCAATATATACAGTGGAGTTGCCATCCTTTGAATAAAAGAATTTTTGGATTTATACACTCATTTAAAATCTGGGACTGTATCACTCTATTCCAGCATTTGTTCTGGTTTCTATAGTTTGACTGAATGCTGGCCGCAGCTCGGTTGCTTGTGGTTTCTTCTTAACACTCAACATGAATAATATTCAAGCAGGCGAGCCACTGACTGCTCCTTGCCAGATAAGCAGGCCCAGAAATATGAACTGCATGAGATAGCCTCACTTCTGAAGGTCCAATCCGCAGCAGTCAAATACCTGGGCAGAGGCAGTACAGGCACCACTGGATAGCCCTTGGTTTTTCTACTGGACTAACATAATACATCCATGACTAGTTTTCAAGAGACTTACCCTCCCCTTCATCAGATCACTGCAAAACGAGCAGATAATTGTCAGACAGCACAAACTTGTACCTGGCTAAAGGTAATACCTATAAAAGTCTAACAGAAGAGGAAAATATGGCTGGGTTTAATATGCTGCAGTATTCGGTATCACAGCTTAGTAAACCCCTTGGTATTTTTACTGGTGGTAAAGGGCTGCCAGGGAAAATACAGTGGCTTAGCTGCCCCCACAAATTCCATGAACTGGTGGCCTCACAGCTCAGAACAACCCTCTTGTTAAAAGCACCAAGGAGCCTGAAAATGTGCTCTTCCCAGTGGAGAAGAAACCCCGGGATCTGATGAGACCTTCTGTCCCTGCCACACCATGAGTCGGCCCCACTATCTTTGAAAGTAAAAAAAATAAAATAACTCTCAGTTCTTCCTGGCTTTGGCCTCTCCCCTTGAGGAGGGGGGGAAGCCCCTACAGGGTCCCACTCCCCTGGGAGGGTCCTTGGAGCTCCCAGCCCTCAGGCTGCATACTCCAGATGATCAAATAGCTGGAGGTTCCTAGACCTCCTCCCTATATGGAAAAGGGCAGGGGAGGAAAGGCAAACACCTGCCAAAACTCCACACTTTATACCTTCCGCTTCCCTTCAGTAGACAATCACAGAGCCCAAATATTTAAGGAGGTGCATATAATTCTCCTAAACTTCATATCATCACATTTAATACAATGCTCACTCATATAAAAGGCCACCCTGTGATCATTTGCTAGTACTATATAACAGATCTGTAGAACATTTTTTTCAAACCTGGTTTAACATCTAAGGGGGTCTCACCCATGCAGGTACCAAGCTGGAAAGAAAAAATAAAAAAAAGAGTGCACCATAAATAGGGGTCTCCCTACATCTGCGATATCGGGAGTGAAGAATGTGCAGCATTTAAAATACCATGTTATTGATGCATTAAGGCCATTAGTGTGAGATAAACACAGCTCAGTAAATGACCACCTAAGATCGCAACATCTTGGAACTACGAAGATCTCTTCAAGGATTCTAAATATTTTAAAATTCCATGTGCCCAAGAACCATGTTGTTGGGTGTCCAGTAATCTATGAGGTCAGAGGACGTGAAAGGGTTAAATATTTAGAAGGCCAAGGCCAAGCAGTGCATGCATTAACAAAAAAATAAAAAAGTACAAAATTAAAATAACTAAAAGGAAGCCAAACCTTTTGAAAAGAAAAAGGGTGTCAACTGGATGCTTTTTAGATGTGAATTTTAATTGTACAGTGAAACCAACTGAACTACTTCAGGAGTATTGATGCTACATGGTTTGAAATGGTAGAAAACTGAGATTGTTACTTGAGCAACTGCCAGCATTAAACAAAAAAAAAAAAAAAAAAAGACAGCTACTAGTGCTTGCATCTTGAGCCCCAAAGCGTTAAATAACATCCAGGATAGCAAAACGAAACAATTGAATCTGGCAATGCCATCCCTGGGGATCCAAGGTATTGAAGACAGTATAAAATGAATTCAAATAGATATTCAAATTGCCACAATAAAGCCTCCACTAGCACACAGAGATAATGTGGATCCTAAGTGCAGGTGTGCTATTGTATGAATTGGGGCATCCTAGAAGCTCCTGCATTGGGTCCTTTCAAAGCAAATATGGAAATGTGCAGGAGCCTGAAATAAGACCTCAAAATCCCCCGAAAAAGCTCAGGAACAATTTTCTTTGTAGTTATTTTAGGAACTGGGAGATGTTCCAACAGCTCATGCTGGACATTATAGACCCAATTAAAAACTCTTATGTATTTGCATAACTGCTACGAACAAGGGCTTTTTTACTTGGACATACTACATATCTGAAGAATGTAGAATCCACAGAGAAAGGGAGAATAAAAGGATACGGAGATACTATGCATAGCAAAATACATTCTTATTTTTTGGGGTGATGAGAGTTACAGAGTTTTAACATCTATATTACAGGACAGCAATCATTTAGGGGAAGGTAGCAGGGTAGAGGCTGTAGATGTTCTACTTAGTTAATTAGATTTAGCTCATAGCAAGTTACATTCAGGTACAGGAGATATTTCCCTGTCCCCAAAGGGCTTACTCTTTAAGGGAGCTTGGAGGGAAAAAAAACCCCACAGGAGCTTCCAAAGCCACAGCACCCAGAGGGCAGATATACCTTGGGGGCTTACAAAGCTACGTTACCCAGTACCATGGCTCTAGAAACCATATAGTATTTTCCTTGTCGGTAAAATTCTGTGGGGAAAAATACTGGGGTCCATATTCAAAACTAGCCAGTTAGATGGATAAGTTCCTCCCGGCTAAGTTATTTAAGTTATGATGTATATTCAGCGGCACAGCTATGCCGCTGAATATACACGAACAACTAATGCGGCTAAGTCAGAATATTGGTAGTTAGCGGCATAAGTTGTACAACTAACTTGCTCTGCCCTGATCTGCCCACTTTATGCACACCTTAGGCGGCTAACTTTTTTTGCCATATAAGGGACTTATGTGGCTGAACAAGGGCGCATATTCAGCAGCCACTATTTAGCCGCATAAGTCCCGCTTCTCTGGCTAAATAGTGCTGAACACACTTTGAATATCGGGCCCACCGTGAATAAATAAAAAATGCTACACAATGGTGACTCCTTTGCACAAGGCCACCATCTTTTTAAAGGGCCATCATGGCCTGAAAGAGCATCCCCCCCCACCCCCTGGTATTCCCAGCCATCCCCCTGCCACCACCACCTCTAGAGGCAGCCCTCTAAGCTCCAGCCTGGGAGCATCAGGACGTGCGTTAGTGTCCCAATGCTCCCAGGGAAACTTGGCTCCAATTCCTGAGTTGAGGGTAACTTTCAGGAAAATAAACATGACTTGTGTTTTGCGGCAAGACGCCTTACTTTATTAGCATAAAATTTATCTGATAATGAGCTCTGCATGCATTTGCAAAGCTTATGTATGGAATTCAGCTCATTACCATACCCATGTTAGTTTGGGTTAAATAGCGCACACAATTTAAAATATCACAAGTTAATAGTGCATTAGGCATTTATCACAAAGTAAACACTGTTTAATATGAGGTAAATGCTTAATGTAGCTTATTAAATAGACCCCTAATTTTGTACCTGAGGAAATGGAAGGCGAAGTGACTTGTCCAAGGTCACAAGGAGCATCATGCAATTTGAACCCTGGCTTACCCAATTCTCATCCTGCTGTTCTTATCACTAGGCTTCTCCTCTATTCTGTTATGGACACTTCCTCCCCCTCCCTCCAGATGACAAAAAGGGCAACGAAGCAATTGAGAATTTTTCCTGCCTATCCTTGAACTAGAAGATGACTAACTGGTTCAGTATAACCAGGTGAATTGGGGAGGCTTAACAATAAGAGCCCAAACTAGCCCAAGCAACTGGAAGACTGGACAAAGCCTTTCTCCAGGACTGCATACATATTCACACACATTTTCTAGATTTTAATCAGGATTGGTCTCAGCGATGTGTCAACTTCCTATCACAGTAGAGTGGACTGAGCTCACTGACAGGTGAGTTATTCACTTCCCAGTATACAGAACCTCTGGCTTCCTCACTAGAAGGAGTGTACTAAATATCATGGGGAAGTTCAGAGCTATTTGGTAAAAAGAGAGATTTGGTTTTACTCCCCCATGTGCTCTAGCTGTTTATTACCACCAGGCAACCACCTTAGGAGCGTGGATTTCCCGAAGGCAGGAGCTCTCCATCTCCTGTTATTTATTTTTGCCAAATTATTCTGGGACTGTTTAATTTTCCCTTTTATAAGTCAGCTTATCAACCTGACCTACTTGTAATTATTTTTGCTCTTTTAATCCAATTTTCAGAGACTTCCCTTGTGAGAGTCTGGTGTTGGCAGTTCACAAAGGGTTGGGGCATTCCTGTGGTTGGTGAAATCAAGGGAAGTAAAGATTCTGACAGAGTTCTATCACTCCTCCAGGGGACAGACCTGTTAGTACCCAATGCAGAGGAGTTTTCAATAAAAGATCTGTCTTTTATGCTATCTCCTCAGTTGTGAGACAAGGAGGTTTTTCAACCCTTCCTGCCTCTGGTTTATTTTTTACCCCTTTTTGTAAAAGACTATTTTTGTTCAACCTGGAGCTGAGTGCCCTTGGTACCAGGGAATCAGTTTCCATTATATTGGGAAGAAGCTTCTTTCACCTAGGAAGAGACTAAGGAGTGAAGGATTTAATCTAAGAAGTATATTCTTGTCTCTAGCTAGAGGGAAGGAGCTGAACATATTCAAAGTAGCCCCAATATTTAAAAAGGGCTCCAGGGGCAATCCGTGCAACTCTAGACCAGTGAGCCTGAATTCAGTGCCAGGAAAAATAGTGAAACTATTCTAAAGATCAAAATCACAGAGCATATAGAAAGACATGGTTTAATGAAACCCAGTCAGCATGTATTTACCCAAGGGAAGTCTTGCCTCACAAATCTGCTTCATTTTTTGAAGGGGTTAATAACATGTGGATAAAGGTGAACCGGTAGATGTAATGTATTTGGATTTTCAGAAGGCGTTTGACAAAGTCCCTCATGAGAGGCTTCTAAGAAAACTAAAGTGTTATGTCCTTTCGTGGATTACAAACTGGATAAAAGTCGGGAAACAGAGAGTAGGATTAAATGTCGATTTTCTCAGTGGAAAAGGGTAAACAGTGGAGTGCCTCATGGATCTGTACTTGGACTGGTGCTTTTCAATATATTTATAAATGATCTGGAAAGGAATAAGATGAGAGAGGTAATCAAATTTGCAGATGATACAAAATAATTCAGAGTAGTTAAATCACAAGTGGATTGTGATAAATTGCAGGAAGACCTTGTGAGACTGGAAGATTGGGCATCCAAATGGCAAATGAAATTTAATGTGGACAAGTGCAAGCTGTTGCATACAGGGAAAAATAACCCATGCTATAGTTACACAATGTTAGGTTCTTAGGATTTACTACCCAGGAAAAAGATCTAGGCATCATAGTGGATAATACTTTGAAATCATCAGCTCAGTGTGCTGAGGCATTCAAAAAACAAACAATGTTAGGAATTATTAGGAAGGGAATGGTGAATAAAAAGGAAAAATGTCATCATGCCTCTGTTTCGCTCCATGGTGAGACCGCACCTTGAGTACTGTGTACAACGCTTGTCACTGCATCTCAAAAAAGATAGTTGCACTGGAGAAGGTTCAGAGAAGGGCAACCAAAATGATAAAGTGGATGGAACAGCTTCCCTATGAAGAAAGGCTAAAGAGGTTAGGGCTGTCCAACTTGGAGAAGAGACGGCTGAGGGGGAATATGATAGAGGTCTTTAAAATCAGGAGAGGTCTAGAATAGGTAGATGTGAATTGGTTATTTACCCTTTTGGATAATAGAAGGACTTGGGGGCACTCCAAAACTAATCAGAGAAAATTCTTTTTCACTCAATGCCCAATAAAGCTCTGGAATTTGTTGCCAGAGGATGTGGTTAGTGCAGTTAGTGTAGCTGGGTTTAAAAAAGGTTTGGATAGGTTTTTGGAGTAGAGGTCCATTGACTGCTATTGATCAGGTTGACTTAGGGAATAGCCACTGCTATTGCTGGCAGCAGTAGCATGGGAATTACTTAGTGTTTGGGTACTTGCCAGGTTCTTGTAGCCTGGACTGGCCACTGTTGGAAAAAGAATACTGGGCTTGATGCACCCTGACCCAGTATGGCAAGTTCTTATGTTCTTAAGAACTGTGTTTGCTACTGACTCAGGTGTGATTCACTTGAGAGGAGAGTGCCCTTCTGGTATTACATATGGAGAGGAAAATGCTTGAGAAGACTTCAGGATTGGGACTTACATTCTGATAGATAACTGGGACTAAAGTCTAATCATCTCAAATGGGAGAAAGTTGTGATAAAATTGGGACTGAAAAGGAGGACTGAACTAATTTCAATCTGAGTAAACAGAGTAACTGGGAAGAGAAAGAGATTAAGTGTTAAAGAGTGTGCTTCCAGAGCAATTCTGAGACTTTACTAGAAGAATACCAGTTAAGAAGAGGGACTGTGTTTTGAGCATTGCCAGAAGTTCGTTTTTTGATTCAATCAGATCTTTTGAAAAGGTCTTCTAATTTTGTCATATTTCTCAAGTGGAACCATTACTTTATGCAGCATCTTCTTGTATGAAAACAAGTCAGTTGTGCCTAACTACTAGGCAATATTAGCCAGAGTCAAAGAGTCGAATTACTTGCACTTTTTAGTATGTGATCAGTAGCAACCAATGAAGGACTCCAGCAGTCACGAGTGAACATCTCTCAGTTCTTCTGGCAGTACTTTAAAAAGTCTACCCACATCATTATATATGGGTTTTCCACATCCCCTTAGTTGTTCTCCAGCTTAATCGTAGTGGTAAAGGAACTAGTGGAATTACTAAGGCAAATGCTATGCAGATGAAAACAAAGTCACTTATCTGCACACAAAATAGTACACGTAGCAAATTGAACGCTAGTTTTCATAAGCCAAAAATTCAGCTTTCACAGTACAGCACTGCAGCTATGAACCAACACACAAATTGATAAATCATCTGAATCTTTCAATAGGCTGTTACTAAATTGTTGGTTTCACGTGCAATTTTTCATGGTCTTGGGAGTACAATCAATTTGAAATTAAAAAAAAAAAAAAAAAAAAAGACACTAAGCACACCAACTCTGCTCCTCCTGCTTCTCAAAACATTTTAAAGAAAATCAGTAACAAATTGGGAGAGGAAATGTTAAATGTTTTAGAACTGGAAACTAAACTAATTATTAACAAAAGTTAAACATGTTATTTTTTTTATACACACATATGAAAGGAAGAAAAAATATTCACAGAAAAAAAACTAGACAGTAAGGGGCGGATTTTCAGAGCCCTGCTCGCGTAAATCCGCCCAAAACCGGGCGGATTTACGCGAGCAGGGCCCTGCGCGCCGGGAAGCCTATTTTACATAGGCCTCCCGGCGCACGCAGAGCCCCGGGACTCGCGTAAGTCCCGGGGTTCTCGGAGGGGGGCGTGTCGGGGGCGTGTCGGGGGCGGGCCCGGTCATCGCGGCGTTTCGGGGGCGTGTCGGCAGCGTTTTGGGGGCGGGTACGGGGGCGTGGCTACGGCCCAGGGGCGTGGCCGCACCCTCCGTAACCGCCCCCAGGTCGCGGCCCGGCGCGCAGGAGTCCCGCTCGCGCGCGGGGATTTACGCCTCCCAGAGGGAGGCGTAAATCCCCCGACAAAGGTAGGATGGGGGTTTAGACAGGGCCGGGCGGGTGGGTTAGGTAGGGGAAGGGAGGGGAAGGTGAGGGGAGGGCAAAGGAAAGTTCCCTTCTAGGCCGCTCCGATTTCGGAGCGGCCTAGGAGGGAACGGGGGTAGGCTGCGCGGCTCGGCGCGCGCAGGCTATACGAAATCGATAGCCTTGCGCGCGCCGATCCAGGATTTTAGCCGATACGCGCGACTACGCGCGTATCTACTAAAATCCAGCGTACTTTTGTTTGCGCCTGGAGCGCAAACAAAAGTAGGCTATTCGCGCTCGTCTGAAAATCTACCCCTAAGAGAATAAGCCAGAAAAAGGAGGCATGAAAATAAACCAAGGATAAAGAAGGTACCAGTAAAATATAGCCTAGCATCCCCGCTACTATTTGAACTAGAACAGGGGTGGCCAACTCGGACCCTCAAGACCCACAAACAGGTCTGGTTTTCAGGAAATCCATAATGAATATGCAGGAGATGGATTTGCATGCACCGACTCCATTGTATGCAAATCTCTCTCATGCATATTCATTGTGGATATCCTGAAAACCTGGTCTGTTTGTAGCTCTTGAGAACCAGCCACCCCTTAACTAGAATATCTCAAAATCCCTATTTACTTACTCTAACATTCAAGATGATACCATATCTTCCTCTTGATATTAATAACACTGCATTACCAAATCTGAATTTTTAATAATGTAATGGTCTGTCTCACTGCTGACATCACATCTTCTGTTTTGGTTTTTGCATAGCCATCAGTAGGGCAGGAAAAACAATGGACAATTTTGCAATTTGCTCCCAGAGGAGCAATAAATAGGGTTGTCACCTAATCCAGCTCTGATTTTGCCCCATTGCATCTTTTGACTTTTACTTCCAATTTCTCTAGAAAAGACAGGCACTCTAAATCCTCAGATACAGAAAGCAGTTTGCAAAGCCTTTTATGTGCGTGAATCGGCTCTCTGAAATCAGTCTTCCCTCAATGCAGCTAGAAGTCTGCGCATTCTTTCCACTGCATGGAGAGAAGGCATTTCCAGGGGACATTGTTAAGTCGGGAGAGGAATAAAATCTGAAAATAGATTATCATTTTCAATTCTATGCATGTTATTTTCCATGAAAAATGTACCCTCAGAAAAAAGCAAGTGCCAATGTCTGCTGGTAACTTGTACCTGTAGCAAGTTTTAAAGTGAAAGTACTCGGGGGGGGGGGCACTTTCACTTCGAAAACCAGTACAAAGTCCGAGAGTAAAAAGTACCCACCGAGTTTGCCTCAATATGGACAGCCTGAATATTGCCACCATAAAGAGGAAAACAAGACTATTTAGTTTGTCAGGGTTCCTTTGGGTCAGATGGCATCAGCAGCTATAAGATCAGTCATGACCAGGATAAAGAGTGGCACTGATATTGATCAGAGTGTGTGTCCCTTCCTATAAGCCATGCATGCCAAGCTGCGGTCATACAACATGTCACCTTATCCACAACACCAGCAAATTCCATACCAGGTATATAACTCTGTCCTCCACTTGTGGGACAACTATCAGTCTTCCTGGCCTCTGCAGATATTTTGCATCCCTGGACATTGCAGGCTCATTTCCAAAAAAAAGGACTTGCTGCAGAGTTTCCCTTTGAAAATCCACCACTGCATGCTAAGCATCTGGAGAGTAGGCACGGCGATTTAAAAATGACCTTGCCACACAAACATTCCCACCTCGACCTAACCCTGCCCCCTTTTCCCTGCAGGAAAATTGTGTGTGTTGTGAAGCAGTGCATGTAT
Organism: Rhinatrema bivittatum; assembly: GCF_901001135.1. Classification (NCBI taxonomy): domain Eukaryota; kingdom Metazoa; phylum Chordata; class Amphibia; order Gymnophiona; family Rhinatrematidae; genus Rhinatrema; species Rhinatrema bivittatum. Next base: position 100,269,582 of record NC_042622.1, on the reverse strand, counting down.
TTATTTTTATCTGCCACTAGTGGGGGGGGGGGGGGGGGGAATTTAAAAAAACGTGTGGATCTTCCTGGTGGGGCCTGCCTTTTGATCTTTCTTAAAATTGAAATAGGATTTTGCACCTGAATGTGGGGCTTGCACAGAAAAAAAAATATAGATGATGGCTTTCCACCAACAGCAAACTCTTGACAGTCTAAGGATCTCCATTATGGCAAATCACTGTATGTGCAATACTATCTTTCATGTTTGTTTCCAGATAAAATCAGCACACAATTCACAGAATGAGAAGAGCAGGCACAAGAACACTTTAGCTAGGCTTCAAACCATTCATGTTTCAATACAGCATCTCTCATTAAGAAGTGGAATCCGCTGAGTCATCATCTTGTGTTTACTATTTAGAGACGCCTTGTTGGAAGGAGACTACTGGAGGGGGGGAGGGGGCTACGTAGGGAATGAAGCTGTACAAAACTACAGGGAATGTATGAACCAACTGCAGAGTGAAAAACGCCATTCTCTAACTATGCTTCTAATAATATCTTTACTTTTGAAAAAAAATGAGCCAAATTGATTATAGAAGACTAGTGTTAAAAAGGAGTGGTCAAGGTGAAGACAGATCATTCACTGAAAGGCTAATACAGTAAAAAGGTTGATCTTGCGTTTTAGGGCTTACAGGACAGAGATGAGGAGTCCGGATCAACTGGAGGGTGTGCAGGTTGAAGAAAACAGTGGGATCTGGAAGACCTCGATATTGACTGGGCAAACTGGTGGACTAGCTGGAAAAACTGGGAATGTCCCTCGCACAAGCATGTCTTAAAATCCGCTTACATATGCGCGTTAAAGCTGGCAAAGGCCTGTGGAAGATAGGCGAGGTAGGTTTGCTCAAGTGACATCTTAAAATTAGGAGCATGCTTATGCACGTTAGACGTATTTTAAATCATACGCCGGAAAGTGCAACATGATTTCAAATTCTAGCGTATGTCCGCTCACGCACTGTATGGGCACATGCACACTTGTTTTAAAATTAGCTTGTAAGTTACTGGTAGGATGGTAGCTGACATAAGAGAGCAGCATCAGGAAACTCTCTCATACAGAACCTTCAACACACCAGGCCCTGGGGAAGCAAATCCCCCTGAGGTTCTGCCATCTAATCTAGTTTCTGATGTCTTCTGTGGTTATCACTAAGCCATTTGTTACACATGGAGCCTTTGGTGAATAAAGTTAGAGAAAGCTGTTTTTCCTAGGCTTTATAAGCATTAATATAAAAGTGGGCTCCAGGAAATCCATGGACCAGCATTTGCAACTTTGCTAATGAACTGTCTAACCATCAGACCATATTGTTTGATAACGAAGTGGTGCTTAACTCTGTCCTGGTGGTACAACTAACCAGTTTGGTTTTCAGGATTTTCAGAGGAATAACAGTGTTATTCTGGTGTAGCAAAAATGATAAGAGGTGGATGGCACCATATAGAGGGGCCGATGTAATAAGGTGCACTGAAACTGCAATAGGTTTCTGTGCGCTAATATGCGTGTTTGTGCGCATGTTTTCCCGCACAAAGCCCTATACCAGTATGTAATAAGGATTTTGTGTGCAGAGAATAAAAGTGTGTACAAGCGCACTTACAGACCCGCGGTTTTTCTGTGCGAGTGCATGCTAATGGCAAGCAAAAGGAGGCGATTATCTATTTACAGGTAATGCAGGGAGCCATTCTAGCAGGGCGATCAGGTTAGTGCTGTTGCGTCTGTCGGTCGCAGACGGCTGCAACCGCTCTGCCTCACCTCTTTTTTACCCTTTTCCTCCTTCCTTGGAAGAATTGGCTGCCTCCGCTGCTGCTTGCCGAAACCCTCAGCGTCTCCGAGCCAGCATGGGTGTCCCCGTCCGCCATGCTGCTTCCTGAGGCCTCCTAGGGCACGTGTGTGCACGCTGCCTATGAATGCGTCATGGCGGGAACCTTGGGGGCAGCCCCACCGCATGACATCAGTACCTCTGGGTATTTAAACCTCCACTCCGCTCCGCTCCAATACAACGAGTTAGCAAGGACTTCGGTTTTGCTACTCTGACCACTTCTAAGCTGCTCGCTTGGATTCCATTACCCTTCGGGGTATCTCGCTCCTATGGAAGTTCTGGGTACCTGCTCCTCGGGGGCCTCTCGCTTCTACTTGCCCTTCGGAGTTTATCTACCTAACCTTAAGGACACCCGCTCCTCGGGGGTCCTGTCTGCTTTCTTTCAGGAACCCTCGACACTCCTAGGTACTCGCTCCTCGAGGGCCTATTCTGCTCAGGGTATCCTGCACCTCGGACCGAAGGCCTCTCTTCATTCAACTATCGAAGGAAGTTAGCAGCACTGCTACTCTGAGAATCACTACGCTCCAGCTCTCCTCATTCCACCCTTCAGGTTCACGGCCTAGCCCGCGCTGCGGAACACTACCAGACCTTGCTACATCTGGGTGAGACCATCTACTACAGAGACTGTCTGAGCTATGGTGTTATCGCTGGACTACAGTACTGCCCATTCCTTGGGCAAGATTCATCGCATCAACAGCAGTATAATAAAGCCTTCTTTCCTCAGTGTCTGCTTACTAGAGTCAAGCCAATCGTTGTGGTTCCCCACAGGGCACGTCCCCGAGGGAGAAGTCATCGCCACTATGACCAAGAGTCCACAATATGCCACAAACCCAACAAGTACAGGTTTTTTAATGCGGGTTTTTAGTGCCTGGGTCAGGACTGGAGGTAAGTGAAAGAGCCGATGTGGAGACCTGTTTTGTTTTTTTTTTTTTTAATGCTTTTTCAGGTCAGCCAAGTAGCAGACTGAACAGGTAGAAAGAAGGCAGCTTCTCAATGAATCAGAATCGATCTGCATTTTACGCTTTCACTGGCGATCGGAGTCCGATCCTGAAGGGGTTAGATACTGCTCTACCCACTTTCACATCAACTTAAGAACCACTAATTTATTCATTTTTTTTGAAAGAGAAAGGCTTTCACCCTGACAATCAATCACAGGTGTTCACATGCTGATGGGTGTCCGCGATGGTCTCTGCACGAATGTCTGCGCATTTTACTATATAGGGCCATTAGTGTGCGTTACTGCTCGCAAAATGGTGTGTATGGATTTTATGCATGTATCTAATTAGCATACGTGATGGTTATTATATCCCGTGCTTCCGCTGTTTTTGCCGCGCATGCCAAAAAAAATCCATGTAGAAACATCAGCGTGGATTTCAGCACAGGTCTTGTTACATCGCCCCAAAGTAACCAATTTATTGAGCCATGAGCTTTTGGGAACAGAGTTCCCTTCATCAGATGCATCTGATGAAGTGGGGACTATCCTTGAAAGCTCATACATCAATATATTGGTTAGTCTATAAAGGTGCCACCCATCTCTTTGTCATTTTTGGTTTTCAGGCTGTAACCCCTGGGTGGAAGAACTCTAATAACTGTCCCCAAAGGCATATAAAAATAAAATAGATCCTATTTGCCACAGCTCTTCAGGATAGCAGTTAACATCTGAGTGGTCCAGGTTTCCCCTGTGTGGGGGAGGAGGGGAAGCTCAGTTTCAAGGCCCTTTTGCTTTTACAGACCAAAGTACCCTTTAAGTCCGTCTGTAAACAGCATTGATGATTTCCAGAGTCTAAAACAGCAATAATCACACAAATAATCACAAGCAGAGCTGAGTGGTATCAAACTTAACTTTAATGATAGTTGATCAAATTGATGAAAAATGTTCTTTACAGCTCTTTGATGTTAAATTAAATTGGTTAATCACATGGAAATGAATACATTTGTGTGTCTCTTTTGGTGGATGTCTTTAATTGATAAAGCCAATTCCTTAGTAATTTATCTCCATTTTCCTTCCAATCACTCAGAGTAAGAAAGCGTAAATCTTCTTCCAGTTCTCCAAAATGTATGCCAATTACTTAATAAAATGAGAAGTCCCAACTTTCATACGTCTTCTGAAGTCTTGAACACCATAGATCTCCTGCTGGTAGCACCAAGTTAGCACTCACCTCCCAAGTGTAACAAACTTGAGTCAATACTGAAAACTCTTGAAAACTACCTCAACATCCCCTTCTTTTTCTGCAACGGATATGAATCCATTCCTCTGGATGACACAGCTATTCCTGAAGTTCTTTGAGGAGAAAGACACCTATTCCTCTAGATGTTTGGAAAACTGAGCCCCTGGTTCCAAAAGTCACTCAATCCCAAGAAAACAAAATTAGAGGGGGAAAAAAAACCTTACTCAAATAGGGCAATCAAATGAAAGAAAGGAAGAGTGGAAAAAAATCTTCCTCTTCTAAAAAGACTCAAACTCTGGACCAAAAAATAGAGTTCACTCTCTTTACCTGGGTCTCTGTGACGAGAGCCTTCAGAGTTATTCTCCAAGCAAAATAATCAAAAGAGGAACTGCATAAGCAGAGCTGTCCCTCAAAAGGACAACTTATGAAGAAAATCTGAACTAAAAATCCATGCCCTAAGATGCTGGCAGGGGTTTATAAACACTGAGGCACACACCATCTCTTTCCCCCCCACACAGGGGAGCTCAGACCCCAATTTCTATCAATAATCTCTCTGTTCCTCCCTAACAACTTGGTCCACTCCTTTTGGTAAGGAAACCAAGGGTTCCTTTCAAGGATATCCATGATGACTATGTATGAGATAAATTTGCATGGAGACATGCCCCCCTCCCCTGTGTACATTAATCCAACTTATACATATTTATTTTTTGTTTTCCTGAAAACTAGAAAAGGTGTCTCTAGGAGAGGACTGAAAACCACAGTGAAATCTGCCTCCCAATTATATTGCCATGGGGAAAATCACAGGACTGAAGAGGAAACTGTCACAAACTAGATGTTCCTGCATGAAAACAGACTACTGCAGTGGTAATTGATACTTTAAGAACATAAGAACATGCCATGCTGGGTCAGACCAAGGGTCCATCAAGCCCAGCATCCTGTTTCCAACAGAGGCCAAACCAGGCCACAAGAACCTGGCAATTACCCAAACACTAAGAAGAACCCATGCTACTGATGCAATTAATTCACCAACTTGAAAATACAAGGGAAACCTTGTCTGGTGGTCTTTCTTGTACGGAGGTTTCCAACTAGGGTAACCGATTTGCAGTTACCCTTATGTGCTCCTCCGTCTATTATTCTTTAATTATTTTCAAAAACAGTTGTGAGAAAAAATTTTTTGTTTTTCAATTTCTCTTAAAATCCCTTCTCCCCTGCTGCTTTTCCGACCCTCGCCAATTTCTAATTCATACTTATCAAGGTCGCCGCCTTTATTGATGTTCATGGGTACGGAGCTGCGTGTCCGACACGGGCCATGTTTCGGCACTGTGTGCCTGCTTCAGGGACTATGGGAGAATTTGCTCTGTTAGCCTATAGCGGGTTCACAGCATCCTTGTTACCTTCAACATATAACAATATTTATTTATATATATATTAAATTGTGAAAAACATCAATTCAAAATGCTTTCAAATCCCACCTTCTAATTGAATAAAAACTTACTTTTCTTTGTATCGTATGTCAATCGTGCGACGCCCTTTGTGCTTGTCTGGGCGTCAGGTCTATTCTGACTCTTTTTATACCTGCCTGTGGAACACCCCTCCCTATCTTCGTCAGATTGAGGCTCTCTCAAGTGTGTGTAATTAGGGGTGATTATCTTTGTGTTATTCTCTCTCTACAAATAGACCTGACGCCCAGACAAGCACAAAGGGCGTCGCACGATTGACATACGATACAAAGAAAAGTAAGTTTTTATTCAATTAGAAGGTGGGATTTGAAAGCATTTTGAATTGATGTTTTTCACAATGTAATATATATATATAAATAAATATTGTTATATGTTGAAGGTAACAAGGATGCTGTGAACCCGCTATAGGACACAGCAAATTCTCCCATAGTCCCTGAAGCAGGCACACAGTGCCGAAACATGGCCCGTGTCGGACACGCAGCTCCGTACCCATGAACATCAATAAAGGCGGCGACCTTGATAAGTATGAATTAGAAATTGGCGAGGGTCAGAAAAGCAGCAGGGGAGAAGGGATTTTAAGAGAAATTGAAAAACAAAAAAATTTTTCTCACAACTATTTTTGAAAATAATTAAAGAATAATAGACGGAGGAGCACATAAGGGTAACTGCAAATCGATTACCCTAGTTGGAAACCTCCGTACAAGAAAGACCACCAGACAAGGTTTCCCTTGTATTTTCAAGTTGGTGAATTGATTAAAAAAAGGGGAGAGGTTAGTCAGTGATTAGTGAATACTGATGCAATTAATAGTAGTGGCTATTCCCTAAGTAAACTTGATTAATAGCAGTTAATGGATTTCTCCTCCAAGAACTTATCCAAACCTTTTTTGAACCCAGCTACACTAACTGCACTAACCACATCCTCTGGCAACAAATTCCAGAGCTTTATTGTGCTTTGAGTGAAATGTTTACTTTAATGTTTAGAGACAAAAGTTCACAAATTAAACAAGTCCACCAGAACAGCAAACATATCAAATACATTACTCCACTAGACTCAAACTAAAACCTGACAGCACTAAAAGTAAGCAACTAGTAATATTATTTTTAAATACTGGCCAAAGCATAAATGGCTTTTGCAGGACTACAGGTTGGGAAGTGGCAAAAGAAGGATGGATTAATCTAGCAACATAGTCATATTGAAGTGGAATGTATATAGTCCAGACCTGGTGAATTAAGGATGACATTTTAATAACAGTTTGATTACTAGTCTGACCAGTTTTAAAAAAGTGTACTAGAAATTATTCCAGCTTGAAACCCTACCTATTTCAGAGTTATTTTCAACAGAAAACATTCAACATTATATGCCCTCAGCACTTGCTATATCCTGCAGGCAAACAGTGGGGCACCAAGTCCATAGGCCTTCTAGTTCCTGACATTCAACTGTGTACAAAATATGCAAAGGACCAAAGGCCTACCCAAATACCTTTTATACAATCTGAGGGAGGAAGCAAAATGAGATAGAATATCTCCAAATATTCTGCAATGTATCCGGAATACCGCAGAATATAAACAAAACAAAAAAAAAAATTAAAGAGCCAACAACCAGAAAATATTTGCTCTAGTCTAGAGAAAGGGCATAGTGTTTATACAAACTGAAAAAAGTATGCAAACTAGGATTCTTGCTGTTGTGAATTAGTGATGAAACAAAAATTGTTCTTTATGCCATTCTGCAGATGTGTTTCAGTATTAACCCACTGGCTCTGCATCAGATTTTTGTTAAATTTTTCCAGCAATTTTGCAACAATATGCCACCTTAAGCAAAATGAACTTTATTTTAAACCTCAAATGAAAGTTATATCCAAAAAAGAAAAAAAGTGTCGAGTTCTCATGCAACAATTTGCCAAAAAGAAAGAAATATTCTCATTTGTATCATTTATTAGCCATTAATATAGCACAACTACCAGACTAGAAATGTAAAAAAAGAAAATATTTCATACCCCCAGGTATTTTAATCTAGAGAAATGACTGATTAAATGAAATTAAGCTAAATTCTCCAAAGCCCTCCAGGGTTCCTCATTATGCCTTTTATTATCAAAGATATATTGACTGTCTTGCAATGATTGCCAAGTGTGGAGGTTATAAGCAAGGGCACAACTCTCACAGGAACAAAAAAAAAATAGTTCTCTTTTGCTTGAGTTAAAATTTAAAAAATAAAAATAAACCTCATGCAATATTAAAAGCACCTGGAAATTTGCTGGCTAAGCAAGGTTTACACTTGTACTGCTAAATAGGTTGTTTCAAAGATTTCTTTAAAACATAAAATAAACACCATAAAACCTACAATATTCAATAAGAACATAAAAACAGTAAACAAAGCAACATAAGATCCTTTTAAATCAATAAAACAATATAGAATTAAAGATCATAAAGCAGTAAACACACTAATCATAATAAGACTGCTTGATCCAATTACAGAAGGCAAGTACAGTTGTTATCCACCAAGATCAGTAGATTGGTGGAATACAAATATTTTAAAATAAATCCTTCCCATTAATTGAGGATCCATGATGGCAAGATCACAGAAGTGAAGCACTGGGTAACCTGCATGGAGTGGTGGGTACAGCCCATAAACAGCAGTGTGCTTCTAAGAAGGCATTTGCATGGAGTGGCAATTACAGCCCAAAAACAGCATTGGCACTGTATTCTACTTCCTACCAAGCAATGGGATAACCTGCACAGAATAGGGGTTATAATCCTATGCAGCAGTGGTATAATTGCATTGGGATTCCAGGAAGGCTGGGAAACCAGCATGGAGAGACCATGGTTAAACCCAAACTTATGGGCAGGCTGAATTTTAACACAGAAGGGGACCTGGGTGTCAGTTTAAATACTGGTTGTGTATGAAGCAAAGTTGAAAATGGCAAGGCCTGAAATGGTCTACTAGAAGAGAAGATGGAAGCAATCAAGGAAACAGATTTTGGGTATGTTAGGGAGGATATGGAGTGATTGGAAAAGGGTTGAGGGAGGGAGTGGTGTCGGGTTATATGCGGGAACTCATATATAGATCTACCCAAAATACATGAATCAAAACTGAGCAGTCTGGATGGACCTTTTTGGACTTAATCTGCTGTCATTCACTATGGTACTGTGTATAAAGAGAACAGAGAATAAATCAGAGTATACAATAAGAAAGGAAAGTTGAGATCATAAATTACAAACCCTGTTGGAACAGCCAACTTTTCACAATACTCCTAAAACTCAAATAATCGATTACTGACCGTACTTCTCTTGGCACAGAATTCTACAGGCAAGAAACATTGCTAGAGAATACTCTCTCGCGTCTCTGGCAATTTAAACTTTGTGGTTGGTGGGGATTAAGAGATAAGAGAGCCTCATGACATGATTTCAAGTTATACCCCAAGCTGTAAAAAAGATAGCTAATCTCTTAAATAGACAGGTCTTAGTCCATTTATATATTTATACAATTTTTATTGCATCAAATGCTCCAGGAGCTTTGGAACAATATAAAAAGTTCAAAATCAAAACAACCCATTGTCAATGATAGGGAAAAATGAAAGAAACAGCCTCCTCCCAAAAAAGATCCTGACTTATTTAATAATGAAAGAAAACAAGAAATAGAGAAAACGTATCTTTAGCAGCTTAGACCTAAAAGATGCTAAGACTGCACAGCTAGTGGATGAATCTTGCAGGGAAGAGAGTCCTAGGGTTAGGTGCACTCTTAATAAATTGTTTTCCTAGCTCTGTTCATGCATGGGTAGGCGTGTGCCTCTACCACCTGATCAATTTGCGAGATGGAGAAACCTCACAGGACAGGCTAAGGAGACTGGAGTTTCTAGGACAGATCTGTACAGTAACAAATGTTTCTTTTCCATGGCGGTGCTGTGGATCAATTCCATTGGTTTAGCCATTTCTGTCAAATTGTTCATATCCTCACAAGCCTGGGGATTTATTTTTTGTCTTGGCAAATAACCTTAAACACAAAGAGAGACATTCTGCTACTTTTGTTTAATAATATTCCAACCCAAATAAAAACTGACCAGCAGTTCTATCAGAAGCACTCTCTGACCTCTCCACGCCTTAGAATCCCTTACTCAGATATGGAGTTTCAGAGCAAACGCTCAGCTCAGCAGCATCCACAGACTGCCTTGCAACATCCAAACACTACAGCTGCCTCTTGTCCAGAAAGACCGCCAACCTCTAGGTTTAAGGAATGGTTTACTCCTGTATATAGTCTGCACATCCTGGTGATAGCTGCAGGAAATGGCAGAACCAGCCAATCCGAATATTTAATTTGTTTATATCTGGCAAATGACAACGAATGAATCCAAAGGAAGTTTCATCAATGAACAGAACAAACAATAGTTATTGTGTATGACATAGGACTCTGGTCTTGAAAGCTCATAAAGAACCTGGAAAATTCTTATATTGGTCCTACGGTATCTATTTGAGGTCTCACAGTCTGCAAAGAATCCAGCTTCTTGCAGGTCCAGTCCAGCTGCTGGAACTGTGCCGCAATAAAAATCCAAAACAGAAGGAAGTCAGTTTAAATCAAAAGCCTTCTAGCCATGCACCAAAGCATAACGACTCTTTAAATCTTTAGACTCTGCAAAAATGGTACAAAAGCAAAATAAACTTACGATAGATTAAAAAAAACCGGTAGGGAACAGTTGCTAAAAGTGTAAGTGGGTGTATGTGAACAGAGGAAGCATCAGCAACAGACCTCAGAGCAGCAAGCTGCGGTGCCATGATTGCTGAGGTAATTATGAGTAATTTAGCAGTGGGAAGCTTCATTTAAAAACATACTGTTCTACGCAAACATATTCTGTACTTTAAGCCAAGAGATGCAACTTTTTAGCAAACTTAATCCATTACACTTCTGCCATGGGGACAACAGGGACAGAAATGCGTGTAAGGAAATGCAAATCATTAAAATTGCACATCAGTTTAGCTATCTCAAACTTCTGTAGTTGGTAGCATTAAAAAAAAATCTCTGACATATGGAGAGAATTAGAAATATCTCTCAGACGAAATTTAGCTTACCTGACAATTTATTTTTCTTGAATCCTGCTTCACCGCCAGACACGTGGGTTTACTCCCTCTATCAGCAGATGGAGGCAGAGGACACGCTTTTTTGTGCGACATCATCACTGATCATTACCATGGTTCAGCTCCAGCAAAAGACAATATTCTTATGTCAAAGCCATGAAGGATTAAAAATAAACAGACTCCAAAGTAACCTGTAAATAACATGAAATAAAGAAGGATCCTTTTCAGGTGGTTTAAGAAAATATCATCCAAAATTCTTTTGGTTAATGAGAAAGAACAAGGAAAGATAAAAGAACAAGTGAACATCCAGTTGTCCTCTAGGCAACAGCAAATCGGTTTCTATAATCTGAGGTACACAGAAATAATCTACACAGTGCCAACTTCTTGGGAGAGACCTAAAGTAGGATAGCAGCATTAAAAAGGAAAGGAAAGAAAAATTATCAGATACATTAAATTTCTCCATCATCATTCTGCCACAACAGTCCAGACACGTGGGAAGTACCCAAACCCAATTAATCTAGGAGGGAAGAAGCCAGGGCCGACATAAGAACAGCAGCATCAAAAGCTGCATTCTCCCTTGTATGTATATCCAAACCTATAATGCTTAGTGAATATGTGCAAAGAAGTAGAAGTTTGAAAATATATTCCAGTAAGAGATGTCGATGCTGCCCAGGAAGAAGCTGGCGCTCTCGTTGAGTGAGTCCAAAGGACTTCTGGAGTTTGAGGGCCTTTCAGTAGGCAAGCTGAAGCAATCATTTCTTTAATTCACTTAACCAAGGAAGCCTTGGAAGCTGCCTCGCCCTTACATTGTCCTCCAAACAATTTGTCTGGTGTCCAGAACGGATTGGTAACATCGATGGATCAATTTTTTTTACAATGACACTCTTCCCACGAGAATACTTGGAGAGAAATTGTTTGGTTTAAGAGAAATGAAGAGATCACTTTCGGTAAAAAAGAAAAGGCTGGATGAAGAGAAATGGAATCTGAGAAATAAATTAGAAAAGGATCTCTACAGAATATAGCTTGCAACGCTAATCCATGTGGCAGATTAAATAGCTACCAGATAAATCACCTTCAGGGACAGATATTTTAGAGAAGCTCTCATAAATGGTTCGAATGATGGATCTACTAAGACTCTGAGAACCAGATTAAGGTTCCAGTGAGGGATAAGAGGTCAGAAAAAGGATCACACTCACTTAACACCTGTCCCCCAGGAAGAACACAAGATATATCTGATTAGAAACTCTGTGGACTCTGCTTGTGTAGCATGAAAAACTGCAACTTGCACCTTTAGAGAGTTTGCAACTAGAATTTATCCAACAGTCTCTGTAGGAAGGTCAGGATGCTAGAAATATTCAAACACTAAAGGCGAAACAGATCATTCTTTGCAGCACGCCTCAATAGATGCTAGACACGAACATAAGCCAGTGAAGTGGAGTTCTTGCAAACTTTCAATGAAGTTGAAAACCACAAAGGAGAAATAATATTTTCTGTGTAACCATGACCTCTCAAGAATGAGGCCCTAAAATAAAATAGAACCAAATCTTCCATGAGAATCAGACCTTGAATTAAGAGTACACAACCCTCCAGAAAGTGTATCAGAGAAGTGACCTGTAATCTTACTAGATCTGTACACCATATTCTTGGCCATTCCAGAGCTACTAAAATTACCAGCAAAGGGAGACTCTTTATTCTTCTCAGATTTCTTCCTATCAGAAGCCAGAGAGGAACAATAGTTAACCTAGTGGCCAAGGCTGAACTAGGACATCTGTTCCTTTGGAGGTATACTCCTTGCACTAGCTGTGAAGAAATGAAGGGAAAATCAGAGATCAATTGGGTTCTCTGGCACTGCATGGGCCTAATGCTCCCTGTCGCCTCTTAGATTCTGGGTCTCCATGTAGTCTGGAAGGCTATAACCTAATGAAACCCAGATGAGCAACTCCAGGTTATAACATTTCTGCACTCACTGAGTGCTGATTGTTGCAGCAAACACCTCCCTTCATCATCGCATGCGCAAATTACCAATTCCTGCAAACAAGGGATGGCATTTCTTTGCAAGCAATTTTATGATTGGTTGCACAAAACTGGATTGCCTCTTCTTTTACTACTGGCAACAAAGTAAATCAATGCTAACCTGATGGTTCTGGTTTCCAGCCTGCTGATGAGCCATAAGCCTCGAGACTCCAAAGTCCCTGAGCTACTTGATACTGCTAGTCGGCACCCCAATCCATCAGGCTTATCTCTGTTAAAAATTCCCAGGAAGGAGGTTCCAAACTCATTCCCTTCTGTAGGTTTAATGGAGTCAACCACTACAAGAGGCTCTGCTTTACCAACGTCTGAAGGGAAAGACGGACTTCGTAGTCTTGTGTGTAAGGGGACCATTGAGAAAGTAGAGATTTGTAGGGGATGTATGCAAGCTCTGGCCCATAGCACAAGATCCAAGGTGGTTGCCATGGCCTCTATTAGTTGCAAGTAATGGCAAGCTCTAGGTGCTGTTTGAGAAAGAAATACCTGCACTTGGCTGATGATTTGGTTATTGTTTACAGAGACAAAAAAAATGTGATCTACCTTGGTACTGAAAAGAGCTCCTAGATATCCCAGAGACTGAGAAGGTTGTAATTTGGTCTTGCTAAACTTGGTTACCCAGCCCAAGCTTTCTAAAACATGTCCTACTCTTTTGGAAACAGTGATGCAGTCTTGACAGGACATGGCTCTAATTAACTAATCGTCCAAAATCCACTTCTTTATCAAGAAAGCTGCCACGACTACCATTACCTCGATAACTTTTCTTGGAGCTGTAACAAGATCAAAAGGTAAGGTTTTTTTCAAAATGCGAAAACCGAGAAATCTTTGATGGTGTTTCCAGATGGCAATATGAAGTAAGTTTCTAAGAGATCTAGAGAGCAGAGAAACTCTCCCTTCCATACCACCACTAAGACTGACTGGAGGATCTCCATTTGAAAATGGGAGAGTCAAAAACTGTTGTTCATTCCCTTGAGCTCAACAATGGATCTGAAGGATCCATCCTTCTGTGGAGCCATGAAGTAAATAGAATACCAACTGTGACCCTGGGCTTCGAGTGGAGCTGGAGTGGTGCTGGAGCTTCGAGTGGTGCTGGAGCTAAAGCTTTTTTATGCTAGCATGAACTGCTATCTTTTGACAGGAAACACACACAGGGATACCATAAGGGCATCAGAAACTGGAGTAACAAATTCTAAGGCTTAGTCTTTTTGAATCACATCCAAAACCCACTGATCAAAAGTTATGTGGTCCATTCCTAGTTTAAAAAAAAAAAAAAAAAAAAGCTGAAGGTGACTGCCCACAAGTATTTACAAGGAGAGGACCAACTGACTTTAATTAGAAAAAACAGAGATCCCTGAAGAACGAGATGACTCTTCTCCGTCTTCTTGGCTCCCTGAAATGACTAACTTCCATTAAATCTGAATGATTAGAAGAGGACTGCTTCCCCCAGTCTATACTTCCTGGAGTTCCTAAATTTACTACAACCTCTGTTAGCTCTATAATAAATTTGAACCTTATTTGTATGAAGCCTTTGTGGTTTAACTTCCCCAAGCTTCTCGACTAGCTTGTCCAGATTATCACCAATTTTCCTTTAAAGGGAAGTTTATTTGGCAAACTTCAGATGACACATCAGCCAAATAATATTGAAGTCATAAAAGTGTCCTGGCAGCCACAGAAGATGTAACAGACTTTGAAAAAATTCTAATTAGGTCATACAGGGCATCAGCTAGGAAGGAGGCCCCTGATTCCAAATGAACCACCATCTGTCCATCAGAGAGCTACTGTACCCAACACAAAAGCACTCAAGCAACATGACAAAACAGATTGTGATCTGTGGAGGTTAACATCATGAAAGTAAAGGCATGCTTTAAATAAAGCTTCAATTTTATGATTCTAAGGATATTTGAGTGTAACAGCTCCCTCTACCTGCAGAGCAGGAGAATAATGCAGTAGGGCAGGAAACTTGATCTCAGAATGGTGGCCATTCCCACTGAAATGGCCATCTGAACTGAAGTAAATTCAGAAAAACTGTCCCAGCCCTCAAGGGCTAAAACCAAGGACTTAGCAACATCATCATCATCAGTGCTGGCCAAAACGGATTTGGGAGAGAGTGTACAGGAAACTCCCTCAAGCCACCTTAAGGGATCAGCCATAGCTCTCTAGCCCAGTCCTCCTTAAGGATCAGCCCCATAAGGGATTCTGGGTAAAGGGAGGCTCCCCTCACCATACTATAAGGAGTCAGGGCCCAGAAGCATTAGAGTGGCCCCAGGGAACAGGCAGGAAAGTCAGAGTACTAGCAGATGACATATGTTTTAAGCTTTTAGAACTTGTTAAAGTCTACAAAGGTAAGCAGCCTTTTGTGCTGTACTTTTCTGTTATTGTAAATAAAGTTTGTGTGTGGAAACAGCCAGAGTCTGCCTCAGTCTGTCCTTCTGGCTGTTTTCCCAAGCTGTGGCCACTCCTAGTTACCACAAAAGATTTTTTGTGTCCCTCCCCCCCCCCCCCACTAAAAGATTTAGCCTTCTCAGAACTCAAACAGAATAGACTGGCAGGGCTATTCACCCGACAACCCCCATGGTTTAAAAAATGGCACTGAACAACAAAGTGGAGAGGATCTCAAACTGCCTGAAATTGCCCCTCCCCCCAGAAAAACATACCCCTTTCCAGTAGGTTAAGTCAGCAGTTGCTAATGAAAACTGCCCAGCACAATATTACTCTCTCTCTTTTTTTTTTTTTTTTACTTTAAGTAAAAAACAAAAATTAGAGAGATGGAGAGTGAGGGGGAGAGAAAGCAGGAGAAAATATTTTTCTTCAGAAGATCTTTCAAAAGGTATAAAACAAACAGATATCTCACCCTCTCAATTCTACCGAATGCACTCTGGGGTTGGGAATCTCTTGGAAGGGCTTGCTGAACTGGTAACAAAAGCAAGTAGCCTGCCCCCACGGCAGTAAAAACAGCTCTAAATACTAAGACAAATATTCTGCTGCTCCAAAACAATATATCCAGTCATCTACTGGAGACAGATAATACTAGCTTTTGCTGGAGCTGCACCATGGTAACAACCAGTGATGTCATCACAGAACAAAAATCTGTCCTCTGTCTCCATCTACTAGTAAGGGGAGCCACCCCATATATTTGGGCTGGTGTTGCAGGATAAGGAAATGACATTTGCCCCAAATGGAAAAAGTAAAAGAAGGTCTTCCTTTAGAAATATTCTAGAAGTAAATTACTTCATATTCCAAGCTGTGCACTTCAGGTTCAACCTTTGGTCTTAATCAAATTATATTTGGCCACTTCGGTTCACTCCACAGCAAACAATAGCTCCTGTCAGATGAGCCTAGCTCATCTGACAGTCTCTCTGGGCAAGAGATGGCCAAATCTGAGCACTAAGAAGGCTGAATTACCTCTGGCCCATAAAGGCAAGTGGATGGCTCTTGCTGACAACACCATAAATCGAGGGGCAACTATTAATTTTTCTTGTGACTGTTGGCACTAGTGTCAACCTGTAGACCAAAAGGTTGAACCTGAAGGGCACAACTTGGAATATGAAATAATTCATATTCATGCCCATCACAAATAGCATGAACGGAAAAACAAAAGGTGCAGACACACAAAAAAAAAAAAGAAAATCATCATTCATTTAAAGTGGTTGAAAATTATTCATCAGGCAGGAAGAGACAACGGGGAAACACAATAGTTTGAAAATATAAAATGATATGCAGGACCCAGGTTTAATTTAGATTCAATTAATTTAATTCACAGAAGCTCTAAGTTTGAAAGCATGCCTGTGCTGTTAGAAGTCACCTTTTGGGGCTAGCCCCGTAGCTCAATGAAAAGACTGTTCACTTCCATACAGGCAGGGTCAGTGCTAGCATTTTTGCTGCCCTGTGTGAAAAATTACTGTGCTGCCTCCCCCCCCCCCTCTCCCCCACACATTGTTCATTCATTCTCTGTCCCGGGACCACCAAAAGAACGCCCAGCTCCCTTCGGTGATTCAAACTTGAAAAAGTGACACCAACCCTCCCCCCCCCATGGCTGGTGCAAGGCTATTAGGCGAACCTTATAGCCTTGCACAACACTCCCCACTCCATTCCACACCCACACAGTTGAGTTATGCATTTATATTTTACATGAAAAATATCAAAGTACATTATTCTGAGGTATATCACATATTATATTTACATGCACTGCTGTGATGCCAACCAGAAATCCCTGCAAAAAAGACACTTGGAACCCATATGGTATTAGGCCTGTTGTGATGTGTGTTGGGTGTGGAATTGACCCTCTGAAAGCCCTAAAACACTAATACACTAAAAAGCCCTAAAACACTAATATACTAACAACACGGCAGCCAGAATATTGACAAATACACAGAGAAGAGATCACATCTCCCCTATCCTCAGGGACCTACACTGGCTGCCGATTCATTATAGAATCTTATATAAGTCCATCACCATAATATACAAAGCAATCCAACAAATTGCTCCGCTCAACCTACAAATCCCTTTCAAAAAACATACATCCTCCAGACCCATAAGAGAGTACTATAAGGAATTTCTACAGGTACCTCATTCTAAAACCTCCCTTCATATAACCTTCAGAGACAGGGCTTTCTCCACAGCAGGACCACCTCTTTGGAACTCCATCCCATCGGAGCTACGGCAGGAACCTTGCCTCCCAACATTCAGGAAAAGACTCAAAACCATTCAGGAAAAGACCGATTAATCCTATTCAGCCAGTTCAACCACTACCCCTTGTAAAAATGTTATTACTAATGTAAATACCTCCATCCAATGTTATCCTCTCCCTTTCTTCTCTTCTCCCAGTTCTAGTACCTTGTTATTTGTAACTGCTTCCCCCTCACTAATAGATTACTCAATTTGTTCTTTGTACACCCCTGTTTTATGTAAACCGGCATGATGTGATTGTATCATGAATGCCGGTATATAAAAATTTTAAATAAATAAAAATAAAATAAAAACGTGGCTTTTTAAAAAAGCCTTCCCAGACTCGGATTAAATCTTAACTCACCACTAACCAATTTCCAATCACTACCCTTACGCAGAAAAACCATAACTTCCTATCACTACCCTTACGTAAAAAATTACAAAATGGCAAATGGACTTGACCTAGTAAATACCATAAACCTTTTAAAATGTACCACGTCAAATTTCGGTTAATATATTCTGTTAAATTTCCTATCATTTTTCTCTGCTCCCAGTTGTACTTCCCTGTTTTATTGTAACTGTAATTGTTTTTCGTTCAGCACCTGTTATTTATCTCGTTCACTGTAACTTTTATCACTCCCCCTGTTTACTGTAAACCGGCATGATGTGATACCCTCACGAATGCCGGTATAGAAAAAACGAAAATAAATAAATAAAATAAATAATACATTTCCTATTAGGAGATTGCCTGACCTCAGTCACACAAGCAGAACATAAACAGACCCTCACCAAATATAGAACAGAGCAACCATAAAGTAGAAATACAAACACGCAGACAAAAACTGAACTGGAAACCGCAAGAAACCAGACACTATGAAATGCAACAATGAAAAAAGAGAACCATCACCATTCCTCAAACATCAAACAATAAAATCAAGAAATAAAATAAATCATAATACTAAAAACATACTATTTCAAAAAAAGCTGATGAATAAAAAATCAAATAATTAAAAACTCATACAAGATTTTTGTTTTAAATGTCCCAAACACCAATAAAATATTTCAAAACAGCAGACACAGCAAATAACTGAAAAATAAAACTAAAAGGGATTTAAAAAATTCATGCTCTCCATACCTGGGAACTTTGATTTCCAGTCACCCTGAGATTGTTATGGATTAGTCAAAGAGGGATACACAGACTTTCTCCTCTCTTTCTTATATACACACACATGCTCCCTCTCAGACAACCCTGAAGGCATCTGCAGCTTTTCTTTGGTTGGGATCTACCAGCAGCATCAGGCCATCATCTTCATTTCAGCTGCTGGCAGGTTGGAATCCACCTGTAGCACCCATTCTCTCTCTCTCATACACATACGCACACTGAAGGCCGACCCCCTCTCTTTCTTTTGCCAGCAACCTAGGAGCCTCTCTTGTTTCTCTGCTGCCACTATCACTGCTGCCGTGTGACTGCTACTGGCACTGAAGCCCGTTCTGCTGCCTCCTCTGTGCATGCCCCGTGGTATTAAAAATTTGTGGGGCTTCCAGTTCCTCCATGCTGATCTCGTACATCATGAGATCGGCATAGAGAAAGTGCTACTCTTGCACATTCCCAAAGATAACACATGCCAATCGCTAAAAATTCAAAAATGATTTTTTTTTTTTTTTACCTTTGCTGTCTGATCTTAGCTTTCTAATCAGCTGGTCACAGGCTTTTTTTTCCCCACCTTCCCTTTCTTGGTCTTTTGCCAATTCCTTTTACAAGGTCTTTTTTTTTTCTGTTTTCTCTATCCACCTGTTTTTGTCTCTTCTCCCTTAAACACACACTCAGGTTCTTATTCTCACATGCTGTCTCTCTCTCTCTCACATACACAGGCTCTCAAACTCACATGCTGTCACACACAGGTTCTCACATGCTGTCTCTCTCACACACACACACAGGTGCTTTCACTTTCACATAGTCTCACACACTTTCAACATGCTGTCTCTCCAATCATACAGATTCTCACTCCCACACACAATCTCTCAACTCACTCTCATACACACACTCTACAGATCCTCAGCCTCTCTCTCATCTCTAGGCCTCCTCTTTGGGGGTCGCTGCGGGATGGGCTCCACAGCAGCCCTGATCTTCTCAGGTAGCTGCGAGGTGGGATCCGTGGTGGCCCTGCTACAAACGCTGCTCTTCTTCTGCACGCGGCCGATGCTCCTCCTCCTTCCTGCCCGTGCAGCTCCGGCAATGTTTTTCTTAGAGGACTTCACAGACAGGCAGGCAGGCAGGCAGGAAGAGAACCTGGATGTGACTTTTTCTTCAGGCCATGGTGGGATGAGCTCCACCACAGCCCCACCGATCTTTCTGCTGTGTGCGGCTAGCACACAGCATAAAAGCAATACGCACACCTGCCCTCCCCCCCCCCGATACAAAACTGTCTCTTGCCGCTGCTGGACCCGATTCCACCAGCGGCAGAAGAATCTCAGATATAATTACTCTTTTAATACTTTATCCACAACAGAGATGCATTCCAAAAGACAAGACTAAAGCCATCGTGTCTCAGATTGCGCAGTCGCTTTGTTGTCCCTCCCAAGATACCAGAGCTGCACAATGAAGAGGGCCAAGGATACCAGGAGACTCCAACACACCAAGTGCTGTGTGCTTGAGATTCCATAAAACTGTCAGAGCGCTGTTTGCAACTTATTTCTTCTGCCGATGGGATCGGGTCCACCGGCGGCAACACTGGCCTCTCCCTGCACGGTTTGCACACCCGGTGATGCCGGGCCTGCATGCAGGAGGATCAGAGTTCAATTTGCCAGATTTTTGCTTCTCAGCTTGGCCAGGAGCTGGAGGCAGAAGGATCTGTAGAGGCACTGCTTGCCAGGAAGGGTTTATGGGGAAGGAACCTCACACCCACCGCTCAAGAGCCGCACCTAGTAGCCAGAATCTGGGCAGTGAATTTCAGAAAGGACTGTGGCCCCTGGCTAAGGATTCTCACTGCAAAGGCTAGACTAGACAAGAAGTGAATTCAAATTGAGGGGAGGAGAAAATCCCCCCCCCCCCCATCCCCAAGTAGTTACAATGAAGATTCATAGCACCATAGCCCAGTAAAGGCCAATTCCAATTTTAAAAAAAATTTTGCTCATAGGACCCCCCTAAGATGAATCTATGTATAAAGAAATGCATCCATCCCAAATCATGCATGCAGTTGTCTTCAGTTAAAGACTGCATATAAACCTGAAATTTTGCACTTGATAGCAGGATATTTTTCAGGGAGTATGTGCCAGTACCAAGTACAAGCACCTTTCTCCTTGGTTTCTAAATTTTTATTTATCCTTCTTTATGTCAAACTAAATCAAAATACTATTTTAAATGAACAACAAACAGGTTGATAGAAAAAAAAACAAAAAAAACAAACAGACCTCATGAATGTTAAACCAAGCCCATCACTGGACACATTCTTCCAAAACAAAGAGATGCTGGTGGATTGGTGCGGCCCAGCCGCAAGTGCATTTCCATACAGGCAACAGACTGACATCTCAGGCCTGTGAGCTTTTGGACACCAAACCATTCCCAGCAAAAAGAGGCACGTTCTGTACTGGATGAGCTATCCCTAATTCAGGTCCGTGAAAGCAGTACCAGCAAATATTTTTATGTAATCCAATTGGTAGCTAGGACCAAAAAAAAAAAAAAAGATCCCTACCCCCCCCCCCCCCCTTTGTGTTTCATTCCTGAGGCAATATCAATGTTCAAAGTTATTTGTTAAGCACCTCCTTCTCAGTCACTCCCCTCCACTATAAATCCAAGCAAATCATAAGAGGTTGCTGATGTGGTGATTCCTATCTGAACTTCCACACGCTTACACTGACACATGCAAAGTGCAAACACAGCACAAACTTACCAGAGAATGAATTCAGGAAAGGAGATTCAAAACCAGATAGAATACCAATAGATAGAGGGGTATGTAGACCCAGTGAGATCTTTGCTATATTTTACAAGGAGAAAGAGCGTGCATAGGTTAGGCGCAGGTTTTTCTGTCTCCTGACAGAAGGGGGCTAGTCCCATGATCTTATTCACTTGGGTGTCCACAAACCTCACACCACCAGCCACGAGGTTCTCACATTATGATCCACAGATCATCATTCTCCAGGTGGTATAACATAATATTATTCAAAGCTTAACTTATCTTAAAAGTAGAATATAGAACTTAAAACCTGGCTATTTAAGCAAGCATTCTCAGTCTGAACTTGATGTACACCCTCAGAAATTGGAAATTCGCCTTTGAATGAACCCTAACCCTCTCCTCCTCTCTATACTTCCTTTCCACTTAAACTTTTACCTACTCTTTCCTCCCCACTTTATTTTCTCCCTTACTTACCATTAACCTTCTCTCTCTCTTTAATTACCCAGACCTTACACTTATAATTTTCAACCTCACCCCTCCTCACCTCCAATCTGACTTTTCCTTACACTTTAGCTAATATCTCCTTTATACATAAGGAAACCCAATTTTAAGATACTTTCCTTTTAATGTCATTTAATGATGTTCGTCATTACTCTGCTTTAGCCGAGATGTTAATTATAATACTAATGTTTTTATGTTACAAATGTTCCATGTATGAAGTTGTTCAAATGTAAACCGGAGTGAAGGCTTCCCGCTATACTTCGGTATAAAAAAGAATCTAAGTAAATAAATAAATAAGTAATTTAGAAATTAGTAGACGACAAATGCCAAAGTGACGTAAGCTTTCACTTGGTTTCCAAAATCTTTTACGTATTTCATGTTAGGATCATCCTTCCATAAAATTCTCAATGCAATGAACAATAATCAGTTAAAATACCAGAGTACCGTAAAATCAAGCAAGAGCATAAGAAACTCCATGCTGAGTCAGACGAACGTCCAACCACGTCCTGTATCCTATCTCGTACAGCAGCCAGTCCAGGTCATAAGTAACCAGGAAATCCCAAAAAGTAGATCTAATTCCTGTTACTCACTCCCAGGGATAGCTATAGTTTTATCTACCTGGCTAGTAAAGTTTTATAGACTTTTCCTACAGGAACTTGTCCAAGCCTCTTTTAAACCCCGCTATGCTAGTCGTCGATTACGTCCTCTGGCAACAGATTCCAAAGCTTAATAGTGTGTGGAGTGAAAAAAGTACTTGATTTACCCATTCCACCCAACTCACGATTTTATAAGCTTCTATCAAGTCACTTCGCAGTCGCCTCTTTTGTGAGCTTAAGAGACCAAACCCATGCAGCCTCTCATCATAGGGGAGAAGTTTCATTCCTTTTATCATTTTTCTCACCCTCTTCTGCATAATAAAACATCATAGAACAGTAACTAAATGAACATCCCAAAAACCCTTCTATAACCAAACAATATAAATCAGAATGGAGTCTTAAAATCATAAATTAAAAACCTATCAAAATAACAGCGTCTTCATAATCCTTCTAAAACTAAGACAGTCGATAAGCGTCTCTTTCTTGGCATAGTATTGCACAAACATGGGGCCAAAATGAAGAATGCCCCACTAACTTATAAAACAAGGAAGGTGTATGAGGGAGGGTCTTTTGGCTTGACCTTAAAATATGCAGAGAAATACAAAAATTACTGAAATGATCCAAATAGCATAGAACAACTAAATAGCACAATATATAAAGATCCTGCTATACAAATGAAAAAGGGTAAATCAAATTTATATTTTCATAGTGACCAAACGAACGAAAGGCCTTTACTGAGAACTAACTCTTCATCTTTTGATAATGTGTAATGAGAAAGATTAATTATCGGTGATTGTTTTGTGTTTGAGACCGGGTGAACGGCTTGTGCGTCTCTGTCTCGTGTTTGTTTGTATGTTTTCTTGCCTCGAGATCGATCGGGTATCTTAGTTTGTCTAAAAAAGTTCAAAATTCAATAGGGATAAAAATGATTATGCCAATGATAATGTTTATGCATGGTTGAACAAACAAGAAGAGGTTTCTCCAAAACCGAAAAAAGTCACATTTGCTGCATCTGATGGATCAGATGAACAACCAGACGCAAGACAATCTAAATCTACTTTTTTAGGCAAACGAAGATACCCATCCAAACCCGGTCGATCTTGACGCAAGAAAACATACCAGCAAACACGAGACGGAGACGCACAATGGCACAAGCTGTTCACCCGGTCTCAAACACAAAACAATCGCTGATAGTTAATCTTTCTCATTACACATTGTCAAAAGATGAAGAGTTAGTTCTCAGTAAAGGCTTTTCTTTCGTTTGGTCACTATGAAAATATAAATTTGATTTACCCTTTTTCATTTGTATAGCAGAATCTTTATATATTGAGAAATACAAAAAGGCAGACTCTCAAATAATCAACGCTTTAAACCACTATCAATAGTGCTTTAGATTGGGCCCTGAAGTGACTCTCTCAGTACTGGTCTAATGTTACCCCAAAACTGACAATTCGATAAAACTCTTGCTGCAGCATTCTGAATCAATTCTAGATCCTGATTTAACATACAGGTATACAGAACTAAAGTAGGCCTGTCGTGAAATCGTGGAAACCTAAATTATATTCACCAGATCTGATTTGCAAAGAAAGGGGCAAAGTCTCTGTATCATATGCAGTTGCCCAAACACGGACTTAAGAGACTGATGGAATCCGGGATTCCACCAGAGCAAACTAGAATCCTAGATTTTATATTATTGACAGACAAAAAAGTATCCCCCCAAGAGTATTTTAATGGTTGGGTTGGGACTGTTTTACCGAAAGAAAAGACTTTGTTTTCTTATGGTTAATTTTTAGCTTATTTTTCTCATCCATCTTACTGCTGCTGCCAGACATTGATTTAGTCTCTCTACACTTTCTTTAGAATTGTTCTCTAAATGGTAAACAAAGCAGCATATCGTCGGCATACACAAAGTACTGAATTCCAAATGGCTTAATAATGTCACATAGGAATCTTATACAAATATTCAACAATAGCAGGGATAAAATTTATCTTTGCAGAACACATGTAAGTAACCAAGGGGTAGAATTAAATCTCTTAAAACCATACCCTTGATTCTTCCATGCAAAAAAAAAAAAAAAGAAGAAGAAACGTTCTAGCATAACAATATGATCTACCTTATCAAATGCAGAGCTTAAATCTAAAAGAACAATCACTTTATCCAAATCTCAGCAAAATGTCTGTAAGGCAGGGCTTCCCAAATTGTCCTGGGGACGCCACAGCCAGTCGGGTTTTCAGGATATCTACAATGAATATGCATGAGATAAATCTGCATGTCATGGAGACACAGCATATGGAAATGTATCTCATGCTTTTTAATTGTGGATTTCCTGAAAACCCGACTGGCTGTGGGGTCCCCAGGATAATTTGGGAAAGCCCTGCTGTAAGGGCTAGTAAACAGATGAGGTCCAAAACTTGTCAAGATCACTGCAAAAACTAAAAAGTGATGAGGAAGTAATCCAGTAAGGCAGCAACAGCGCATAGCTCCTCCACCATGACTAATTATTCAGGGAGTTGATGGTTTATTTGTTTGTAGCCCTTTTGCTCTAAGGCAGCATGAAGCCTGCTTTCAATTGTTCTTCCTAGAGAAAGAAACAGATGATATTTCAAGGCCCTACTGGTGAGGGACGGTGCCTTATCACTTTGCTACTTTAAGAACAAGTCCACATACAGCCTTATGGTTTCCAAGATGCGTCTTTACTTTCAAAAATCAAAGCAGACGGTTACACACTTCAAACTACATTCACAGTTCTTCTGTTCTCCGTACAAAACATAAGAAAATATGTTCACCACAAATCACTTCCTAGAGATTAAAAAATGAACAGACTGAAATTGATTCCCAATCTCAGTCTTGAATGGCTGTGTACACTCAATTGAAAAAATACAGAGGTCTTCTATTGTCAATGAGCAGTTCCTACCTCTTTTCAAATCAAGATGTCACATCAATAAACTGGTTATTTGGATATCCCTGCAACACTCATGGGTCAGTTCCTTGATCTCTTATGAGCACAAGTACGATTGTCACGCTGTAAGCCTCACTAGTCATTTATTTGGAATGTGCGATAATAAAATCAATAAATACTATTTCTAGAGTCCAGCAGGAAACATCCCAAGGATCCCATATGTGGAAATCTCTCTCTAAAAACTGAGACACAACATTTACCAGAACTGAAGCAAGAGACAATTAAATTGAGTGGACCACTTTCTTCACTAGGACAAGACAGAGAATCTTCTGAAACACTCATTCTTCTCTTCCATTCTAAAGGCAACTCAACTTTCCTGAGGTCTGCCTCATAACCCCCATCAGGCACATAACAAGAGGGCACCCATTTTCAGGGTACAGGAAACAGGGTGGTACCATCTCAGATTTGGAGAGTGAATTTAGTAAAAAAAAAAAAAAAAAAAAAAAAAGCCTATGAGGACCTTGCATATTTGTTTTCACAGAAGTGTGAACTTGTTCTTTTTGGTGACCATCTGAATTGGAACAGGGGCTATGGTGCCATGAGCTTTTACCTGAGGTATTCCAACACCTCTGAGGGTTTATTTATTTATCGAGTTTTATATACCGTCATTCGGTTTTGCCATCATAATGGTTTACAAGTTATGCCTTCCAGTGTACAAGGCTCAAAAAACAAACAGTTTTATGTACCTTCACCTTTTTCCACCTCTTCTGAATCTTTATTTCCAGCAACCTGGGGTTTATCTTCTCCCCTTCCCGCTATCTGAGCCATTGCAGCAACAATCAGTCCTCTGGCTAAGAGTCACATGTTGCGCTTCTAGAACTTGGCACAAGTGTATTCTCAAGCCAGCTAGTACACATCCTAGAGTGCTGGCCAGGTCTCCCTCCCAGAGACTCTGAGCACTGGTTTTGCAGCATTCACAGTCCCTGCCAGTACAAGAGACAACAGAAGCATGTTTCTCACACTGCCCAGCAGCATGAAAAGCTCAAGGACAAGGGGTCAGCAAATGAAACCGAAGAGAGGGAAGCTCAAAAGGAAAAGTGAGATGGTGGAGGACACCTAGAACAGCCTTCCAGCAGAGGTTATAGGAGCCAAACTAATAGCAGGATTCAAGCACGCACGGGGACCTTAGTGATGGAGGGAGGGAGAAGACAACAGATTGAAACAGACCTTTGACAAAACAGTAGCTGGTGCATTTAGGGGCAGATTTTGAAACTTATGCGCGGGCGTAGATTTGTTCGCGCAACCCGGTGCGAACAAATCTATGCCCGATTTTAGAACATGTGC
This sequence comes from Rhinatrema bivittatum, assembly GCF_901001135.1. Lineage (NCBI taxonomy): Eukaryota > Metazoa > Chordata > Amphibia > Gymnophiona > Rhinatrematidae > Rhinatrema > Rhinatrema bivittatum. The sequence goes on along the minus strand of NC_042622.1, from coordinate 100,243,129 downwards.
GTGCTGCCGCGCACTGATTTTAGAACATGTGCGCGCTGCTGCGCACCGAAATCGGAGCAGCCTTGGAGGGAACTTTTTTCCAGCCTCCCCTACCTTCCCCATCTAACCCACCCCCAGCCCTACCTAAATCCCCCCTACCTTATTTTATTTCTTGTATCTTGCATGCGCGCCGGCCAGCTGCCAGCGCGCAAACCTCTGGCACGGCCGGAATAGAGGAGGGCTCGGAACACACCCCCGGACCACCGTCGCACCCCCGGACCCACCCCCAGACCGCCCACTTTTAAAAGCCCCGGGACATGCGTGCGTCCCAGGGCGTGCGCAGGGGCAGATTTTCTCAGGTTACGCGCATAGCCTTTGGAAATCTGCCCCTTAGTGTCTGCATTTGCATCTAAGTGGTGCTTTTCTGCAGAGATCTTCTAGATTTGTAAATCAGAAAGATCTGCCATCTGGGCCCAGACAGGTAGCTCAGTGGTGGTGCTTCTCACTGCCATGCAATGGGACTGGGATCTGATTTCCAGTTCGGGTCTTCCAACCCCTGGGTTGGCAGGGGCTGCTGCAGCGGCAAATGTTCACCATCGCTGGGGGCAGGGCAGTTACAGTCATTCTGCATTTAGGACACCTAGTGCCAGATTTTGAGCCCCCGATTACAGGACTGGACTAAAGTAAGTTGGGAGGGAATATAAAATAGGAGGGAAAAAAAAAAAAAAACCCAACCCTAGAAAGTTGTGAACACAAATGGCACCAGATCCCAGAGCTTGTTCTGATTGAGCTGGAAGCCCAAAGGGGCATGAGAAAACTCTGGGTGTACTGAATCCTGCCTGGAGGCAGTGAGCCAGATGGGTCCTATGATTCTATGACCATGCTTTCCTCATGGGAGCCAGAGAGAGAGGAGTAGACAGAAGCTTTCTGGGTAACGATTAGCAGAAGCAGCAGAAAAGTTATTACAGAGTAAAAGAAGGTGCTCCAGTGCCAACGTGTCCCGTCACATGTACCACGGCTCAGAAGCCTGATTGTATGATCTTTAGTTTCTACGATGCTGAACTTTACAGCATTTATTTTCAAATAAACCAAAGACCCCAAGGACCATAAAATAAGAAAGCATATACAGAGTACATGTGTTTTCAATCAGAGTATGAAACGCATCATGAAACCACCGGCATAAATCATCTCATTTCAATACTTGCAGCTTTGCCTCTCTTGATTTGGTCATAACACATTACCGGAGAGCAGGCCATGTGATGGTCCATACCGATAAAAAAAAAAAAAAAATCTAGACAGAATGAATACTGGACAAAAATATCCCTTCATTACAAACAGAATTAAAACTATTCTCAGCACTCGCTACAGGCTCCGGACTTTCACCAAGACTGGATTACTTTTCATAAAATGGCAGCAAGGTAAAAGCCGCTGATGTTTATATGATGTTTGATATGACATTTTTTAATATATCAGTTTTAATTAAATATTATCCGACTTCAATCTGGTAAAATTACTAATAGGTGGAGGAGGCAGGTGACAGGAATCCCCACCTCCGCAGACAAAAGACTCCAGTTAGTCAAAAAGAATATGGCAGGCTGATCTTTCCAAAACCTTCTGCTCTGGGTGGTAGCAGAGATGAAGTTAGGATTTTGGTGCTGTCACCCCCCCCCCTCCCCCGAGGTTGGACAACAAGGAGCAGAAGGTCTCAGGCACAGTCCCCTAATTTCCTGTGGCAGCTCAGGGGTAAATTCTGTGGCAAAAATTTAAAAATTCTGAATCAAATTGGCAAAACATTTCCATCTTTTATATTACATTCTAAAAATGTTACATATATTAGTATAATTAATTTTATTTTTATTGGTGAAGAAACGTGATCTCAAGTATCAGTACATGGAGGAGACCTCAGGGATGGGGGGAGGAGGGTCAGGAACCGGGTGAGGAGAAAGGGGGAGAGTGCAAGAAGGAAAGAGAACTAGAGATGGGGGGGGAAGATGACGCAGAAAGAAGCTTGTTCTTGGACTGAGGAAGGGTCGGGGAGTGAGTTCCAGGATCTGGGGGGGGGGGGGGGAGGAAGTAAAGTTCCAGAATTTGGAGGACAGAATCCAAGATCAAGGGAGGGAGGATCTGAATTGTAGTGGGTGGGAAGAAAATAGGCAGGTTCTTTACCATGCGTCCAGCTGCTCCTTGTAACCCCTCTCTAACATCCCATCCAATATGACATACACATTTACTTGGTACCAAACCCTTCTCTCTCACACATACAAACCTTGCCCTCTATGCTTGTTCCCTTTCTGACACACACAGACCTGCACTCCCCAGCCGATATCCTGCTCATCCTCCAGACTCTCTTCCCACCCTCCAATGATCTCCCCAAAATCTTCCCACCCTCCTTTCTAATCTCCCCAAAATGATCCCCCTTTCTTCTGTGTGATACAGGCTCACTCCTCCTCCTCTCCTGTTCCCTGCAGCTGCCTGGGAAGGGAGGGGCTGGATCAGGAAGCAGAGGGCTGTTCTCTGCTGAGGGAGATGCAACACAGCTGAAAGGCAGCAAATCTTCAGCCAGCCTGCTGTCCCCCCTTCCCAGATTTTTGCTGCCCTAGGCACAGGCCTAGTGTGCCTATTGACAAATCCAGGCCTGGGTGGTCGAGTATTGGCTATTGGGGACCTTTCACCTCCCTCCTAAGATTCTAACAGAACTGTTGGTAGAAATGTAACTGGGCCCACAATTTAGCCAGGTAATTATTCCCCTTTCAAAGTGCCACGTTAAAGTTCACCGATTGGGCAGGTCAGCCTGGCTGAAATTCTCCCCCAAGGCGCTCAGCACTATATACTCTCAAAAGGGGAAAACTTCAATTATCTGTTATTTTCTGTGCAATTACAGACTTGCTTCTGAGTGCTGGACTATCTGGCACCCTGACAAACTCAGTGAGAGCTTAACGTATCACGGGGGATGGAACAAGGGGCCCCCTGGTCTAAGTCAAGATCCCATTTTACAGAGAAAATTACTTTTCCTTTAAAAAGAGAGTTACAGTCTTATGTGGACATAGAGGGCTGTATTTTATTTATTTTAAGAATTTGTTACTTTACAGAGAGAGGTACAGAATTACCAAATAAATTATTGGTATGAGAAAAACAGGCCATACACCAAAAGGGATATAAAATAACTAACAGGAAAAGAGGCCATGAAACAACAGTCACACCAGTAGGATTCAATATGCGAGTAAGAGTATAAACAAGGATCTACATAGTAAAGCCATGCATCTGAGCATCAAGAGAATAAAACAAATAGTAAAACAGTAGGGTCAAGGGCCAGTATAAAGTCAAGGAGCATGTTCACCTAGCCCTGCTTTTGCCTCTTTGATATGGTTTACAAGATCAACATGACACACTGTCAACAAAAAAATGTATTCAATTTAAAATGCACCGAGATTAAGAATGTATGATTTATTTCATCCAGATATCCTAGTCTTTGTCCTTAAGAATTACATTAATTGGCTGAGGGCAGCCAGGAATCTGAGCCCATATAGTCTCTCAATAGGGTTTCCCCAGGCAGTAGGTAAGGGCAGAACTTGCCTCCTACAGAGGAAGAATGGTGACAACCTAGGTGGATGAATTTTTGTTTTTTTTACAAATTAAAAAAAAAAAAAAAAAAAGTCAGCATTTTCACACTTTTTCAGCTCTACAAAATTTTCCTTCCTGCAAAGCATCACTTTTTCTCAAACTCTCCCTGTTAAGTGCTTTCAAGTGTAGGCAAGTAGTAGAAGGAGAGGAAATCTGTTGCAACATGAGGGATCTGAGGCACTGTTTTTACCCTGTTGCATTCTTCACTAAAATCAGTGTGGTAAGGTCAGCTGACTTTCTACTAACCACAGGTTCACGCCACAAAACCATCACACAGGATCTGATTAGAGGGTCTGAGTTAGCAGAGGCAGCCTTACAGTTCCTCTCCTCCCCCTTGGGGGAAGTGGTGAAGACCAGGGTAGGGGTAGGGGTAGGGGTGGGGGTGGGGGCAGGGCGAGAACTTGCATCAAGTTTAATTTGCACACCTGTGTGGATCAAGCCACCCTAACAACCTAAGCACCATCAAGCCGTTAAAGGGCCAATTTATAGAGTTGTTCTCCTCTGCTATGCATGTTGAGAAAGTTTATTATTATTATTATATAAATCAGGCCCCACAAAATTTAAAGATCTTAAAAGAAAAGGCTGATGGCTCTATTTGCAGAATCTTAATTGGAAAATGAACGGCAGTCCTTAAAAGCTGAGTATTTCAGAAAAAGAAGTAGATCCAATTCACACTGAGGACCCTTACAGCTAAATGATTTAAAATGGGTGTGCGCGCGCGCCCGCCCGCCCGCGTGAGTGCATACAACACAAACTTCCAGACCTCTGGTAATTCTTACACAGAAAACACATTCTACAGAAGAAAGAAGCTGCTTTAAATATCCCTTCCGGCACTTAAGTAACTACAATGACAAACAAGGACCTCCCCTCTCTCAAACTCGCAGCTAAAAACGGTTTTGTTTTTTTAAGGTTTTACGCCTTACCTTTAAAAGTAGTTTGAATTTGCTGGGACTAAAGCCCTAAAGGAACTGGGAGACTCTACGGTCATGGCAGCTTCCCAAATCAACAAGCTGTAGCAATCGCAGTCTGCTCTTCAGGTTGTTTGGGATTTTTTTTATTTTTTTTTTTTTTGCTTTTCCTCTCCCTCTTGCAGACTTCGGTAATCCAAAGCAGAAGGTTCCCCTTAGCTCTCAGAAAGAAACTGCAGAGTTTCGGCTCAGTATGGAAGGGGGGGGTTTGGGGAAAAAATTAAAACCGAAAACCACAAATCCCAAAGAAACGGCTTCGGGCGTCTTAAAGGTGCCCCTTGCAAAGCAAGCATTCATTCAGCCGGGCTCCAAACTCTGCCGAGCAGATGGTGTTCCTCCCGCATTGTGCTCCACCAGCCCCGCGCGCCACACCAATCACCGCGCGGCACTCCAAAGCCTCGGCAGGAGCGGCACGAGATGAATGACTGCAGCCCATGAATAAACATGGCAAGAGGTGTAACCCCTCACCCCCTGCAGTCAGAGAGACACAACAGCCAGTTTAACAATGCAGGGTGCCTAATACAAAAATAGCCAGATATAAACAGGTGTGTGTGTGTGTCTGCAATACAAATTCTATCTGACTTTTCATGTCACACGCCGAACTTTAATTAGAGGGTGAAATAAAGGCTTTTTTTTTTTTCTTGTTTTGTTGCACTCAGAAAGCTATTCAAAGCTTTTGGAATTATAGACTCTTCAATGAAGCTGATTAATTAAAGGGAAATGCTATTTAAATTCCAGATAGATTTTCATACTCGGGGAGAGCAGTAAAATAAAACATTTAAATCCACTCAAAAGCTAAAATTTACTTCCGAGTACCACCTTACCAAAAATGTTATTCGGTACTATGTTAATTGAAATGGCTTCTCGTTATACCAAGACACAAGCATGGCAATTTTCAGAAGCCATTTTTACTCTGATAAATTGGCTTGTCTGAAAATTGCCCACTTTTTCCCCAGGTAAAAGTACACTTGCGGGGCATTGACAACACGTGCACTTTTACCCTGCAAAAAAAAAAAAATACATAAATCGCTGAGCTCGGGGAAGACAACAAGGTGTGTAGTTTTACATTTTAAAAACTACCTGTGTTTTTTGCAGAAAACATATCCCCACAAAACGCAGGAACTAATCTCCCTAGGCAATTTTTAAAAGGTAAAGTATGTTCATGCTCCCCCTTTGAGAACCTGTGTGAAGTCCATGGATGAAAGCACCTGCAAACTTTGTAACTGGGCGCAGTGCTGACAATTGCCCCATTGATGACCACCACTAGTTGCAACAAAACACAAACTGCTTTTTTTTTTTTTTCTCTTTGCAAAATAATAATCATCTGGTCAGGGATATGGAAAGTCAGATTCTGTTGGAGAAAATCTGCTTTACAACAAAAGCATTAGCTTCTTGTCTATTAAAGAGGGACCACTATATTTCCCTGCAAACCGCAAAAGATACAAAACAGTGCAAGTGACAGAAAGCAATGACTGCTGGAGTAATTCACCCAGGATTCTCTTCACTGCAAAAAAACAGTTTGCAATAGGATTATGCAGAAAGATGTCAATACAAGAAAAATGTATATAAAGTAATACCTTTTTATTGGACTAAATTAATACAGTTTTTCACTAGCTGATGCAGACATTAAGGGAAAAAACAACTCCATAATCAAAGCACGTCAAGCAAAACTGGCTGATACATGGGGTAACCTGCACAATGCGGCAGATACTACCATGGGAAGCTTGCTGGGCAGACGGGATGGATCATTGGTCCTTTTCTTCCATCCTTATGTCTATATATAAGACGGCATCACCTTATATATCATTTTTTGTTTATTGACTTATTTCCATGCATTCAAGTGGACCAACAGGGCAACTACAATACTCTTTCCAGTACGGCTACGAAACCAGATTCCAGGCTAGTGCTGACAGCTGCAGCTAGCCCTGGCACAAAACAAAAGGCAACCGTTACTCACTGGAAAAGTCTTTTCAGCCATCTACAGGTTTTAAACCTGCCAGACAATACTGGCCTCTCTACTCTCCCTGAGCATTGCTGAGATTCTTTGAATTCTTGCTGCAGGGAAGGTTACAGAGGGAGAGGAAACTCCACGCATGTTTCACTCCCCTCCCCTGCGCTAATGCAAACTTCTCTATCCTGTTTTAAATACACATTCTGTAAATTTGAGTTCCATAATACAACAGAATTCTAGAAGGCACAGAAAGAAGGTGGTGGGGGGGTGTACCTGATTTACAAAATTAAATTTTCCTCATTAAAAAAAAAAAAAAAGAAAGAAACCTCTTACTCTTTGGGCCTATGAGCAAAAACTCTTTCATAAATCAGGGCCAAGAGTGGTTTCTGTGGACATTCAAGGGCACACATTCCAATGGTTTTCTAGATAAATGAGCTAACAAATGTGACCTTCAACAAACACATTCATAAAATCTTCTATATATATAGTCAAACCCTAGCACAGTAAAGTGCTTTTCATTAAAAAGTCACTGTATCAGGAAATGCATTCTAATAGAGAAACAATAGTGTTTTCTCCACTTCTTGCTTTCCATAAAATAAAATGAGGCAAACAGTGAATAAACAGCAAAAAGCATCATCTACAGCAGGGCTTCCCAAACGTTTAGCCAATGTGACCCCATTTTAGTACTTGAAAATTCACATGATTAGCGGGGGTGTAGTTTGCCTCCAACAATCCCTCCACTTACTATTCCTGCACTCCAACTGATCCCCTCTCTCATCCTCCATCCCCCTCCAGAGGGCCTCTCAACCTCTGCCCCTCCAGCTGATCCCCTCTGACGTCCCCTAGTTCCTCTCCCCTTCCCAGCCTAGCCTCTCGCTCACCCACTCCAGCTTTTTACATCCTCCCCACTGAACCTCTCTTACCTCCAAGCCATTTTTGTAACCCCCAATTGATCATCCGTCATCCCCTTCCTCTCTTTTCTCACATACCCCCCCCCCCCCCAGTTAATACAGTCACTCACCCCTAGCTCCTTTCTTGCATCCCCCCCCCCCCTCTCACCTTCCACAGCCAATCCCTCTCCTACTGATTCAACCCTCAAACCCTTCCTGTATCTGATCCCTCCCTTCAAACAGCCCCCATCCAAACATCCCCTTGACTAGGATCAGGAGCAGCATTTTCCTTAGGGCCTCAGGTGATAAGTGGATGACATCTAACGGGAAGAGAGGGCAGGCTGATGACAGGGGCAACATTTTTCTCTTCAGTGATGGGAGAGGATAGAGAAGAAGTGACAACCTGCACAGACCTGTGCCCACTCTTCCCCAGTGGCTGGTCCAATGCCTGATGTTGATCTGCAACTGGCAGCAGCATTAGTAATGAAAGTCAGCACAGGATCTGTGAGCCAGTAAAACCCACAGGCCCTGCAGTGGCCCCAGTCCCTCCACACACATGGCTTCCTGTTAATGTGGAAACTCAAGCGAGGGCGGGACCATTGCAGGACCTGAGAGAGCAGGCTAGCTCAAAGATCCCATGCTGATTTCCACTACTTCTGCTGCTGGTGATGTCTGGAGAGGACTGCCCTTTGAGGCATTTGTGACCCCGGCTGGAGGTTTTGTGATCCCGACCCACAGTTTGGGAAGCTCTGATCTACAGGATATGATATGTATCTTGCAATCTTAACTTGTAGCTCTGCTTTATTCTTTTTTTTTACACTGCTAAATGTCAAATCAAATGGATAGTGGAGGTGCTCACAATTTAAAGCAAGTGTTTGTGTCCAAGGTAGAGATGGAAGTTCCTGGATCTTGTCATCTTTTACGATCACACGATTGTTGATTCCTGGAAATACATTGATGGAAACTGGATTGCAGGGATGTGCAGAGGCAAAAAATGTGTTTCTGTTTCATCCATTTGATTTTTAGGGGGGGGGCGGGCAGGTTCAGTTTTCATTTTTGTGGGGTATTAATTTTTTCATTGTAATTTGTTTTTGGCAAATAGCAAGCATTATTTGCAAATGATGTGCATTATTTTCTAAAAAGGAACAACAAAAATGTTTTCTTTGGTAAATTTGGTTAATTTGAAACGAACAGATTTGATGTTCTGTCCCTACTGGACAGAAAGTAGGGCCTCCAGAGATGAATGCAACTCCAAAGATGCAACCTAGGCCTAGGAGGCTGTTCTGTAATGTACAGGTCATATCTGCTCAATTATCTGATATATATATATATATATTTTTTTTTTTTTCAATTTCAGTTTCTCCATAGTAAAAAATGCATTAGAACTTATGATTCATCTTAAAGCTGGTGTCACCTACACTTCTTTTGTTTAAACTCAATGAATGTATCCATGGAAAACAAAACAAACCAAAACACACATTAAACAAGCTGAAAAATGAAAAAAAAAAAAAAACACTCAACCCCTAAATAAAAACAAGCCAAACTGAAAATGTTTGGGATGCACATTCCTAAGGGGCTGGTATACTAAAGCAGGACTTTCCAAACCTGTCCTAGTAACCACACAGCCAGCTGAGCTTTCAAAATAACCATAATGAATGTGCATGAAATAAATTTGCATATACTGTCTCCAGTGGGTATGCAAATTTGTCTCATGCAAATTAATTGGGGATACCCTAAAAACATGACTGGCTGTGGGGTCACCAGGACAGGTTTGGGAAGCCTTGTACTAAAGGATTTTTCCCATTTTGTACCTATGGGTATCATGTTTAGCACATCGGGCCCAAAAGCCTCATTACTAGACTGCTCTTCCCCCTAGTGATCAAATCCCCAAATTTTGACTTTTTGATCTTAGCAACACTGATCCCATTTCAAGCTTGTGAGAAAAATAGTTTATCTGGCCCTTAGACTCTCCAGTACCCCATCCCTTTATGGATTGGATAAGTTCTTGGAGGAGAAGTCCATTACCTGCTATTAATTTCACTTAGAGAATAGCCACTGCCATTAGCAATGGTAACATGGAATAGACTTAGTTTTTGGGTACTTGCCAGATTCTTATGGCCTGGATTGGCTACTGTTGGAAACAGGATGCTGGGCTTGATGGACCCTTGGTCTGACCCAGTATGGCATTTTCTTATTTTCTTATGCTACATTTATTTATTTATTTAGACATTTTATATACCGTAGTTCCAAATGAAAATCACAACGGTTTACAAAAGTAACATTCATACTACAGATCAACACAACATGGATTAATATAAATCTTCTGTGATTTTCTAATATATATTAACTAAAAAGTCTAGGACAGCAGGTTTGTTGTACAGAAGTTCTATTTCCACAATTTTCACGTAATAGTTTGTGAGTTGTCTTAAGATACTTAACATTTCTCGTTACTTATTACTCATTCTTCAATTATTATCTTTACTGCAATTGTTCACATCATAATACTAAATTAATGATATCTAACTAGATTAATAACCTCATAGCTCCTTAGCTGTGTCAATATGCATTTCCAGCAGGAAAACCTTTTCTTTCCTGTTTGGTGCAGAAGACCTTACTGCCACATGCACTGACAGCTAAGAAACACAAGACACCAGAAGAATAAGGCAGCAAGCTGTCTGCTATAGGAAGCAAAAGCCATCACGTCATTCTGAACACCATTGTTTGAATAAATTTAACAAAAATCATTATGTGTAAATTGGGAACTGCTCTCAACAAACATCACATCAGCCCCAATTATTTTACAAAGAATTTTACTAGGGAATCTGATTGTCATTAAGCTTTGCTACCAGCCCTAATACAGCCTGAGAATGTCTCTTTTCATATCAGGCACATGTGCAGAGTCCTAGTAACTGTCTTGGGCCTGGAGAGAACTGAAATGTTTCTGGGCTGGGCTAAGTTTTTATTATTGAACCACTATAAAAAAAAGTACTCATAAGATGCTATAGTATGTGAACTTTTGACAGCAAATCTCATCAGAGAAAAGCGACCTATGATCTCAAAAGCGAATTTAAAATTGTTTTTGGACTATTCTTATATTAACCCAATAAAAAGTGTCACCACTTACAAGAATCCACATTGACACTTTAAAAGTGCTCATTTAGTTAGAAGCACTAGGCCTAGACTAAGTGTACCCAGAATTTAAAGTAATCGATAAAAAAGCATTTATGTATCCTGTCTCAGGAACATGAAGCCACGTGCCAACTGCATTAAACTGCATCATTTCCCAAAGAACGTTTAGTGTATTCTTCTCTCGAAACCACCTTTATCTTTCTATCCAATAACATGTCAGCTGTATGCCTGTCTTAACATCTGTTTAAGCTGCAACTATACTTACAATCAATTAACGTTAAAAAAGAGACTGTGTGTAGACTTGTCAGAAGTATATAGTACTCCCATTTTGCGGCTGCATATGTAATTGACTACAGGAACAATAGTTGGTATGTGACTATGTGATCTACAATGCACTTATGAAAGCTAACTTCTTACACTGTGGGTCTAACAATAGCACAGAGCTCGGTGCTGTTTGAGAATAACCCAGTAATAAAATTTATTTTTAACAAAAAAAAAACTGGGTGGGACCTGGGTTAAATTCCCGGCTCAGCTGGGGATGCTGCAGAGGCAGCGTTCACAGCATCTGCTGGGAGGTGGGGATAGGGGAGTCAGTCACTGGGCAATAGCAACATCTAGTGATGGGATTTAGGGCCAGGAGAAGACCAGGTGCATGGTCCCTAGCCAAGGGCTGTTGCTGCAATGACTGGACTGAAAAGCAAGTTGGCAGTGGAATATAAAAACAGGGGGAAAATTCCCCAAGTAGCTGCAAATGGCGACTCATGGCACAAGAGATTCTAGCCCTAGGTAATAAGACTGAGCTGGAGGCCAAAATAATATCTGAAACTCAATATATGGGAGGATTGCCACTGACAAAATAAACACAGGCATATACATCAAGAATATATCAATGTTAAAAAAAACCCAAACACCTCTAAAAAACAGGGACAAACGAAGCATGGTATTACCTTAAATCGCCCAGAAATGTATGGACTATATTGAAATATAGGTAATGTTGACTAAACCTAGCCCCTTTCCAAGGGACACTTGGGGTACATGTCCAGAATGGAAAATATTGCTAGATGTGAAAACCATTTCATTTATTATAAATAAACAAAAGACACCACCGTGGCGGGGCATTTAGAGATTCTGAACACTTGCTAGCATGTTGCCATGGATACTGATAACAACGGTCCGCTCCTAGCCATTAATGCTTGCTGTTGCAACCAATCAGCAAGCTGCACTGGAACTATTCTGTCAGCTTTACAGTCCTGCATTGTGTCATGCAGGTTAACGTCTTGTCTGCGAATAAATCTCCCAAAAGCTAGCCCAGCAGTGGCTAAACTATACATTTTTTTTAATTTGAATTCCAGAGGAAACTGCTTTTAGAGATGTAAAGTGATTTCTAACAGACATTAAAATGAATTACCAGATATATAAAAGTGAGTGGATGCCCTCAGGATTTCTTTGGCTATTAAACAGCTCTTGTTGTTCTAACTCATGCCCTAGGATTGGATATTCCAGGGGCTTAATTTAATCTTTAATGGAATCTACAATTAAATCCTAAAGTTCCCCATTTAGGAGGTAATTTTGTAATTGCCCCCACTAGTGTAAAGTCCACAGGGATCTTTTACCCCCCAGCCTTTACACTAGTTTTCAAAGAGAAATTACGCACATGCTTGCACTTTGAGTACTACCCAAACATTTACAGCCATTTATTTGTGTGGGTACCTTTAAAGAGAAAACCAAAATGCATGTATACTTTTGAAAATTGAGTATGAAGGGGAATGCAAACCCCTTCCAACCTGGCCCCTAAGAACACCTTTTCATGCTGCAGGTAAAAGTTACATATGTAGTGGCAATACATGTGTAATTTTACTGCACATGGAGGAGGCAATTTTCAAAAAGTCCATTTCCACGTGTAAAACACATTACCCATGGAAATGGCTTTAAAAATTATCCTTTGCCATTTAGACATTAAGAAACGTTCAATGTGTGTTTTTGAGTAGTTTTGATTTTAGACAGCATTATTTCTGAGTATAAGAGGGCAAGATTTAGAAGGCAAAACAAGATGGCGGCATAGGGAGGCTGCTAAGCGTTTGAGCCCTGTTTTCTAGCTTTTTTTTCCCTGTTTTGGGACTTAATATGCCTTCCAAACGAAAGGGGAAGGTGAGAGTCTTCCCTCCGGAATCTCTACCTTCTCCTGGGCAAACTGACATCATACACTTTATGAGCCAGCCAGCAGTGAAGGGAGCCGAGGAATTTGGTGTGAGCCACGGCGAGGGAGAGCAGTGTTCTTCTGCAGATGAGGTGTCCCTTAGCCCAGATCTTCGTCCGCCTCCGGTGCAGCGTGATTCCCACGAGATCGTCCCAGAGGTGCCTACTGATGACACGGTTTCGGCGCCTGAGGAGGAGGAAGGGGTGTCTTCTCGTTCTTCTCTGAAAGCAGGAGTGTCTCCTGGCTCCGGAATGGACTTCAGTCTTCACGCTGGAGCCCCTATGGTGGCTCGGCCAAGGGATCCCAAGGGGACTGGTTGAGAGTTCTTCAGTCGTTTTTCCCACGGAGACCCATGCCAGTGGAGTGGGTGAGTCTTTTGTTCTGCCATCTCGTCTGGAGGCGGGCACATTAGAAGCTATATGGGACTTGGTGGCAGGTTTTGAGACTTCATTAAAATGATTAGAAAATAAAATGGACTTTCTCTCCTCTAATTCCCATCATAAAATCTTGGACTTGCAAGAACAAGCCAGTGCTACTTCAGCAAGAGTTTGTCTAGTAGTCCAGATACTCGCATGACTGAAGTTTATGTGCAGCTAACTACATAGTAAATGATGGAAGATAAAGACCCAAACGGTCCCATTCAGTCTGCCCAGCAAGTTACCTGGATGGTAACTGCCGCTTCCTGCAGATTACCCCTATTCAAAAATGTTACATCTAAAAGATAGCAATAGGCTACTCCTTTTCTTCATTTCCATCCTCTAGCCATTAGAGGTCCTCTGTGTTTATCCCACACTTTTTGAATTCAGTTACCATTCTTGTCTTCACTTCTTCCTAAAGTGCATTAAATGCATCTACCACCCCTTCTGTGAAGAAATATTTCCTGACATTATTCCTCAGTTTGACACGACCTTCCTTTGGTAAAAAAAAAAAAAGTTGCCACAGATCTTGAAACCTACTGAATTGTAAATAGTGTATTTACCCTTTCATTCAGCAGAATCTCCATTAATTTTCCCATGACTGAGGTAAAGCTAACCGGCCAGTAATTTCCAGCCTCCTCCCTGCTACCCACCATCACAACCACCTTTCTCCAGTCTGTGGCACAAATCCCATTAGCAAGGATCTATTAAACAGGTCTATCAGCAGAAAAAAGTCAGCACCTCTCTTTCCTTTAATATCCTGGGGATGTATTTCATCCAGCCCCATGGCCTTATTCAGTTCCACCCAAACCCTTTCCTTTGTGAATGGAGTGATGTCTACCGCACACTCGTCTGCCAGCCAGCATAGGTCCTTCTCCATGTCTTCTTTGGTGAACACCTAACTGAAATATTTGTTTAATATTTCTGCTATTTCCTTATTTTTCTCCACACATTGCTCCTTGTCTCCTTTCAGTCTTACAAAACTACCACAGGCCTTCCTTCTTTCTCGGATATGTCTGAAAAACGTTTTATCACCTTGCTTTGCTTCTTTAGCAGTACTTTCTTCCACTTGGGCTTTTGCTCTTCTGAGTTCTTGTCTAGTCCCTTTCAGCTTCACCAGATATTCCTCCCCTAGTACTTCTTTTTGAGTTTCCTTGTACTTTTGAATGCTGCTCTTTTTGCCTTTATGAGGTAATTATCCAAATGCCATTTAGACTGATAACTGAACATTTATCCATATAAATGGCAAACCGGCCAACTTTATCCAGCTAACTCTGCTGGTGCCGCTGACTTATCTTTTATTTTAAGGAAATGTTGATGATGTAATTTAAGGAAATGTTGTTAATAAGGCACTACTGTTATTATAGTTGCTCTTCACTCTCCTTCCTATTTCTGTTCTTCACTCCCTCTCTCGCTCCCTGCCCCTCTCTCTCTCTTTCTCGCCTGCTCCACTCCCCCTGCTCCTTGTTCATTGTAATTTCTACTTCCTTGAGTTAATTGTAAACCGGCGTGATGTGTCCTATGAATGTCGGTATATTAAAAGGTCTTAAATAAATAAATAAATCTTAAGGTTAACCAGATAAACATATCCGGCTAACTTTAAAATAGCCGAGTCGTGCCGCTGAATATACCCTACTAGTTAGCTGGATAAGTTTAGCCGCTCAGCAGCTGAATATTGCTCCCTATATTTTTAGCCACTTCTTTGGTAAACCTTTTCTTCTTACTTTTATCATATACAAATGTATTGCCTTTCTTATAGCTCCTTTTAATTTGGCCCACTGTTGTTCCAATTCACCCTGCTCCTCTCTATCTCCTAAACTCTCCATCTTATCAAAATCTGTATTTTTGAAATCCAGAACTTTGGATTTTTTTTTTTTTTTATTCTTAATGCTCTTCCCTATAAAATAACATCTGCATCCCATGCCATCATTCAATTACTAAAAATAACTCTGATATTTGTGTGGATGTATAAAGCTGGGGGAAGGGGAGGCGAATGGGGAGAGACAGATAGAAACCATGTTGAGCTATGTCACTGTTTAAGATTTGTTCATTTTATGTTCAGTTTGAGAGAGAGTCAAGAAACAATTTTAAAATTTAAGAGATTGAATTTCAGAAGTCCAGCCAAGAGCCACTTCAGGAATATCACAAGATCCTCCTATGCTTTAGGCTACTTAGGAAGAGAAATGCTAGCTTTCACTTGAGTGTCTACATATTATTTTTAATTACAAATACAAATGAGATGTTAGGAAAAAAAATCAAAGTGTAATCCCCCAACCCCCTCCTCTGTACACTTTCAGTAAGACTGAGGCTGATGTAACATGCTGAGCTTCTTCTTGCCTCCTGCTTCCCTTTGATTTCAGTCGGAAGAATATATTGGTGCTATCCCATGAGATGCCCATCTTAACTTTCTCCCTGTATTTGTAATTGTAGGTTGCTAAAAAGGAAAAGAAGGAATTGGAAGGATTTTCAGGTCCTAGGAAGTGTACAGGAGAAGTGTCCCAAGCCTCCTACCAGGCCACAGGACAACTCGAAAGAAAAGTGACCGTGCATGGGAACACTAACATAATAGACAAGTTTGGATTGGAATAATTAACTAGGAAAATGGCAACACTCAGTGTGCGTTTTGCAGACAGTCTGAGGCCCCTTTACTACAATTTTAGACCTTGTTCAATAGAACTTTTTTTTTTTTTTTTACAGGCACAGAACAGGGAACAGGGCAACCAAAATGATAAAGGGGATGGAACAGCTCCCCTATGAGGAAAGACTGAAGAGGTTAGGGCTGCTCAGCTTGGAGAAGAGACGGCTGAGGGGGGATATGATAGAGGTCTTTAAGATCATGAGAGGTCTTGAACGAGTAGATGTGAATGGGTTATTTACACTTTCGAATAATAGAAGGACTAGGGGGCATTCCATGAAGTTAGCAAGAGGCACATTTAAGACTAATTGGAGAAAATTATTTTTCACTCAACGCACAATAAAGCTCTGAAATTTGTTGCCAGAGGATGTGGTTAGTGCAGTTAGTGTAGCTGGGTTCAAAAAAGGTTTGGATAAGTTCTTGGAGGAGAAGTCCATTAATGGCTATTAATCAATTATACTTAGGGAATAGCCACTGCTATTAATTGCATCAGTGGCATGGGATCTTCTTAGTGTTTGGGTAATTGCCAGGTTCTTGTGGCCTGGTTTTGGCCTCTGTTGGAAACAGGATGCTGGTCTGACCCAGCATGGCAATTTCTTATGTTCTTATGAATAAGATCCTTTGTATCTAAGGCAATGCCATGTAATAGGTGCATAAAGCATAAGTCCCAATTTAGAAGTTTTGTAAGCTTCCTCTCTCTAAGCATAATAGCATTTGCTTGATCAATCATCAGTCTGCGAGGACTTCTTCTGAACCAACATTACAGGAGTTCATGAAAATGTTTGCTAGAACTTCTGATTCCTGTTCATGTGCTGGTGTCTTGTTGCCCTTCTTCTAACCTATACCATCAGCACTTTAAAATGGCCACTATTTAATTCCTCAACTCCTGCCTCTTTGTAAAGTTGATTTCTAGCGGAAGGAAATGGCCATCCTCAGTCACCTACAATACAGAGATAAAACAATTTTACCTTCAGCTGAATCTGATTTTCAAATTTCAGCAAATGGAAGAGAACTAAAGGAGGGAAGCTTAATCAAGGTTTAGCATTTAGGACCATGCTTTGAATCTGCTAGGGAGAGAGTGAAAAAGTAGGGAAATGCCTCATCTATTAAAAACAATTAAAAGCAGATCGTCATATTCAGGAGAATCTAGCAAACAGGAAGCAAACACTGAGTATTGTCCATCAAATGCACACAGTTATTCTAAGAAGGGTCAGTATTCTGCCATAAAGCAAACCTTTTCTCACATGCCGTGATGGCCCCCTGTGAACCCAGTTCTGCTGTTAGCCCCCATAATGCAGCCTGAGCCACCTTTTAAGCATTAGGGGGGTAGGGATGTGCATTTTGTTCTTTTCATTTCAATTAAGGCACAACGTTGTTTTTTTTTTTTTTTAGTGCGCACTCAATGGAAATGAATGCACACTAAAGAAACAAAACACAGCTTTTTGGCTGCACATTCCTTTAAGGGGGCAGTTTTCAAACTGTTCGCATTGGGACAGTGTCCATGGGTGCTTCTACTCACAGACTTTGCACCAATTTGCAAACAGGAAGAATGCGTGCACTTTCACTTTGAAGCTTGCCATGAAACACATGGAAAAAGAAACATGTAGAGCTGAAAATGCTATCTACATGTATTAGTTTCCTCCTCTGACCTAAACACGCCCCTGGGAATGCCGCCTGCTCTCTTAAATGAGACCAAGAATACACGTGCCATAGAACACCGGCTGACTTTTGGCCATATTGAGGGATGGCAATTCTCAGACAGCCCACTGACACATGAAAATGGTTTTGACAACGTTCTTCTATAATAGCATCTACCTACTAAAAAGAAAAAGGTTGCTAACTGCAATCTCTAAAGGATGATTCTACAGTAAGCGGATTCCTACCATCTACAAAGATGTTGTTCAATCTGTTTGTGTGTATCCACTGATCGCACCAAGTCCTGCTCTGATGGTACCATAAAAGTTTGGAATCCACAAAACTCAGGAAAACAACCCCCCTGTTCATTTTTCCCCTCCTGAGTCACACAGGGATCCTAAGTCAGGTTTGGTGGGCAGAGATTTTTAAACAAAAGGATTTGAATATTCTTATTCGCTACAGTCAAATTTCTTTAAGAAATTATCTAAACTCCAAACTTTGGTAAATCGAGTCCATGGTCATTTGCCTTTATGAGTTGTGCACTGCCAGCCCTATCACTCTCAGCTTAACATTGCTTAATGATTCCATGATCCACATGTACATAATGCCAGCACCAGCCCTCACTTTTCAAGTGAGGGCTAATGATTTTCATTTTGTCGTTTAGTAATTGTACATAATAGCTATTCACCATCAATGATTGTAAATAAGTTCCAAACTGTAATACTATCTATACCCTAACTCTCCCTCATCCCCATCCCCCTCCCCACCCTCTCCTCAGTTTAACATCAGTTCCACCATAAAGCCTTGTTGGCTGCATATTGTTGTTTAATAATTGTACATAACAGCTTTTCACCTGCAATGATTGTACATAAGTTCCAAACTGTAATTTTACCCACACCCTTGTTTTCCCCTTCTCCCCCCCCCCCCCCCCCCCCTTCCCAGTTTAACATCAGTTCCACTGTAAAGCCCTGTTGGCTGCATTATTGTTTTATGGAAGCCGATGTGATGTTTCTAACGAATGTCGGTATATAAAAACATTAAATAAAGTACATAAATATGTGAAATGCCATAGCCCAAATATGATTTCTATAGCTATGTTAAAATAAATGTTGCATATGGGAGCTTTTTTAAATAAAAATGTACCATAGAGAATGAAAAAAAAAACCCCCACAACTAAGTGATATTTGTTTATTGCTCATATCAATAGACATGGCCATGGTAAAACAAAGGTTTTTTGAATGCTTTCAAATCATACCCAGTCCATTTTTTAACAGTTCTTGTAATTTAAAGATATGCCAATGTATTTCACAGAAATGTTAAACTCTGTATTCTAAAAATACCAATAGAACAGCTCATGATGAGGAACAGGGATTTGAAAAATGAATTTAAAAGATTGGTCTCAAGCACTACTTTACAACTGCATTTAATCAGCTAATAGCAGGCTGGTGATTTTGCATGTGTTCTTATTGTCTTTATTTAATGTGGTTTTATCTACAACATCCTTCTAACATCACTGCTTGCTGTGTCTTAGGGAAACCCCCTACAGTTGCTATGCATGGGACATGCTCATTACCCACTGAATGTCCACTCATGAAGACCCTGCATAGCCCAGTGAAAGGGAAAGTGACATCGGATAGAATACCAAGAAGCCAGTACTTCCTTCAGGAAGATGTACATAAGCAGGAATAAGTAAGCTGATGCTCCCTAATATTAGTACAAGCTGAAATTAGTATATATAAAAAAAAAAAAAAAAGAGGTGAAATACAAATTGTCCCTTGTCTATGCCCTTACACATGAACATAAGAGCATAAGTTTTGCCATGCTGGATCAGACCATAGATCCATCAAGCCCAGAATCCTTTTTCCAATAGTGGCCAATCCTGGTCAGAAATACCTGGCAGGATTCCTAAGTTCAATAGATTCCATGCTGTTTATCCCAGGGTCAATCAGTAGGATTTCCCCAAGTTCACCTTTTTAAACCCAGCTTCACTTATACCTTTTACCACATCCTCTGGCAACAAATTCCAGAGTTTAATTATGCATGGAGTAAAAAAGTATTTTCTTCTATTTGTCTTAAACATATCACCTAGTAATTTCATTGAATGTCCCCTAGTCTTTGATCTTTTTGAAAGGGTAAACATCATCTGGTAAAAACTCAAAATAAGATGGGCATGGATCTAATAAATAATAAGATAGTCTAATCTGTCCCAGATACCATTTAAGTTCCATCAATGAAAGTTCTTCAAAGTCTCCCATGATTACCTCCTCTGTCTGCAAATTATTCCTTCCCACTACTTCTTTTACAGGTTCTACCCCTTTTATCATTCTCCACTTCATTATTCCATAACATTGCCCTCTTCACAAAATTCCCCATCTTTCAACCTCCTTACCTTTTCCGCAAAAAATTCAGCTAATTATTCACAATCTGGTAAGGCATCATACCTCATTGACCTATCTGTTTCAGCACCCAGAATAGATTTTACCACCTTAAAAACAACTTTTGGATTATTATCTAGTCTCTCAATAACACCTGAATAATACTTTTTCTTAACCTCAACAATCAATTTATACTGTTGACTTTTTTCTCCAGGCAGCCCTGTCCTTCACACATCCAGATTTTCTCTAATGCATAACTCCCATTCATGTTAACTTAATTCTGGAGAATACCAAAGAGATTTCACATTCTTATTTTCCCTTCTTGAACCCCCATTTGTTCAACATCTTTCCTAACAGAGTCATGCCACCCTAAAGCCAAGTTCTCAACCCTTTTAGATGAAAAAGAAGAAATAAAAACTATCAATGAGGTCATTACCTCCCCAAACCACTCTTGATCAATAGGGGAATTAAATAGTTTGTTCCCTACCAAGTAGTCTCCTTTTTTTTTTATAGTCTCCAAATACTTAACAATAAAATTGTACTTCAAAATGGTCTGAACAAATAACCTTTTGGGTTCTCTGAAATTGCAATCTCCCCTCCTGAAGGGCCACTTGGGAACTAAAAAGTAAATCCAAAGTGTGCCTCTTTTCATGTGTAGGCCCCGTACCAACTGCGTCAAATCACTTATTTCCAAAGAGGCACAAAAATGTTGAGCATTCAAACAAGAAGGTACATCTACTCGCAAATTAAAACTTCCTAATACCATAAAGTCATCATATTTTGCAGCCTGATCCATTACTTCTGTTAAAACACCTGGAGGAGAATACCATAGTGAACATACAATTGGTACTTTAAAATTCAGCTTAATTAGAATATTTAGAAACCTTCCACTTGTTGCACATGGAGCCATAACACTGGTAACAGATCCTTAAACACAACTGCTACTCCCCCACATCCACTCTATTTTGCAGAATTATACTCCATCCCCTAGAGCAAATTAAAGAAATAGCAGATGCCTTCAAATTACTAATCCATATCTGTAATAAATAATAAAACCACATTTTCCTCCAATATTAAATCATAGATATATAAACAGTGTTTCTGAATAGAATAAGCATTAATCAATGAACAATTTAATTCTCCCCCTTCCACTTCCTCAAGTTTCTTACCATAATCCCTCCTCTCCGGTATTCTCAACCATTATCTCCCACCTTCATCTATTACAATTTCCAGCATACCTCCCCCTATCCTGATTTATCAAGATGAATGATCCCATCTTATCTGACATGCAAACTAATTTTCGCCAATAGACTCTCCCGAGGCAATATTGATATTCTCTGTTTTAATCTCCATCTTTTCCTAATCATTCCTAGCATTCTATTTGCTTTCTTGGCTGCTACCGCACACTGGGCAGAGGGTTTCAACATATTATCCATAATGACACCTAGACCTTTTTCCTGGGTGGTGACTGCCAATGTGGAACCTGGCATCGTGAGGTTATAATTTGGGTTCCTTTTCCCTATGCGTGTCACTTTGTACTTGTCCACATTAAATGCCATCTGCCATTTAGATGCCCAGTCTTGCAAGGTCCTCTTGCAATTTCTCAGTCCTCTTGTGATTTAACATTTTTGAATAATTTTGTATCATCAGCAAATTTAATTACCTCACTCATTGTTACCATCTCCAGGTCATTTATGAATTTGTTAAAAAGCAGCGATCCCAGAACAGATCCCTGGGGCACTCCGAAAGACACCGTTACGTTTACCGCCCGCAGGACGTTCCCGCGAGCAGTTGCACTCACCTGAATGCCTCCAGCCAGAAGCTGCCACTCCTTGCGGCAGGGAAACATTGCCACTCCAGCATTGCTCCTAGGAACGTGGCGAGTTATGAAGGCCCCACAGTGGAAACCCAAGCTCTTGGCGCCTCCTGTTAATGTCACACAGCCAGGTATTTAAACCCCGGCTGTGCTACTAGGAATTGTCTCAGCAAGGATGCCTGTCAGCCTTGTTCCATCCTTTAATCCTCCAGCCTTGTCTTTGTCCAAGTCTTCCACCTCAGCCTTGCTCCACATCCGTCTTCAGCTTCGGCCTGGTCTTCAGATCTGACCGTAGTCACAGTCCTGGACTTTGTCATAGCCTGGCCCATGCAAAAGCTCTTTTGCCTGCCTTTAGCGCAAACCTTCAGATTTTTGGCCACGAGGTTACGTCAATTTTGCCACAGCAAGAGGGGCTCCCACTCAAGTCATTCACAACAATCACCTTTCTCCAATAAGAAATTTGACCATTTAGCCCTACTCTATTTTCTATCTTTTAACCAGTTCTAAATTTAGAATAGAACATTGCCTCCTATCCCATGACTTTTTACTTTCCTCAAGAGCCTCTCGTAAGGTACTTTGTCAAATGCTTTCTGAAAGTCTAGATACACTATAAATCAGCTGGCTCACTCCTATCCAAGTTTATTTATGCCTTCAAAAAATGTAGCAGATTAATGAGGCAAGATTTTCCTTGGCTAAACCCAAGTTGGGCTTGTCCCATTAAAGTATGACTATCTATATGTGACCCCTTTTTCGGGAGTGGTAACTCCTTCAGAGCATACATCTAATTTATAACCTTTGGGGCTGCTCCAGCTAGCTGACTCCATCTCAAGCTAGACTCCTGATCCCTGGGAGGGGGGGAGGGATTCTTTTTATAGGGGGGGTCTCGTCTATGGCCCAGACAATGGTATGTGATCCTGTGTATGTGCTTGTAGCTCTGGCATCCCCAGGAGGGAGACGCTGTGAAAGAATAGGCAGGACAGGAACTAGGTATTAAATAATAATTTACTGATTAGTTTAAAGTCCAATTAAAGTCATCTTGAAATACTTCTGCAGGTATAGCTTATTTGGTTGCAGGTAGGGTATCTCACTTTGGGTAGGTGTCTTTTTCCTCTGTAAACTGGTCGAGCTTCCCATGGTAGTGTAAAGTGTGCACTAAAGCTCTCTTAGTGCTTTATCCGGGATTCCTAGGTCAAGGGTCCCCTTCTAGCATAGCAAAAATCCTAACTTAGGCTCCAGTGTCTTCCCTAGCACTCAGCCCTGTGTCCTGGTCCCATGTTGTTGGAGATCCAGATGGGGTCTCCAGGTTCTTACCTGATTTATTTAGTTCTTCCGAGAGATGACTTCTCGGGTTGAAAAAGGTCTTAGGGTGGGAACCTGCTGACCCAGCTAATTTCCCAGTGAGGAAGGGTGGCCAAAAAAACCTCCTCACAACAAAAGAGATACACTTCTTCTATAAAAACCTTCCTAGACTGAAATTCTGCTATCACAGGTGCTTGCCACATTCATGGAGAGAATGAGCTCACTCATCTTCAGGCTCTGCACTCTGAATCCAGCCAGCGAGAATCACCTTCATCAAAGGAACAGAGTGAAATACAGTCCCTTCTGCGGTAGAGTTCTTCCAGCATTCACGCACCTCACCCAGCCGAGCCTTTCACAACAGGTGCTTGCCACATTCAGGAGGTAAATGGGCTCACTGGTCTTTAATCATGGAGTGCAAGTTCTAAAATGATTCAGGCCAAAAGATATCCTTACTACAACTAAATACTTAGAATCCACTGGCAGGTTGTGGCACAGCGAATCCCCCTCCAAAAAGGGAAACTGGTGAGACAGGGAGCCCTCACCAGGGAGGGAAAAAAAAATCTACATCCTGTCTCTCTGGTGTCTGCTCTGCACGGACTTTAGCCACACTTTAAAATCACAAAATGGCTGGTTATAAAGGGCATGAGCAGCCAATCCCGGCTCTCCTAGGTGGTAGGAGGGCAAGTGGGGATGGATAGCTCAAGTGTTGATGAAAAAGAAAATGGAACCAAGGCCTATAATGATGGACTGGGCAGTCTGGTCACATATTTATTCAGCAATTTTGTTCTTTATAATAGTTTCAATCGTTTTTTTATGGCATGGATGTCAAGCTTACTGATTGCAGTTTTTTGGATTACTTCTGGAACCCTTTTTAAAAATTGGCATTTTATTGGCCACTCTCCAATCTTCAGGTACTGGAGCTGATTTTAATGATGTTTTACAGATTAATAATAATAGCTGTCATGATTTTGGCTGCTAGGCAGCCTCCACACCAGCAGAGGCCCTCACTGGGCCATGTTCCGCCCTACTCTAGCCATTACCTTGAAAGCTTTATGACTCCACAAGGCAATCCCTATGAGAACTTCCCTCACAGATGACTTGATGCCTCTTCATTAAGTCACCTCAGCTCTTTGCTCTGGCCACCCTTGTATTTCTATTTGTTCCTGTGTGGCCTCTGTGGCCTTCTTGAATTGTCATGTTTTTATGTGGCCTTAGTGGCATTTTTGCTTTGCTTGCCTTGTTTCCAGTGTGGCCTATTAGGCCTTCTTATCTAGTCCTCTCTTGTCCCTGCTTGCTTGTTTGTTTCCCTAATTTCTTGTCCGTTGTTTGTCTTGCATTTACCCTGTTTTGCCTTTGGTTCCTGTTTGCCTGTGTCTGTGTATTCCTTGCCCTATTCTTGTGTTCCTGACCTGTCTGGGCTTCCCTGTGGCCCCCTTGCTTCCTTTGAGTCTCCCGGTGGCCCTTCTTGACTATGGGTCTAGGTCTCCCAGCAGCCTAGCCCATATGTATATCTTTTTGTCTTGTCGGTGTTCCCAATGTAGCCTCTTTTGGCCTTCTTGTCTTGTTTTGTTTGGTTCTGTGTTCCATGCTTGTCTATTTGTCCTGTTCCCTGTGGGCCTCCCAGTGGCCCTCCAGTTTGTGTGCCTTGCCTAGGTCTCCCAGTAGCCTACCCTATTTCAGTAACCCCTGTCTTCTCCAGGCCTATCTAGTCTGTCTAGACCCTATCTTACACCCCCCCCCCCCTGTTATTGTTTAGCCCACATTCTACCTTTTTCCTGCTTGTGCGTTGTATCCTGTTCTAGCCTTGTCTCTCCGTGCTCCTGCCATGCCCAGCATAGCCTCTCTCCCCAACCTTGTTTCCCTGACCTGCTTTACATTACCTCCCTTGGACTGAACATCTGTTGCTGACTTGGACTGACTTCTACTATTACTTTGCTTGTTCTTTGCCTTCCCTGACCTCTGCTTGGATCCTGACCTTGTTTGAACTCTGCCTGCCTGGACTATAGCCTGCCATGTACTCTGCCAGAGAAGTCCTGCCAGCCACTAGAACCTGTGGAATCAACCCAAGAGGGAGGTGGCTGGTGAGGCAGAAGATCCTGCCCTGTTCTACCGTAGAGCCCTGTACAGCTCCTGCTGGAGGAATACCCGAACCCAGCCTGCTTGACCGTGACATAGGTCTGAAATTTCATTTTTCAATTCTTTCAGTACTCTGGGATGTATATCATCCAGTCCAGGTAATTTGCTACTCTTTAGTTTGTTAATTTGCCCTATTACATCTTCCAGGTTCACTGAGATTTGTTTAATTTCCTCTGAATCATCACCTTTAAATATCACTTCTGGCATGAGTATTTGCCTATTACACAAAAAGAGTCCCCTGTTTAAGCAGTCTTGAAGCATGGTGCTATGTTGGTCTAACAAAGAATTAGGAGCAGAGATACAGGAAATAGCCATTTTCAATTATATTTTATGAGGATTAGAAAATTAATTTTTTTAAAACATATTTTGCTTGGGACAGAAGATCACATATAATCAGAAAACAGTGGAAATGATGAAATAAATTAACTACTTGGTATTATGAAGGTCCATTTTACCAAGTTATAAAATTCTTATGAATAAAAATCATTTGGAATACAGCATGATGTTTGAAAGCTCTGTAGAAATGTCATTGTGCTTTGAAAATTGAAATTCTACATTTAAGTGTTTTTTTGATAATAGGTATTTGCCTTACATCCCTCCTCAGTAAAACTGAAGCAAAGAAATCATTTAATCTCTCTGCTATGGCCTTGTCCTCCATTAGTGCACCTTTTACCCCTTGATCATCTAATGATCCAACTGATTCACACACAGGCTTTTTGCTTCGAATATACCTGAAAAAGTTTTTATTATGAATTTTTTATTTTTTTCAAATTCTGTCTTAGTCTTCCTTATCAATGCTTTACATCTAATTTGCCAGTGATTATACTGTTTCCTTCATTTGGGTCCCTTTTCCATTTTTTGTAAACAGTGAAAAAAATTTAAATGCAAGACAAGGTAATTAGCAGAACAGATGTTTACTTCCTCCATTTTTCACCTTGCTGCCTTCAATGAGGAACCTGAAAAGTACTGTTTTACCAAATAAGGCATGCACTAACACTGTCCTGTAGGCCATTTAAATCTCCAGATTTACTAAAGTTCTCATGAAAGCTTATGTCTCCACCCTGATAAACGCCTTTTCATTATCAATGAATGTCAGACAGAATGGCAGACAGTACTCATCTGTCTTCACAACAACTTGATTGATGATAGCAAGCCGGTCTGTGGTGCAGTAAATTACTGCCAGCCTCGAAAGACTCCTACACCTCCTTGCATGTTGAATGCTGATTTTTTTTATTTTTGCTACTCCATTCAAAACAATGGCCTTGATCAACTAATCATTCAGGTCCAAAAACATTAGGAAAAAGAAATAAGACAATTTCTAGGTGATGCAGCTATTTTACAGCAGATAAATATTGAATGAATAGAGAATATTAAGTTACATTACCCATGAAAACTATTTATTGTGAGCGTTCACCTGCAAAAATAGGTAACACATTATTCATGAATAAAATGCACAGCAATGAGTAGAGAGCATATGAAATACAAGTGCACATAGGGAAGATACATTTCATAAAATACATTTTCTTTCACCACAGAATCGTCTCTTGTCGCCTGATCTAAGAGTAAAGTGTCGACCTTCAGGGAAATGGCTGATGCCAATGAAGTGTAGACCACAAGGTCATCTCTCCAGGCTTGGAATGGCTCTTGATGGAATAACTATTTATTGTACATGAACATCCTGTGTTAAACTGCTAAGCTTTCATGGCAGCGTCTTTGAGGCCTGGCTGGCTCCTGCTCGCGACGCTCCCTCCACGAGGGAGACACCGCCGACGCTCTCAGATGGGTCCCGCCCCTCTAGTTGTGCACGCGCCCAGGGGCTTCAAGTTTA
The DNA here is from genome assembly GCF_901001135.1 of Rhinatrema bivittatum. Classification (NCBI taxonomy): domain Eukaryota; kingdom Metazoa; phylum Chordata; class Amphibia; order Gymnophiona; family Rhinatrematidae; genus Rhinatrema; species Rhinatrema bivittatum. Next base: position 100,216,254 of record NC_042622.1, on the reverse strand, counting down.
AAGGGACCAGTGTGGGAAAGATGGCTCCGACCCCAGGAGCATGTCAGACGCCGGCAGGGATTTAAACCCTGCAGCCGAACTACGCCTTGCAACGAGGTTCACTCCTTGAGGTTAGTAGTTGCAGTCTTCATTCTTGTTCCTGTGTTCCCCTGGTCCTTGCTCCAGCCTTGTTACTGCTCCAGCCCATCCTTGCTTGCTCCTGTTCCTGGCTCCTGACTTTGGTCTGTCTCCTGGCTTCGGACTTCGGCTCGTCCCCTGGCTCCTGATTTGGCTTGTCCTCTGGTATCCTGCTTGCTGCCTGTCTCAACTCTGGTTCGTCTTCGGTCTCTGCTGTCTGCCGCCTGCCCTGACTCCTGGTTTGTTCCACTTCCTGCTGCCTGATTTGATCCGGACTGCTCCGTCCAGGAGACCTCACCTAAGTCCAAGCGGCTCGGGTCCTCACGGGCTCCTCCTGGGGGGACCTCGAGCTTCCAGTGGTGAAGTTCCGATTGGTCTCCTGGTTCCAACCACTCCTCCGCTTCACAACTTCTGGACAACTCTTCAGGTACTCGTCTTCAGGAGACCCACATAAGTCCAAGCGGCTCGGGTCCTCAAGGGCTCCTCCCGGAAGGATCTCAGGCTTCCAGTGGTGAAGATTCAATGGGTCTCCTGACTTGATGTTATAGAACTGCTCCCCCAGAGGGGAGGAGCGAGCAATCTGTTATGGATCTGCTTCCCCAGAGGGGAGGAGTTAGCAACCTGATGTAAATCTGTTCCTCCAGAGAGGAGGAGTAGCAATCTGTTATGGATTCTGCTCCCCTGAGGAGAGTAGCCAGCAGTCCCGTTCTACTCCATAGATGGAGTTAGTGATCTGTTGTGGGTTGGCTCCCCACAGAGTGGCAGTCTGTTATGATACCACTCTAGTAGTGTAAACTGGTGAATCCTTGGGCCAATGGCAGATGACAGCACCCCCAGGAGGATATCCTGAGAGGGACCACCGGCTAGGCTGGAGTATGGAGACAAACACAGATAGTTCTTTATTAGACAGGAAGTAGAACCACCAGAGGTGGCAGTAGTGAGCTGATGTGCACGGCAGGGCTGAAGTCCCTCAGATACTGGAATTGCAATCTCTGGGTTGCTGAGCTGTAGAGAGAGACTATAGTTAGTGAGTCGACAGGGTATGCTGGATAATAACCAGTAGTAGGTGATACACTCACAATTGTAGAGATCTGTAATGGCTTCTAAGCAACAGAGAATCTTCAGTATATTCAGGAACAGGAGCCGTAGGCGAGTACTGGTTCCAATATGCAGCCTGGAATAAGAATTCACAATATCTGTGTATGAGATGGCTTCTGGAATAGAAGAGAGTCTTTGGAGGGTTTTAGGAACATAGGCCCTCGTGCAGCGAGTACCGGTTCCTATCTGCAATCTGTAATAGTAATTCACAAGATATAGGTATGCGATAGCTTCTGAGATAGAAGAGAGTCTGTGAAGGGTTTTAGGAACATGGGCCCTCGTGGAGCGAGTACCGGTTCCTATCTGCAATATGAAATAGTAATGCACCAGATATAGGTATGCGATAGCTTCTGAGATAGAAGAGAGTTTTTGAAGGGTTTTAGGAACATGGGCCCTCGTGGAGCGAGTACCGGTTCCTATCTGCAATAATAACCCACGATCTCCGTACCTGTGAAAATGTCTTAGACATAAGAGAGTCTTCAGAGATTAGGAACATAGGCCCTCGTGGCGCGAGTACCGGTTCCTATCTGTAATAGAACTCACAGTGTTCACGTCTGCGATCGCTTCCAGGCAGTAAGGAGTCTTCTGAGCATTCAGGGACATAGGCCCTCGAAGAGCGAATACCGGATCCCATCTTAGCAATCTGAAATCAAGAAGAGAGAGCGGGGCCCCCGAGGAGCGGATACCCCTAGGTAAGTTTGTGGAGGCAGAGCAGCAGAGAGAAAATTTCCCCCCTTGCTAACTCGATTTGTAGTTGCAAGCAAAGACCTTTTAAGTTGGAAGCGGATGATGTCACCACGAGGGGACGTCCCCGAGGTTCGCGCCCTTGCCGGTACAAACTCTGGAGCGCGCGCGCACTCTTACGTCATCAGGAACATGGCGGATCCGCAGCGTCAGGCCAGCCCAGGGATTCCAGGGAGAAGCTGCGAGGAGAAGCCGCGGCAGCATCTGGCCATCAGACCTGAAGGGAGTCGCCACCAAGGTAGAGAGAGTGGAGCGAGGGCGAGAACAGGCACGAACGCAACACTTGATCCGCCTCCCGGCTACGACCTCCACTGTGGGCCTTCTCACGGTGCGCTTTCATCATCTCTAGCCGGCTCAAGGGTCCACAAACTCAACACAATGTGACCCCAAAAGTAGCAGCACCATGAATTGGCAAAGGGAACGAGTCTGTTTCTGAAAGGGAGAGGGAATTCATGGGCACAGTGGATCCCACATAAAACAAAAGTGATTTGTCATGTTCTCACTGAAAGATCTTCAACAAGCTCTGCAATTCACCAAGTCGTACATCTTACAATATGGAGATCTACAGAGAACATTTGATTTTGTGAACTCAAGCATAAAACCTAAATGCTAGCAAAATGTCAAGATGTGATGGAAATAGTTCATTTTTAGGGCCTCTTATCCAGGGCTGATTTAAGATTGCAGTACAGTAACCAAAGAGCTGGGAGAGGAGGAGGTCCATGGAGCTTGGCGAGCAGCAGAGGGAAGGAAAGTCTCCCATTTTTGGGCACCCCAGGCACATACCTATGTTGCCTATTTGTTTATATCCAGCTCTTCTCTTATTTAGGTGTCAGGATTGATGGGGCTTGAACAGATGACCCTGGAAGGCAGAAGCACCACAGAAGATACCAAGACAGGGAAAGGTCAAGGGGCATTTACCCTCTGCCCTCAGAAGGTCCCACTGGTTCACAAGAGAGCATGCCCCAATTGGTGAGAGTGTATAAGGAGAGCAACAGAGGCAAATCTTTGCTGATACAACAGATTCCTGAGATACTTCCTCCAGAGCCTCTACTCATCTGGCATTGTTCCTGCGCTACATTCAGCCCTGCTGAGTGTTGCTGCTTCACATCCAGCTTTATGTTCCTGCTCCAACCTCTCTCCTGCAAGGCCAGTGCAAAAGTATTAGATGCCCTAGGAGAACCTTACAGCCTGTGGCTCCACCTGTGGCTCCACTTGAGGCCCCCTGAACATCCCAAACACAAATTAAACCTTTATCCAGCTAAATTCTAGCTGGCTAATTAGTTAGGCAGCTAGAATTTAACCGGATAAGTCGGGGGCATTCCAGGGCGTAACTGGGAGGAGTTGAGTTAGCCGCCTAAGTTTAGTCGGGTCAAAGAGCTGTTCTAAAGTTAGCCGGCTATAGTTAGCCGGAAAACTACTAAAAATAGCTATACTACTCTGAATAGACTTCATTTTTGGGTACTTTCCAGGTTCTTATGGCCTGGATTGGCCACTGTTGGAAACAGGATGCTGGGCGTGATGGACCCTTGGTCTGACCCAGTATGGCATGTTCTTATGTACCTCCAAAGTTAAATTTATCAGGCTAACTTTGCTATCCGGACTGTGTCTGAATATAGACCTCTATGTATTTATAATAGATTTTACAAGAAAATGTATATTCTGAGGTAAAAATATCAATTACAACAACATGTATATTATGTTTACATACAGTATTATGGTGCCAACCAGAAAACCCTGCAAAAAAAAGACTTGGAACTCATATGGGATTAGGCCTATTTAAAGTGTGGGCTTGGCCTTCAGAAAGCCATGAGAAAATTGAATTATAAATTACAATATAGTAAACCTCCCATACCACAACAGTACTAACTACCAGCACTCAAACAGTAGCAACCCTACCTTTGAGAAGACAACATTGCAAATATTACACCAGGCTCTAAAACACCAATACACCTCCTTTTAGGTAAACAAAACAATCAAGACTGCTATAGATCCATATTAAAAAAAACAAAAAACAACACATGCCAGCAGAAAACCTCACCTCGGACACAAATGCAGAACACAAATAAACCTTCACCTGATACAGAATAGAGAGACTACAAACAGAAACATGCAGATAAAAACTGAACTGGAAACCACAACAGGTCAGACTGTATGCAGTGCAACAATAGAAAAACAGAATCATTACCATTTCTTTAAAAAAAAATGAAATAAAATCAAGAAATATAAAACAATAATAGTAAAACCATACTAATAAAAATAATACATTTCCCAACAATCAATAAAATATTTTAAAACAGACATACCATCCAATAATTAAAACTAATAAGAATAAAAAATCCCACACTCTCCATACCTGAGAACTTTTGATTTCCAGTCACTTTGAGATTGTTGTGGATTGTATGGGAGTGATGTGGGGGAGGGGTGCATAAACATTCTCTCTCTCATACATGCAACCTCCAATACAGTCGTGCTCTCTCTCTCTCTCACACACCAAGGAAGCAGTTGCAGTCCAGCCTCCCACCAATGGCCCTGGACAGTGCAAGGAGGGAAGCTGCTGCACTGCCTGCAGGAAGCCTGACCTTTCACATTCTCGATAGGTCATGTCTCCGCCTCCTTCTTGCGCTGTCTTCTTAAAGCACTTCCTGAGTGCGCACACCACAAGTAATATGCATGTCTTTGCTATGTGGCCATACTCGGGGAACTCCAGGCTCACCAGTATAACGTTGGTGCTGCCGACGGGGAAAAGAGGAGCCAGGGATATATGCCTGAGTGGCCTGCTGTGAGTCTGCCTTTTCTCCTTTTGGGCTGGCTGACCTTGCTGCCGCTCCTGGGTCTGTAGTGCTTTAGGCGGCTGCCTAATGCTTCCACTAGCCCTGCTCTCCCCAGTGTTACAGCTGCATGTCAAGATGCCTGCCAAGCTAGGCCTTGGCTCAACCTTCATCTGACCATCCAACCTCTTCAGGTATGCTTTATCCTAGCAAACAATTCACTAGCAACAGACCACACCCTGATAGCAGGCTAGGAGATCAAGTAGAGAGCAGGGATGACACACTTTGATTTGTCATTCTTCTTGCATTTCTTTACCAGCACACATGCTGTTTTGTTCAGGAAACGTCATTGATAAAAGGTAGCTTTGGAGCGGTTCACCTGCCCTGCCAACCCATTCAAAGAAACATATCCGTCACTATAATGCACAGTTAAGGACCTTTGTTTTCAGTTTTTATTTTATTTTTCCTGGGAATTTGAATGCTACGACAAAACAAAAAAATAAAAATAAAAAATCATTGGAAAAATTATTTCTCCCCTGTGCATTAAAGCATAACTGAAAATGAAGATCCCTATGTATCATGTAAAACAAGGCTGGCAGAAAAATTGTATCCCCCTAAAACTGGAGAGCAGACAAAACTATTGCTAGGGAGGCAGTAACAGCCTCTACTATATAAAGTGCAACATCTGAATTATCTTGTACGGTGCTAAAGGACATGACGACTTCATACCGAATTTCACAGTATCATATAAAGTATTTGAAAAGAACCGATCTGAAAAGACTACAGTTTTTACAGAGACCATTCATGAAATATAACTTGCAAATGATAAAACGAAGAGTCATTTTAGGCCCAAGTTCCTCTGTCATCTCCAAATGGAGAAGCTGAGTTGAATGAGCATTTAGAGAAGTTCTCACAGCTCTTACACAGTGGAGAAAACATTCAGCACATTTTTGCAGGCAGCTATGAAGCCATCATCCATTCCTGTAAACACAAACTGCTAATCAGGAAAGTCTGTCACGAGGAAACTGCAGCTCCAAAATGCCAAATCTTTCAAATGGCCAATTTAGGGTTATAGCTTAGGCATCAGCACATTTTTACAGCTCGCTATGTTCCAGCAAAAAAAAAAAAAAAAAATTTTTATGAAAGAAAGAATGAGACGAACCACTAATAAGACTAAAATGTGGCAGAAAGGAGAAAAGCAGACCCAGCCTCTTCAGATGGTACAAGACAGTGACACTGTAGCTTTGTACACTGCCCATCCATACGGTTTGTCTTTTGGTTTACAGCCCACGCTCTCTTTATTAATTTAAAAACACTTCTAGACCACTTCCCAAGTCAGGGGTGGATTGACCTTTCACGCAACAGGGCAGTGCACAAAGGCCCGCAGCGCTCTCTTCCAGTCTCAGATGGGTGATTAGGGGCCAATGACCCTTAGTGATCTGGGTCCCCGGATCAAGCCATAAACAGATCAAACTGTATATAACAATACACATAAAACCACCACAAAACAGTAACATTGCATCATTTCCAAACACAATATATTATGGGACTAAGGAAGGGATGTACCAGAAGAGACTTTTTGTGCCTCACCATAACTCGAGAGAAAGGTGAGTGGATGAATGTGGATCTTAGGAGGACACTTGGTCTTTAGTATTCTGAATAAACAATTGTTAGCTTTTCATTTTTAATGTTCCAACTGCAGAGCAAAAGCCATCATTTTGGAGCAAGCAGAAAGATGTTCATTAGGGCAGCTGGATGGTTCAGTGCTGTAGCACAAGAACAGGGAGGCTGTCAACTTGAAGGGATTGGTTCAAATTCTCTGTAAACAAAGGTTAAAATACATTACATCAGTGGCCTTTCTGTATGTTCATAATTTCACAAAATCCAGGTTACACTGGACAGGGACCCGTCGCACATACAGGTAGCCAGAAGTCACATTAGAGAACCCAGACATGGAATAGCATAAAGACTGAATTGCTATAATGATTAGAAGCAGCCCCATCATTAGCCATGGGACTAGCATCTGGATCCAAATCATTAGGAGAGTAAAACGGTGCACTGGTCATATCTGGTGGATGGAATCAAGGCCCATGGCTGCAGTGTTCCGAAGAAGCACTAGTACATCGCCCTAGTCAAGGTCTGTGTCAGGTGTTATGGGGGCGTCCCTCAGAGGGACAACAAGGACAGCGTCTGGGTAAACAGCGGCTTGGAAGTAAACTCCCAAGGCACAGTGCCCAGGCAATGCATTCACCCAACACCGCGGCTGTTCGCCATAGGTTGAGCCTCCAGGTGCAGGCCATGGCTGGGACTTAGCGATGTGCAGAATACATGAGGGAACAGCAGATCAAGGCTTGGGCCTAGGTGTGGATCAGGAATCTGGTGAGGATCCAAAATCAGTTGTCAAGCAAGAATCAATGACCAGTCATATTGTATTTTTACAGGCAAGGCCTCAGATGACAGGTTGGATTAGTAAGAGAATGCCAAGCAAGGTCTCCTTATATACAGCTCCCAATCATTCTACTCATCCAAGGCTAGTCCAATCAGAAGCTTCCAGAGGCGAGGGCTAGATAATTACTACCATAGTGTTTCAAGATTAAATGATCCTGTGGCTAATCATCACAGTCCATGTCCCAAGTTCCAAGATTCACCAGTTCAAGACCTGCCATTCCTTATAGAATACACCCCCTCCTGCGGCCCAAGGTCTGAGTTTTCTCTGTAGAAATGGGTTAGGAGTTTGTTGGCGTATACATGCTCTGCTGTTTCCCAGTTAGGATCCTCTAGTCCATAGCCCTTTCAATTAATACAATATATTAGAGGATGGCTGCACTATCTTGCGTCCAAGATGAACTCTTGTTGCCCTGGACTGAAACCAGCTGTAGAGGGGAGGCATTGGCATGTTGGAAAAGATTTGGCTTATACTTCTTCAGGACGGCAATATGAAACACTGAATGGACACACAGATTGGTGAGGAGTCATACCTTAAAGGCTATGGGTTAATCTGCCGCTGGGTGGTAAACAGACCCATGTATTTTTGGTCTAGCTTTGCTACATCTTGCAGACTCTCGCTACAACAACTGGACTGAAGTAAGTTGGGATGGGGTTTAAATGGGGGAAGGGAATCCTTGACTTTTTGTAAATGAAGGCTTGTGGGACCAGATCCCTGCAGTTCCAGCTGAGCTGGAGGAGGGGAGGAAATTGCCAGGTCAAAAAAAACAACAGGTATTTATTTTATTTATGTAATGTTTGGCCGATCACGGGGTAACCCCACAACTGGTCTCACTCGCCTAGACACTGTCAGGTCCTCCATGGGGCAGGGACGCGTCATTGCTCGCTGCCAGGCGCCACCCTCAGTCCCACCGCTGTGACCTGCTTCCAACTTAAAGACCCTGCAGCGGGAAAACAGAGTGGCCGGGAGATGACATCAGCATAGGCAGGGAGTTTAAGCCCGACCCGTGCTCCCAGCAGCAGGCTCCATGCCGCGCCTTGTCGTGCCTACAGTGCGTGCTGCTTCTCCTGCACCTCTCCTCACCTGTTCCAGTCTTGCTCCTTTTTCCTTGCCTTACCTAGTCCAGTCCTACTCCTCACCTGGTAGTTCCTGGCCTCACCCTACCTTGCTCCTGTTCTTGACTTTCTCTCTGCCCACCTTTATCCTCTCTGACTGATCTCGTTACCTGATTTGCCTGGATCACGACGACGGCTGCCTCAACCTCTGCCGTGTTCAGACGCTGCCTGACCGCTCTCTTGCGGGACTCCTGCCAGCCTCAGAACCCAAGGGCTCAACCTGTAGGGGAAGAGGCTGGTGCCGGTGAAGCCAAGCCCTAGTCCCTGCTAGAGTGTGTCTGACCGCGGTTAGGGTGGATCTACTGTCGGGTTCTCCTACTCGGTTGTGTCAATCATGCCACAATCCAAGGACTCACATGCCATGACAATTTATTATATTTAGAAACCACTTATTTTATACCATAATACCCTAAGCAGGGTACAACATATATTTAAATTTAACAATCAAAATGAACAATTTACAGTGCAGCCATGTAAGTAAAATAAATCTTGAAAATAATAAATAAAACTAACAAAATATGATCTAAAAGATTCCAGTCATTCTTGACCATACCTATTAAGTCATAATCTAAGTATTAATAGCTGACCCAAGAGCACTTCTCACTGTTCTTGTTCCTGCTGCTATCCTTCCATGAAATAAGAACAAATTGTATATATCACCTTTGCAGGGTGGTATGCAATAACAGCTTTTGGCAGGCAAACTCTGAAATGCAGCAGATGGTCTGCTGGGCTGTCATTTCCTTTTTGTGCAAAGAAGATTAACAAATAAAAACAAAAAAAAAAAAGTATAAGGCGATACCTTTTTATTGGGCTAACTTAATGGCATTTCCTGACTAGCTTTCGAGAGCTACTTTATCCATTTCTTTCTGTGACAGGGATGGAAGCAAAGGCCAAGTTGGACTCATTGTTGCGATCATGCTCGACAACTCATATTTAAAGGGCATCTCCAGGCTAAAAACAAGATGGTTTCATTTGAAGATTTTAGAGGAAGGGGGGGCAAGGACAGGGAGGTCCTGCAGCGGCGTGAAGTAATGTGCTGGCAGGGTTCCCTCTCCCCGCCAGCAAGAGCGATGTCCTGCAGTGCCGGTGTTTCCTCCAAGCCGGTGGCAGAAGAAGAGGCCCTGATGTGCCGCTGGCCTTTCCCCGGAGCCGGCAGCAGATGAAGAGGCCCTGCTCTGCAGGCAGCACCAGCAGCCAAAGAAGAGGTCCAAAATATGTGTGAGAGAGCGAGAGATTGGCCCTGTGAGAGTGAGTGCCTGTGCATGAGGGGTGTGTGTGTGTGTGTATGTGAGAGTGTGTGTGAGGGTGCCTGTGTGTGACTGAGTAAGAGCTTCTTTGTGAGTCTGTGTGAGAACCTGTGTGCCTGTGAATGTGTCTGTGTGACAGCTTGGGTGTTTGTGTGTGCTTTGTGTCTATGACAGCCTGTGTGTCCCATATAGGCTCTTACAGGCATGCACACACACACGCACGCACACATACACACACACACAAACATAGTGTATTTATGAGGATGAGGGAGAGGCAGCAGGTGTATGTGTGAGAAAGAAGAAAATATGTGCGGCCCTACCTCCCCAAATCTACAACAATCTCAGGGTGACTGGAAATCAGATCCCAGATATGGAAAGCAGACTATTAAATCCTCATTAGTTTTAATTATTGGCTGTAATATGATAATTCTGCTTTTTTAAAATATTTAATTTTTGTGGGAGGGGGGGAATAGAACATAATTGGATTTTGTATTCATCAGATATTTGACATTTTTTTGGTGTTTGGGGAACATTTTTTATATTCTATTCATTAACTGGTTTGAAATATTCTTTGTATGAATATGACTTTACTATTATGATTAATGTTTTATATTTCTTGATTTTATTTAATGTTTTATGAAGAATGGTACTGTTTCTATTTTTCCATTGTTGCTCTGCATATAGGAGGCAGGGGTGGGCAGTTCTGGTCCTCGAGGACCACAAACCAGTCTGGTTTTCAGGATATCCCTAATGAATGTGCATGAGAGAGATTTGCATGCACTCTGCCTCAGTTGTATGCAAATCTATGTCATGCATATTCATTAGGATATCCTAAAACCTCGACAGGTTTGTGGCCCTTGAGGACTGGAATTGCCCACCCCTGATATAGAGGCTGGCTTGTTGTGGGTTCCAGTTCAGTTCTTCTCAGCACGTTTCTGTTTATACTTTCTGATCTTTTTATTCTGTATTTGGTCAGGGTCTCTCTGTGTTCTGCATATGTGACCAAGATGAGGTATTTTGCTAGCATGTAATTTCTGTGAAGGGATCTATAGCAGCCTAGTTTCCTAATAAGAGCTTTTATTGGTGTAGTAGGGCCTGGTGTAATATGTGCAGTGTTGTCATTTCATAGATAAGGTTGTTAGGGTTGTTTTGGTATGGGAAGTGTATTATATTGTAATGGTAATTCTGTGGTTCATGGCTTTCTGAAGGCCAAGCTCACATCCAATATGCATTATAAAAAGTCTAATTCCACAGGAGTTCCAAGTGTCTTTTTTTGCAGAGTTTTCTGGCTGGCACCACAGGAGTGCATGTAAATATAATATGCATGTTGTAAGTGATATTTTTGCCTCAGCAGACTGTACTCTTGAATGTTCTTTGTCATGTAAAATTTGTCATAAATGCATAATTTAATTGTGTGTGTCTGTAAAGGGCGTGGGAGTGTGTGTGTAGCGGGGTGGCGTGTGCAAGGCTGTAAGGTTTGCCTGGGGTACATAAAACCCTTCCCTACCCATGAGATCTGGCAGGGGGGGGGGGGGGCTTGTCAGTTTTTAAAAATATAGACTGCAGGACAGAGCTGGACTTTATTTGATGGGCCTGGGGCGGCCACTGAATGACTTGGAGGGGGGGGGGGCGGGGAGCACAGTAATTTTTTGCACAGGGCAGCAAAAAACCTAGTACTGGCCCTGAGTGCCTTAAACCAGCAAACTGTGCAACAAATTGCCTGCAGGTACGAAATATCCCTTCTCCAAAGAGCTTATAGGCTACGTGGGATCCTGAGGCACAGGGAGATAAATTCACAGCAGGTGCTGATTCAGAACAAGGATGTGAACTCTCTTTAGTCGGTTCACCGGCCCATTTTCTAAGATTGAGGTCAAATCAATATGCCCAAGGGCCTTGAATCTACAGAAAAAAAAACACCCAAACAAACAACAAAATAACAAACACCAATTCTATTATTAGTTCCCTTCTGCTGGATTATTATTAAATATATGTTAAAACAAAAATACCGGGACATGGGTTTTCTTTTTGGATCAGGCTTCTGCTGCAGAGGCGGGGAGGGAGAGTCATAGTCATCCTGCAACAATGATGCCTGGAGGATAAATATAGGGCCCATGGCTAGAGGTTCCAGAAGGAGCTCTGGTACATAGTTCTCAGCCAAGGTGTGTCACTGTGATGACTGGACTATAGTAACTTGGGGTGGGGGGGATATAAAATTAGAGGGAAAATCCCCCGAGTAGCTGCAAATGAAGGCACATGGCGCCAATTCCAGCTCTGGTTCCAGTTGAGCTGGAAATACAAAGGAGCAAGAGGAGACTGCCAGGTCAAAAAAAAAAAAATACTAGCATGCCTTTATAATAGATTACAATCTGGTTGTACTGCTTGCTGTAGATGAAAGCCAGATTTTAGCACAGAAAATAACTTACTGATGTGGAAATTTAAATTATACAGGCAGAAGAGAACTCTGGGTTACTCAAACTTCTGTTCCCCGAGGGCAACAATGCAGAGCTATACCACCCTAGGTAAGTGGCATCTAAAATTTGTACTGCTAGGTGGATTTTACGGGACATGTCCAACTACTGACTCCTGTCTAACCTATAAGAGAGTCATTACAGGAGAATAGGGCTTCCTGATTGGCTAGGAAGAGAGCTGACACATCACCAGGAAGGTAACAAGTTCTCCCGCTATCAGGACCTCTTCAGATCACAGTGCACTATAGTTCAGCGCTAGATACACCTAGGAATGCATTTCAAAGCAAGCTGCGGGAGATTCAGCTCAGTTTAAGCGCTCCTCTAGCGGAATCCATAGAGGCAAAACGATGTTTAAACATAAGCACGAACTTCATCCTGCACCTCCACTCTTGCTTTCTCACTATATTTTTTTTTTGGTTTACATATATATGGAATTGCAGCTCAAATATGCAGTAGTAAAGTTTCATCTGAGCTGTAATTATATACATTGAAATGTCCCTGTAACTCTGGGTTATTACAAAATCCTGCATTATATTCCATAAGCTAGAGAGCACCACTACCCACTAACTCTGGCAGCTCCCGCATTACGGCACTCCAACATACTTTGGACATTGCCTCGTTCCCATAACCACATTCCTTCCACAGAGATTGGGCTTACTAACAGTGTTTTTAATGCTGAAAGCTACAAAACCCATGTCCTCCAGTTCAGCTTCCTCCACTTACTTTAGCTATGCTTTAAAGACAATGCAATCAGGGAACAGCACAGATGATTTGATGCCCCCCGATGGAACTTGTTCTGAAACCAGCTAACATCTCGTCTCGCCTTTTTCCCAGCCAAAAGAAACACATTTGCCTAAAGAAAAGGTTGCTGGGCTGCTGTAGCTGCAGGCGGCTTTGCGTAACATTTTTTTTTCTTCTATACTGTAATTCTAACTGTCCAAAAGGCTGTTAAACCCACCAGTGTGGATCTGGGGTTAAGCATGGAGAACACGGCACTAAATCCTCACATTGCCAGGAACGCTCGAATCCCTGCTGCAAGCCTCCCTTCGCATCCCTGAAATATGCCGCCTTGCCAAGGTCTCTGCAACTGGAGAGGCTGCATCTCTATTTAACATCGGAGACAAGACATTTTCGAGTAAAAAGTTACTTCCTCCTCTGGCTACTGACAAAACCTGGAGGACGTCTTTCCTGGCCCGAGCCCAGGTCCTCATTCTGTCTGCACACAGGGCAGGAGATGGGCACTTAAAAACAAAACAGCTAGGACACTAGCAAAACAGCTTTCTCGTTACCTTGGAAATGTCATCTCATTGTGTAAGGTTTGTTTCATCCAATTATTCCTAGCGGCTTCTAAGACAGATGACTTGTACTTCCATTTACTACCCTACTGATCCATGCAGAATCCAGCATTAATTTACATAAGCATAGACAGGCAGAAACACACAAACATCCTGTAGGACCACCGACTTTAGCAGTACGTATAAACTCAGCCACACTTCCTTGTTCTTTTTGTCTGGTTTCTACTTCTTACCATTGGAGTTCTCTGGATCCAGGATGTTATTCGGTTCCATTCCCTCGTATAAGAGCATTCAGGAAAAAAAAAAAAAAATCTGCATGTATCCAAGGCAGTAAAAGCATCCGTTGCCTATGCTGATTCACCTGATTTATGTATTAGTGCTGCATCCATGAGAGCCTGTGTTCCTGCTTCCCTATTACATCTGGGCTGCTTTTCCGACTCGCTGGCTGGGTTATTACAGCATTCAGGCAGGGCCCCTCTCCAGCATTCTCTCCATGCATTACATTTAAAGTACCAGTAACCTTTTTCTTGGTCAGACGCTGGAGTTTAAGCAAATCTACCGGAGTGAATGAAGAAAGCTCTGCGCTAATGACTGCAGAGGGAGAATTGGACTTTTTTTTTTTTAATCACATAGATCCATACTTGCAGGGAAACCTGATGAGGTTATCGCACAGACTGAATAGAGAGAACAAAGGCTATAAACACCATACCTCCATAATACACAGATCAGGCAAAAATGTTCTTTTGGAACTTCAGTTCCCTCATTTATCTGCCTGCATAAGATATTAAAGTTTTCTAACACAGTAACATAGTAGATGATGGTAAATAAGACTAATTGGCCCAACTAGACTGTCCACTTATTCCTGTCTGCACTGCTAAGGATATATCCCAGCTGTAGAACCTTGATCACTTGTAGGATATCAATCCTTGTCCGAGACAGAAAACCAAAAAGGAAGACAACAAAAGTTAACATCCTGGGTAGATACAAATTCACATACTTAATCCAACACACAGCAGCCTCTCAGGCCCGGATTTAAACAAGTATTTATTTAGTTATTTTGATTTATATTCCACTTTTCAGCACTATTGTAAGTATTAGGGATGTGAATCGTTTTTCTGACGATTGAAAATATCGTACGATATTTTCAAACTCGTCAGAAATCGGGGGCTCCCCGAAACGGATAGGAAAACCCCATGAAATTGTTTGTGGGGTTCTCTTATCGTTTTGGGGGAGGGCGGGAAAAATGGCACACAAAAACAACCTCTAAACCCACCCCGACCCTTTAAAACATATCCTTTAGCTTCCCCCACCCTCCCAATCTCCCCCAAATTTTTTAAAATTACCTGGTGGTAGGAGCACTGGATGGCCCGTGCCATCTTTAAAAATGGCGCGGGCCATCCAGTGCTCCTACCATATGACAGGGGCCGGCCAATGGCACGGATACCCTGTCACATGGTGAGGCAAAGGGCCATCGGTGCCATTTTGATTAGTGGCAGCCGACAGCCCGAGAGCGGGAGATGGCTCCCGGGACCCCCACTGGACTACCAGGTAATTTTAAAAAGTTTTTTTTGGGGGGGGGGGGGGGTTGGGAGGGTGGGGGAAGCTAAAGGATATGTTTTAAAGGGTCGGGGTGGGTTTTTTGTTTATCGGCTCGGGCGCAGCCGATAAAAATAGACACGATCATACCGCACAAAAAAGATTTCACTATAGTCCCTGAACCAGGAATCGGAACAGATTCCGGTTCCGATTCACATCTCTAGTAAGAATAAACATAGGCAACTGCCTAGAGCGACAGATTTTGAAGGCACAAATATCTAGGTTAAAGAGGAGTCTCTTTCTGCTTGCTTTAGGGTCATGCGCCAGCACATCTTCAAAGGGGCACTGCCGTGGCTCTCTGACTATGGGTGCCAAAATCTTAAATCTAACCCGGAGCCTCCCCTTCCATGTTTTACGACCAAGCTTTGTAGAAATCTAAACAGCTATCAAAACTAAGGGAACTTTGGTAAATACCCTTCAGAGTAAGAATTCACAAAAGCATACCTATATTTGACAATGAAGAATTGCTCCAGGTAAAAATGCATAATATTAAGTATTTCCATAGTGATGCCAGTGATACCCAAAGAGAGTTCCCTCCCCCTACCTTGTTAATCGACCACATCCTGGGTGGACAGCAGAGGATGACAATGCCACTGGTAGCAAACAGTAGCTCTGCAGGAGAGAACTGGGTTCATGCTGGACTCAGTTTACTTTTCCAGATTTGCATTCCTTATCTACTGGTTTGGACAGAAAACTATTCACGAATGTCACACTCCAGGGAATGTGAGCCTTTGGGCTACAAGAACACAGATCAGGTCCTAGCAGGCAGTAGCTGACACGCCACAAGGCAAGGTCTTCCACTTGGCTGGCCCCCTTCCCCTTGGGATGAGCCCACAGGTTCTGGTAACCAGCAGAACTTCAATAGTGAGGATGCAAGGAACAATGGGCCAGACAGGACCAAGGCAGGTTGAAGTCAAGGCCGGCAGAGTTCCAACACCGTCAAGAACAGGCAAGGCTCAGGGCTGGTAGAGAACAAGCAAGGTCAGAATCCAGGCAGAGGTCGAGGCAGGCTCAGAACAAGCAAGATCAGAAGACAGTCCGGGTTAGCAACAGAAGAACAATCCGAGGAAAGACTATCTGGAGGGCAAAGCAAGATAAAGCAGGGCCGGAGAAGAAGGCAAGGCAGGGCTGAATAAAGCAGGAACAGGAGCACTGACAACTAACACAGGAGGATCTGTTGCTGAGGCACTGGCTGTTGCAAAGGACTTCCTTATATACCTGGACAGGATGTGATATCATCAGCCAGTGTCCCAGAAAGTCCCAGCTGTAGGGCCTACAAGAGGAGCTCCAGGTTGCAGGATGCAGCCCTTGGATGCGGCATGGAGCCAGAAGGGCTTGGAGGTAAGGGGTGTTGCAACGAATTTGTCAAATGCCCAACACTCCAACGCATGGGATGGAGCAGGTAAAATTAGATTGCTTCCATGACCTGACTTTGGTGTCCACCTTATTATGCTGAAAAGAAGCATTCAAGTAACTTATCCACAAAGATGCCAGGGTCCAGCTGCACTGCATATGTGATGTACACAAAGAGCTGATGGCTGCGCACTGCAGTGGGTGATCTTCATTAGTGAAGACAGGGTACTGAAGGAGTTGGCCTTGGAAAAAGAATCCTTCCTATCCTCAGTCAGGAGTCAAGTTGCAACTCAAGCTGCATTGAGAGGGATCATGCAGACATTGCTTTCCACCCTCTGTCAAGGAGAGATAAGCACAAAGATTCCTGGTTGCAAAAAAAGGGAAGGTAAAGCCAGAGATCAACCAGGATCTATGGCATTGACCAGAAAATTATTTGGACCAACTAGATGGGCCTTCCGGTCCTTATTGTCATCAAATTCTACATTTCTCTACATTTTTATGATTCTAAATTCTAGACCAATGTCCTTCAGGCAATTCTGCATATTCACATCTTCCACAGCTGGAAGGACAGCGTAGATATCTTATCTGGCAGTGTTCCACAGCTGTCTCAAGTGTAAGAAAAAGAGAAGAGAGCACAAAAGCAGTATACTCTGCAAACCACACTCCCACACAGAATTTCACCTCCATGGTGCATCCACTTAATAAACAGCTCTAAAACCTTAAAGAACTTGTAAGAGAAAAAAAAAATATATATATGTATCACAATTTACTGAAATATACAGACAATTTCAACAGTACTGGAGCAGAGATGCTACCGAAAGTTACATTTTTCCACTCTGCACCCACTTCAAAAATTTTAGTAGGGTTTAAAAATGTACTTTTTGAGATGCATGCAGAGCTACTCTCAGCAGGAGTTTGAATCCAAATATGTTACGAAAGTGAAACAAAAAAAGAAAAGAAAATCAGAACGTGACTCAATAAGGCCAAAAAGAATAATATCAGAGGCATTGATTTTATGTCTTTCTGGCATAACGAGCCAAGAGGTTATTAATGATTTTCCTTCCTGTATTATTACAAGGATAACAGTATCAGTTATGTACCTTGTACAACATGCTACAGAACAAGGGCTATACTGGCAGTGATATAGCACTGAAGCACTAATACCTAATAATATGTGTACCAAAGGATTTTGGTGCCTGCCTTAGGTGCTCTGTAAGCAAGCACAGGAAAAAGGGTGGCATTTGCAGTGTTCATGCTTTGCATATATCCTTCTGTAGACCTTCCCAGCAGGCCCTCAACTTGCTTAGTATGGCAAAATAGGAGGTGCTTTCAAAAAGCATTAAACATTCATATCGCATGATGGTGGCAGGGTACCATCCAGAAAAGCCATGGGGACCTAGCAGGCTGAATGTTTAGCCAACAAGCATGCTAATACTGATAGATTAATATAAAAAATGGAAATGAGAGCTGGGTATGAACTGAAGATGGGATTTTGTATACTCATCCACCCAAGAGGGTGGAATACAAAGAAGGAAGACTACAAAAACATTCTTAATAAGGGCAACATCCTTTAGGCAGTCACACTCTATGGCTGGCAGCTGGGATGTGAAATTAGCTGTGTGAACAGGAATAACTGGGAAGACTGGATGGGCTAGTCTTTTTCTACCATCATCTACTAGATTACTATTTAAATATGTGCCTGTAAATACAGATTGAGTAATTGCTATTACGCAATTATAATTTAAACACATTTCTATGCATTCTTTACAAAGCAGAAAAGAACGCCTTATGAGGATGTTGTGTCCATCCATCTGTGACCTAACACCAGCAGGGAAACCAGAGAACGGATTTGGATTATATTTGATATTTCATTTAAAATAAAAAAAAACCATATAATCCTCCTTTCTCAGTTATTTAACCACAGCAAGGTAAGATACAATTTTAACATAAGAAATAATACAAATTTGAACAAAACTAAAAATAACAAACAATGAAAACAAATTGTTTGAGACTTGTATACAGATAAGCGTCAACAGTTATACTTTGTTTCTCTCAATCATAGTTTGGTTTAGTAAAGAACACCTTTCTGGGTACAACCAGAGGGAATACATGTTTTGACTCTACTTCAGAATGAGAAGGTCTTGGAGTGCCACAAACGGGTCTGGTTTTCAGGATCTTCTACAATGAATATGCATGTGATATGTTTGCATATAATGAAGCATCAACATCCAAGGAGATGCAACAAAGTAATTGAGTCCCAAACTTTAAAGTAATTCGTGAAGAAGATAATTTTTAATTTCACATTCAAAACGGCAACACATTTGCTCATCTGACAGGACAACACAGTTCTCAATTGGGTCCCCCTAGATGAGCAATGGAGCTTTGAATGTGAAATTTAAAATTATCTTCTTCACGAATTACTTTAAATTTGGGATTCAATTACTTTGTTGCATCTCCTTGGATGTTGATTTAATATTTGGAGTGCAATCCTCTGCTCCTTTCTTTGTGTTTTGCATATAATGAAGGCAATACAACAAATGTAACTCATGCATACTCATTGTGGATATCCTGAAAAGCAGAGCTGGTTGTGGTACTCCAGGATCTACCACTGAGCTAGATCAATCTGACTAAAGTTGAGTCTTGGAACTATAAATTATCACAGACTATATAAGCTAATGTGAGCATTCAATATTCAGTTACTCATAAAAATGTTATGTAGCTCTATGTTTGTAGAGAGAAACAGACAGTCCTGGTTTTCTTTACAAACTTGAACTACAAACTCCAGCATACAGTGGGTAGAAAATCAGGATTGGCTCAGCTTCTCCTTACAGACCTGGGGGTTATATAGTAAACCCTGCTGCCAACTTTCCTGAAAAGAACTCAAGGGAGATTTGTGCTTATAGTACCCTGGCTTCTTGATCCAGTCTGCTTCTTCAATAGTCCCTGACTGGGCATATGCTAAACAGGTGAAAACCCAATGAGAAAATGGAAATGGGAGAGAAAAAGGGCTATGAAAGTGATACAGGCCTTACTCAGAAGACATTTGACAAAGTCCTCTATGAGAGATTCCTCAGGAAATAAAAAGGTCATGGGATAGGAAGGCTGTGCCCTATTGTGGACTGGTTAAAAGACAAAATACAGAGGGTAGGACTAAATGCAGTTTTCTGAATGGAGAAAGGTCATTAATGGAGTGGTCTAGAGGTCTGTATTGAGACCTGTGCCCTTTAGCATATTTATAAATGATCTGGAGAACAGAAGGACGAATGAGGTGACCAAAGTTGCAAATGATACAAAATTGTTTCAAGTCATTAAAATGGCAGCGGATTGTGAAGAACTGTAGAAGGACATTATGAGCCTAGGAGACTGGGCTTCTAAATAGCAGATGCAATTTAATTCAGATAAGTACAAATTAATGCACGTAGGAAAAAATAATCCCAACTACAATTATATGATCTGTGCTCCGTATTAGGAGTCACCACACAGGAAAAGGACCTCAGAGTCCTTGTGGAAAATACCTTGAAATCTTCAGCTCAATGTGTAGCTGTGGTTAAAATGGCGAACAGATTTGCACTAAAACAATAAAAAAGGCAAATAGGAATTATTTGGAAAGGATTAGAGAGCAAAACTGAGAATGTCATAATGCTCTTGTATAGATCCTGGGTATGACCACACCTTCCTATTCTGGTCACCCATCTTAAAAGACTTAGTGGACATAGAAAAGACACAGAGAAGGGCAATAAAATAATAAAAGGAATGAAAAAGCTAGAGATGTGAATCGTGTCCTCAATCGTCTTAACGATCGATTTCGGCTGGGAGGGGGAGGGAATCGTATCGTCGCCGTTTGGGTGTTTAGAGTATCGTTAAAATCGTTAAAATCGTGAACCGGCACACTAAAACCCCCTAAAACCCACCCCCGACCCTTTAAATTAAATCCCCCACCCTCCCCAAATGCCTTAAATTACCTGGGGGTCCAGCGGCACACTAAAACCCCCTAAAACCCCACCCCCGGCACACTAAAACCCACCCCGACCCTTTAAATTAAATCCCCCACCCCAAATGCCTTAAATTACCTGGGGGTCCGTAGCGGCGGTCCGTAGCTTAAATTACCCCCGGGTCCGTAGCTAAATCGGGGAAAGGGGGAGAGCAGGAAATCCGGCACACTAAATCGTGGTGTCTTCAGCCAGCGCCATTTAGCAAAATGGCCGCCGCAAAATGGCGGCGGCCATAGACCAATACGATTCGACGCAGGAGGTCGTTCCGGACCCCCGCTGGACTTTTGGCAAGTCTTGTGGGGGTCAGGAGGCCTCCTGCAGTCGATCTCCTGCCGGCGCCATTTTCCGTACGGAAACGATTCGCGGCAGGAGATCGCTCCAGGGTCACCGATGGACCCCCAGGAACTTTTGGCCAGCTTGGGGGGGCCTCCTGACCCCCACAAGACTTGCCAAAAGTCCAGCGGGGGTCCGGAACGACCTCCTGCGTCGAATCGTATTGGTCTATGGCCGCCGCCATTTTGCGGCGGCCATTTTGCAAAATGGCGCCGGCTGAAGACACCACGATTTAGTGTGCCGGATTTCCTGCTCTCCCCCTTTCCCCGATTTAGCTACGGACCCGGGGGTAATTTAAGCTACGGACCGCCGCTACGGACCCCCAGGTAATTTAAGGCATTTGGGGTGGGGGATTTAATTTAAAGGGTCGGGGTGGGTTTTAGGGGGTTTTAGTGTGCCGGGGGTGGGTTTTAGGGTGTTTTAGTGTGCCGCTGGACCCCAGGTAATTTAAGGCATTTGGGGGGGGGGTTCGGGAGGGTGGGGGATTTAATTTAAAGGGTCGGGGGTGGGTTTTAGGGGGTTTTAGTGTGCCGGTTTTCCTGCCCTCCCCCTTCCCCCGATTTACGATTTTTTGACGATAAATCGGGGGAATTGGTATTGTATCATGGCCCTAACGATTTTTGACGATTTAAAATATATCGGACGATATTTTAAATCGTCAAAAAACGATTCATATCCCTAGAAAAAGCTCTCTTATGGAGAAAGGCTAAACAGATTAGGGCTCTTTAACTTGGAAAAGAGACATCAGACAGGATATGATTGAGATTTATAAAATCATGAGTGGGGTGGAACAGTTACCCTTTCAAACAACAGCAGGACTAGGAGACACTCCATGAAACTAGCAACCAGCAGATATTTTAAAAATTTGTAGTATTTTTTCACTCAGCAGACAATCAAGCTATGGAATCTGTTGCCAGAGGACATGGTCAAGGCAACTAACATAGTGGGGTTCAAAAGAGGATTGGACAAGTTCCTGAAGGAAAAGTCCATAAACAGTTATTAGCCAGGTAGATTTGGGAAAGCCAGCACTCATCCCTGGGATCTGATGGGTACTGGTGACTACTGTTGGAGACAGAATGCTGGGCTTGATGGACCTTGATCTGACCCAGCATGGCACTTTGTATGTTCTTATGTCAAGACTTACCTTTGCTAAAATCATGTTGATTCTTCTACATTAAGCTATTTCCAACTACATGACCAATAATTTTGGGGTAGATTTTTTTTTTAAGACCTGTATGCACGCATCCATATGCGCGCATTTGTTATAAAATATGGCCGCGCACATGCGCGCTGGATTTTTAGTCTTAAACAATTTTTTTTTTTTAGAATCTTACAACAAGACAGAGTGCATAGTGTCTGAAACACTCTCTGTGAGTAGAACAGAACATCAAACAGTATCATACCCGGCCAACCCTTCCTCCCATCCCCCCCCCCCCACTCTCGCCCCGTAAGGAAAGAGAAATGTTCTGTCCAGATGTTCCAATGTGGTATCCGTCTCTGTGTATGAAATCCAGGATGCAGGAGCTAAGATCCCAATCAATGCCACTCATTCAATATCAGGCTCCGAGATCGATGTGGGAGAAGTTGCAAATAGGAGTCCCAGATAGTCAAAAACGATTTCCTCTGCCTTGGAGACTGTCGCATGGTCCCAGCATCGAGTAACATCATACGGTGGAAGTTATTGCACCACAGCCAATATGACGGAGGGGTATCTTCCCTCCACTGTAATAAAATGACCCTTTTGACCACCAAGCAAACTTTACGAATTAGCAACTGAGATCCCATATCTCGTACTCTTAATGGAGAAATGCAGCCAAACAGTACCCACATACGGAAAAGTGGGATGCAGACCCCTAGTAAGGTGTCTAAGTATCTTATCACCTTAAACCAGAGGTTCTTAATGGGGGGGCAATCCCAAAAGGCATGAGATAGAGTGCCAGGGGAGCGCCCACAGCACCCACAAGAAGCGGAGGACGAAATCCTTAGCTGGAAGGCGCCTTGGGACGAAAAGTAACTACGGCGCAGAAATTTATATTGCATATCTCTATAGCTCATATTCACCGAGATCTGGGATACCCGCTTGAAACATTCTCTAAGTATGAACTCCATAACCATAAACACCCCATCTCGATTCCAAGGCTCTACTAGTATGGAGCAAGTATTAACAACAGTTAATTGCTTGAGGAGCTTATAATAAGTCAATAGCGAAGGCACCTTGGACTTTTCAAATGAGAAAATATTGTCCAGGGAGTGGAAAGTTGAGGCGTGTCAGAAAGCAGGAAGCAGGAACCTAATATAATGGTGAATTTGCATATATGGGAATACCTCTTTCACCGAGTGAGTATAAAGCTCCTGAAGCTCTGGGAAAGAGACCATCTCACCTTCCAGCTTTAACACATGGCCCAACGGTGTTATTCCCTTGTGCCCCCAACGATGGAAAGCAGTCGTCTGTGAGCCGGGTGTAAAATCGGGATTCCCCTGAATGGGCAAGAGTAGGCACAGACCCGATCTGTCTTCAGCAAACGTATGAGCCTAATCCAAGCCAGGCAGATGGGACGTATGAGAACATTTTGTACAAGGAACATGGGAAGCTGACAGGACTGGGACCAGGCCAGTTAGCTCCGTATCTGCTAAAACATTAATAAAGGTGGACTTGTCCAGAAGCCAATCCCTCACTACTTGGAGATTGCAGGCCAGATTATAAATCGCCAGGTCAGGGACACCCAGACCCCCCCCCATCCCCATTGCTCTCGCATCCAGGTTAGAGGACTTCTAAGCCTTCCCACCTCGCCAAAAGAATTTCCGTTGAGCCGCATCGAGCGTTGAGTTAGCAAGGGTGATCTTACGGATGGGATTCGCTCTCCGTACCCAGCTACTCTGCCTTCCAACTTCCATTGCCCTATTCAATTGGGTTGTGAGGGTCAGAATTTTATGGCCCATAGCCTTTTTCCTATGAGCCATGAATGAAATGGCATCTCCCCTCAGCACCGCTTTTGCGGTATACTAAAAAAGCGCCGGGAAAATCCCAGGGTCCGCATTGGTCTCGGTATATTCCTTCCATTTAACTCGTAAATAGTCCTGGAACTTAACATCATTAGCTAAATAGAACGGGAAACGCCATTGAAAGAAGGCGGAACAGGCCTTGTCCAAAAGTAATTCCAAACGCACCTGAGTGGGTCCGAAATGATAATGTCATCTATAGTAGCTGCACTCATCTTTTGACATGCCCCTCGCACTGATCAAGAAATAGTCTAACCTGGAAAGGGTACCATGGGCTCTAGAAAGATGCGTGAAGTCTTTCTCACCTGGGTGCAATACAAGCCACACATCAAGCAACTGTAGAGAGCATTCTAGGAAGGCAGGCCCCTTGTCATATCCAGAGGGAGGCAAATTTATCGAACTGGGGATCCCAGATGGTATTAAAATCTCCCCCCACTATGAGAAAATCCTCCTGATAAAGCAATAGAAAATTACAGACCTCCCTAAAGAAACTAGGGCTGAGAGTATTGGGAGCACAAAGATTGCAAGAATGCATAAAATTATTTTGGTCTGATAAAGTTCTGCTACAAGGATAAGATATCTTCCCAAGGGATCTTTAACTACATTGTGTATGTGAAGGGGGCAATTTTTGTTGATCAAAATAGCCACTCCCGCCGACTTCGAGGTGGCAGATGCATAGTACACCTCTCCTCCCCAATACCTTCGCAGTTTCTCTTGCTCAGCATCACTGAGATGCGTTTCCTGAAGAAAGGCGACATTAACTTTCTTCCGTTTTAAAAGGGACAAGATCTTAGATCTCTTGATAGGCGAGTTGATAATTTCAAGTGATCAAACCAGTGACATTCCTAGAGAGAACTAGCAGTGAAGGTTACGGTTGAAAAGATATTAATTCGACACCACAGCAAGGGCCTTCCCAGCGCAGACCCTCCACTGCATAACACTCGGCTCCTGCTTAAGGACATAAATTGTGAACACAACATGGAACACAGCACATAACGGATCCAGAGGCAAACAGACCCCAAAATACCCCATTCTCCTTCCCACCCTTCCCCCCCACCTCCCCCTGCTTCCCCACAACCCTTAATAAAGATGGAGAACACTACCATGCTGGCGTGCCTCTCCCCCCCCCCCCATCCCATCTCGAACCCACCCGCACCGTGCAACATCAGTCAGAGATATAACAGTACATAAAGGATAGATTGGATAAAGTTGACTGAACTCCAACATCAAAAGAATTACAAACCAGATGAGCAGGCTCCAGAAAATGACAGGGCTTGGTAAACATGGGTAGCAAAAAAGGCAATATAAACAATTTTAACACCCGTGACCCCCAGCTAGGAAGCCAGCATCCCTGAGAAACAGAACTGTCTCGCTGAAACAAATGGAAAAGCATCAGCAATGCTGGGGGTTTGGACAGGAACAATTACCAAGCCCACCCACCGAGTGTTGAATCAAAGGTTGCAATCCAGTTCACTAGAGGTTTAGAGATCATCCATAAAAAAACGGGATGTCCAGAACAGATATACCCCAGTCCTGGAATTCGGCTACAGGAATCAGGCAAGCACTGTGAACCTGATGACTCAGATAGTGCCACTTTAGTGATCCAGACTGAGACCCATCAAAGCCCATATAGCCCAAAAAGAGAGTGCCAAAGATCCTTGCTGACACTCACTCGGTGCCCTAAATCAGTGCACTGAGCGGCAGGTGAGTCTCCAAGTGAAGGCCCCAAAACGCAGGACCTCAGTCAAGCAAGTGACACCAGAGAAATTCAAAACTGTGTCAAATGGTAGATCATACAGCCGCAGCCGAAATACAGGGACTATGGTATGGGGGAAAAAAAAACCCAAAAAAACCTTGGAAGCCCTGATTTCCCAGAACCGCAAGCAACGTTCAAGTTACCCGGGAGCTGAGTTCCCCGCTGCTGGCTCCGCCGCTGTTAATAAAGTTTTCGCATCCTCCGCATTGTTATACCAGGATACTCCTGTGGCAGTGGCTACCCACAGCCGGGCCGGATACAGCAAAGAGGCCCTGATGCCTTGTGCCAGGAATTGAGAGCACACAGGAGCCATTACCCGCCGCTGGGCTGCCACCGCCGCGGAGAAATCCTGGAAAACTAGCACTGGTGTATTCTCATAATGTAGCTTTTTCCCCCAGCTCTGACCGCTTGCAGAATCTCATGCTTATGGGTAAAGTTAAAAATCTTTGCTACCACTACACGCAGTCTAGCTGCATTCGGTTTACGAGCGCCCAGGCAGTGAGCTCTCTCTATGCGCATCCTGCCATGCGCCCGAGAGAGGCCCGACTCCTTCTCCAGCCAGGATTCCAGCAGAGCAGGTAGAGTCCGATCGTCTAACGACTCCAGCAGCCCTACGAACCGGAGATCCGACCTGCGAGACCTATTCTCCAGGTCCTCGAGCTTGGCTGTATTTTTTGCCACCAAAGCCTGCAACATCGCGATATCCAGTTGTACCGTTTGGAGGCCATCTTGAGCCTCAGACACACGATTTTCGAGCTCAGTAAAGCGAACCTCGATCCTGCTTAAATTCGCTGAAATCTCTGTGACCGTGGATGAAATAGTTTTAAGATCCGGCCCTATAGCCTCTAACACAGCAGTTTCAATATCGGCGAGCACTGGGGCAGGAGTCGGCTCGAGCAGGCTGGCGGCAGCCATTATCGGTGCGGGGGAGGGCTGGACACGATCCTTCCCTTTTTCTCTGTCCTTCTTTACAACGCGAGCGGACATGCCTGGCTATTGTGTGCTTCGGTGAATTAGCTATCGTGCAAGATAAGGTAAACCTGCCTTAGCTATATGCATCAGTGCAGATGGGTCCCGATGGGATAGGCCAGGCACCAAGAGAGATGGAGATTACACACTCCTCTCTCACTGCATCACATGATCCCATCTGCGCGCTGGATTTTAACCTTCTGCGGACATACGTGCGGGCGGCCCGCAACTCGCGTGCGCAGGGGGGGGGATTTTTAAATTACGCGCAGCAACGTGACTGCCCTTTTTCCCAGATCCCTCCCAGTACGCTCCAATTAAGGAGCGGACTGGGAGGGAACTTCCCTAACCCTAATCCTATCCTTCCTCCCTCTTCCCCGACCCCTAACCTTCCCTGGCCCGCCTCCAGTCCCGCCTCCCCCAGCCCACCCCTTTTCAAAGGCCCAGCACTTCGTTGTTTAACTGGGGTTACGCGCGTGGCCAGGCTCTTCCAAAAATACACGCGGTGCGCACAGGGCCTGCCCGTACATGTAATTCCCGTGCGCAGGGCTTTTAAGATTTACTTGTTTGTTTTCAAGAATAAAGTGAGGGAGAGGCAAACAAAAGCCCCTTATCTTCACTAGAAAACAAGAAACCTCTCAGCCAGGGTAGAGCCCGTTACAGGGAGAGATGGGAAAGAGACATTTCCCAAGTTACCAGAGCTAGGAAAAGCATGGTAACAAGAAGGAACATTGCTTTGTTTATTTTTCTTTCCCTCCTTTTTGGAGATTGAGCCTGTTCCTACATTAGGGTTTTGTTTTTTTTTTTGTTTTTTACCTCTGCACACCAAGTTTGCCTTTTCAGAAAACTAGCTTGCTCCCTAGTTGTGTCCCGGGGCTCACAGGACAAGCAACCAACCATACTGAGGAAGTCGTGGCAGAGCCAAAAGGCCTAGAAAGCCTGGCAGAGACTAGGTTTTCCCCACCTGAAACCACTACTCTGGGGACTAAGAGGAACACCTACTGCAGAGCAGAATTGTCAGCTGAAGCTTAAACTGCGTTCGGAGAGCTACTGAACCCAACTGAGGAAGCCCGACAGTACAATAGCTTCTACCATTTTCCCCAAGAACTATCAGGCTCATCAGTCTATAGTTTCCCAGATCAGCCCTCGAGTCCTTTTTAAAAATCAGCCTCCCATTGGCCATCCTCCAGTCTTCAAGTACTGGGGCCATTTTAAATGATAGATTACAGATTACTAGTAGTAGGTTTGTAATTTCATGTTTGAGTTATTGGTGATTTCTTACTCTTTAGTTTGTCAATGTGAGCTAGTACATCCTTTATTATCAGAGCTTTCTTTTAGTTGCTCAGAATCACCACCATCAAAAAGATTGTTTCTGGCATGGGTATGTTCCCAATATTCTCCTCAGTAAAGACAACGTTTTTCTCCTGTTTCCTTGTCCTTCCCAAGCACCTCTTCTCACCTGGTCATCTAGTGGACCAAGTGACTCCTTCACAGGCTTTTTGCTTCAAATGAACTTGAAAAAGTTATTAGTTTTTGCCTCTAGAGCAAGCAAACTGCTTCTTATATTCTCTCTTGGCCTGCTTACTACTGATTTATGTGTAACCTGCCAGTGCTTATGCTCTTACTTATGTACATTTAGATCTGCTTTCCATTTTTTGAAAGATGTCCTTTTGGCTTTAACTGTCTCTTTCATTTCACCATTCAACCGTGTTGGCAGTTGTTTGGTCTTCCTTCGACCTTTTTTAATGCATGGAATACATTTTTACCTCAGCTTCCAGGATATTTTTAAACAAATGTCCACATCCCTTGCAAACTTTTAACTTTTGCAACTACTCCTTTTCTGTTTTTTGTCCTAATTTACCCGTTCTTTCAGAGTCTCCCTTTTTAAAGTTTCTATATTATTGTAGTACTTTGGTTAATGTCCTTCCTCCAGTGATTATATTATCATCAATATTGCTAAGCGGCCCTACCACAGTAACCCTATGCACCAGGTAACTAAGGACTAGATCCACTGAGGACTAAAGTAGCTACTCTTTTTCTCAGTTCTAGGATGAGCAGCTCCATGAAACATTTATGCCTTCTAGAAACGTAACCTCTCCAGAATGTTCCGAAGAGACACTGACTCAATTAATACTGGGGTCACTGAAATCTTTCATTATTATTGTGTTGCCAAATTTATTTGCCTCTCTCATTTCTGCTAGCACTTCACAATCTGTTTCTTCATCTTGGACTGTTGAATGGTAGATACACCCACTATTATACTTTTACCCATCGCACATGGAATTTCTAGAAGAAGGAAAAGAGGGAATATGATATAAATATTAAAATATATAGCAGATTTTAATAAAAGTGCATGAAGGTGACATTTGCCATAGAAAAACAAGCCCTAAGAAGGGAGGTGCTTGAAAAATATTTTTTACTGATAAAGGTCATGAATGTTCAGAATTATTTGCAGATGACAACATTATTTCAAGTTGTTTAATTGCAGTTTGTGAGAAACTGCAGGAGAACCTTGTGACACTGGAAGACTGGGCATCCAAATGTAACATTTGGCTGACCTCGTGCTGACCTCACTCACCCCCAATGCTTCAGCTTCCTTCACAGCTAAACACCGCCAATGCCAGACTCCCTGCTTAAGCACATGTGCCTCTCCCTTACATAAAGGCCCCATGGTGAGAAATTGGCCAAGACACCAAGAGATGTCATCAGCAGCTGAGTATTTAAATCTCAGCCATCTGTCTATGCTGGTGCCTCAGCAACAGGTCCCCTGCTGTGCCTTGCCATGCCTGCAGTGTATGTTGCTTCTCCTGTCCCAGTCTTGCTCCTCGCCTTGCTCCTATTCCTGTTCTCTTCCTTGCTTTGGCCTAGTCCTGTCCTGCTCCTCATCTTGCCTGGTCCTCTCCAGTTCATCTGTGTCTCGCACTGCCTTGCTCCTGTTCTAGTCCTTATCCCCATCTCTTCCTTCTTGGAATCTTGTTATCTGACCATTGCCTGGAATTTGTCTCTGCCAGACTGCCACCTGTCCTGACCTTCGCTTGGATCTTAATGCTGCCTATCACCACCTGCCTTGACCTCTGTTGTGTCAGAAACTGCCTGACCGCTCTCTTGCAGGACTATTTGCTTAAATCCCACCTAAGAACTCAAGGGCTCAACCTGTGGGAGAAGAGGCTGATATAGGTGAAGCCTATTTCTAGTCCCAGCCAGAGCATGTCTGACTGCTGTCGGCGTGGATCCAGCAGATTCTCCTACTGGGTTAAGTCAATCACACCGTGACACCAAATGGCAGATGAAATTTAATATGGACATGCACAAAGTGTTGCATGTAGGGAAAAGTAACCCATACTGTAGTGACATAATATTAAGTTCAACATTAAGAGTTAGCATTCAGGAAAAGGATCTGGGAGTCATCATGGGCAGTACTTTTAAATTTTCAGCTCAGTGTACAGCAGAGGTCAAAAAAGAAGATAGAATGTTTGGAAAGACATAGAAATTAAAATGAAGAATGTCATACCTCTGTTATTGCTGAATGATGAGACCATACCTAGAGTACTGTGTGCAATTCTGGTCACCACATCTCAAAAAGAGAGAGTTGAACTGGAAAAGGTACAAAGAAGGGTGATCAAAATGATAAAGTGGATGGAACAGTTCCACTATGTGGAAGGCTAAAAAGATTAGGGCTATTCAGCTTGGAGAAGAGATGGCTGAGGAGGGATATGATAGAGGTCTATAAAAATGAGTGGATTAGAACATTAAATGTGAATTGGATATTTACTCTTTCAAAAAATACAAAGACTAGGGGACACTCCATGAAGTTAGGATGTAGCACATTTAAAACAAATAGAACATTCTTTTTTACTCAATATCCCATTCATTGCTGGAGCATGTGGTAAATACAGCTGGGTTTACAAAAGATTTGGATAGGTTCCTAGAGGAGGAGTCCATAAACCGTTATTGACCAGGTGGACTTGGGGAAAGCCACTACTTATTGCTGAGTGTTAGCAATACGGGATCTGTTTCATGTCTGGGATCTTCCCAAGTACTTCCCAAGTAATCTGGATTGGTCACTGTTGGAGATAAGATATTGGGCTTGATGGTCCCTTGGTCTGACACAGTATAGCAATTCCTATGTTCTAATCTATCAGAGGTCGTTGTGACCAGAACAGTAATAGAATCCAAGCAGACAAAGAAGGACTGGCAATAGCACAAACTGAACAGGCTAAGAGGTCCTTACCTGCCGATAACTGTTAATGTGCCTACATCCAGAAAGTCCTTTCTAATCTTGATTGATTTTCAGGCCTAGCATCTGTCAGATTATTTTTTCTTTACTTCAACTTCTTCTCCCCAACAACTTCAGTCTGTGATCCTAAAACATTTTCCTGACTTTAGAATCACCACCCTGGTGTCTCTACTACCCATCCTTGCAGGCCTGTTCTAAGAACCATTGAAACCGTTTCTGCAAAGAACTTCCAGCCTAATAATCTTACATCTAACCCAAAGCAGTCTTCAGAACAAGGGCATATCCCACGAAAACCATGACTTTATGGTAGCACTTCTTAAAACAATGATCAAAAAATTCCATGCAAGTTTCAATAAAATGAGAGAGAGAGAAGCAGGAGAAAGAGGCAGTGGAAATGCTAGCACTGACTGCTTTCCAAGACTGTGCCATGCACATGGACTCTTAAGATCTGTACCAGTGACAGCAGTTGCTGCAGAAGATGAAACCACAAAGCAGCACAATGAGATTTTCAAAAGAGTGGGAAGGGGTGGGAATTTAAAAAGAGCAATTTCAATGAATGTCGGCCTGTGTGCTGTAGTTATTAGCTAATATGGAAGATCTGTATGTTGCTCTTTGCGTATGAAAGCAGATTTCTATGTGGGAGGGAACTATAAAAATGCCTCATGGCAAAAGCCTGCAGAAGCAAAGAATAGCTTAACAAAGTACCTACTCAAGGCTGGCCGTGTCTTTGAGTAGATTACTTCTTTTTCAGATAACTGCATTTCAGTGCGGTGATAGGAGAACTACTTTCTGGTAATGCTGTGATAAAAGATGGGGGCAAAATTGTAGAATCTCTCTTACAAAGCCAAAAAGACAAGGACCAGAAAAGAAATATACTATATTATATATATATATATATATATATATATATATATATATATATATATATCATTTATGGGAATATGCAACAGTCCGTCACTTAATGCTCAAATGCAAAGTTTAAGTTCCTATCTTGACCCGAAGTACTGTGCTGTAGGCAGATGCATCTCGGAGGAGGGGCAAGAGGTAAGAGAGTGTGTGTGAGGAGTGATGTGTATGAAGGGGAGGGTAGAAAGAAGGCAGAAAAAGCAACTGATAGAAGCCTACAGCAAAGCCTTTAAACCCCATCCCATGGAGAGATGCAGATAGAGATTGTGGCCCAAAAAATTCTTTTCATGCTGTATTACTTTGTGGTATTTTCATGCTGTTTTGTAACATGCATTGAGAACGGTGTTCCTGTTAAAAGGCATGTCCAAACCAAAATGAGATTAGATTAGAAATTAATCACTCTCACCAATACCTATATCCCCCATGGGGAAGGCAAGAAAAAAAAAACTGCCCTGAATGCTGCTGGTGGCTTTGAGATTACAAACGAAGTAATTAGAAAGTCGCTTTGGAAGATGTCTGAATTTCTCTTCTGCTCTCTCTCTACTTCTGAATCAAGGGGGTTTGGCCTAACCTAGCTGAGTCAACCATCAGTACTCCCAAATCCATTTGAGGCTATGTGAAGCATTTACAAACAGTCATGAAGACCGGCCATGATTTATTTATTTATATTCTGCTTTTCACACTTTTTTTTTTTCAGCACATCAAAGTGGATTACATTCAAGTACTGTAGGCATTTCCCTGTCCCCAGAGATTTGACCATTTAATCAACAAAAACATTGGTTTATGCCTATTTAGTGAAATTTTGCTAGACATGATAATATTTTTAAGACAGAAGATCAAAATGTGACTTTCTACCATGGTACGTACCTGAGCTGGGTCAGAGTAAGTCTAAATTCAGGGAGAATCAGATTTCTTTTCATCTGCACTATCAGATTCAGAATTAGATTGATTGTGACTAGAAGGATCAGAGTCGCATGTGAAATCTTATCAAACACTTAGTTGTGTTTCCATAGATATGCACGCGGGCAAAGAGCAGAGAAAAATATCACAAAATAATACAAATGAAAGTGGAATTCTAGTAGCACAGGCCATGTCCGAGGATGCAAGAAAGCTGCAATATGTATTGACATTAACCCCGATGAAAAGTTTCACCACAGGTCCCATCCCTCACTGCTGCCGATTTCTACTAATGAAAGTTCATGAAAACAGACAGCAGCAGAGCAAAAAGGACATTAGGAGTGTGGCAACCAATACATTATGGCTCTAAAGGAGAAGACATAAAAAAAAAAAAAATTTCCAGTGGATCCCCTGAAGCAGTTTAATGTAACTCTGGTGTATTAGCTAGCAAGGGAGGGAGTGAATGGGGCTGTTTTGCTGTTAAGAAAAAAGTCAGAGGCCAAAGTGTGACATTTTTTCTGGCTGCTGTATTGTTTAAAGTTGGAACACATCTCACCATTTTTAAATTAACAAAAAACTCTGCTCGTGCTCTTGTCACAGCCATTCTTCCCTGTAGGTCCCCAGATGTATCTGACCTGAGTGCCAAACACGGAGAGTGTATACACCCAGTAACAATCAATAGGCATGGGGGGGGGGGGGGGACGACGACCCACTTCCTGCCTCAATGTTCCCCCACACTTTACTCTTGTGTTTCTGATTCACAAAGCACATCTATGCACCAACATCCCCATCACTCATTCAGGCTCTCTCAGATTTTCATTGTGATAAAGTAAAAGAAAGCAGTGCCAATAAATCACATGGCAACTTCCAACTTCTGGATTAATCCAAGTCTGTCTGATGACCTAAACATGCATAGTGGGCCTGCTTCCCACAGCGATGGTTTGCTCAGATATACCACTTATATCAAGCTTCCAGGCCACATTCAAATATTTGTTAAATTCTTTTTGATTATATCTTACCATGCATTTCAATATCTTTCTGTGCAGGCTCCGTTTGCCTTAAAAAAAAAAAATGTTTAAGATAAGTTGGCGCCAGCCATGACCTTATATCTTTGAAACCGCACAGGCCATCTTTCTGTGGCGTGCTCTTTTTCTGAATGCTCTCCCATCGGCTATCTGAAAATCTCCTTTCTAAGAATTTTCCAGGAAGCTGGATTTATTCCCTAATGTTCTTGTATTCCCTGCAGCACTGGCCACCTGGTAGCTCTTCAGGGACATGTTCTGAGAGAATATGCTGCACGCTCATTGTTACCGAGCTAGGAGTCCTGTGCTGTCCAGTTCTGAGAAGCGTAGGCAAAGCGTACACAAAAGCAGACTCTCTGTCCTTGGCCACAGTCAATGCTGGTTCTATTGCTCCACACCACAAATCCTGGGGCGAGGCCAGCAGAAGACAGCCATTCAGGCAGCAGATTTTTCTGTCCTCAGAGCCAAAAAATGAACAGGGACAGCTTGCGTCTGAAAAGTATGTTGGTTTCTGGTAGCAACAGAGAGACATGGGGGTGAGAATTTAGAGATACCCAGTATGTATTTATTGCCAGGCATTCTCTGGTTTGCTTCTCTATACCCACTTTAATCTTGTGCTTCAGTGAAGCCACATCTTTCATACTAAAAGAGAAATTCCATTAAACATTTTTTAAAAAGAGAGCATTATGAGGAACTTGAAATTAGGATGACCTACCGGAATGGTACACAGTCAACAAACTGGAATTAGGATCAACGATGAGCCCCTTTCTACTAGCCTTAAGGTCTAACTACTGGAACATGCCACTTTGCTATAACCAGGGAATATTTAGTCCTGTGGGAATTCTGCGCTATTGTGGAGTGCAGAAATTCCTTCCTGCGCAGTTGCGTAGAATCTGTGCAGAGTTTGGCAGGCCCTGGCATGCCACGAGCAGAGTCCGTTCTGCTCGCGGGGAAGATGGAGCAGGCCCCGGTGAGTGTGTGTAAGACTGCGAGCCTGGGGGGTAAGAGAGAGCATGTGTGAGGGTGCGTGTGTGTGGGTGCCAGGGGAATATGTGAGGAGATTGTGAAGGAGTGTGTATATGTGTGAGAGATTGGGAACCGGTGTGTGTGAAAAAGGGATTGTGTGTATATGAGGGTGCTTGCTTGTGAGAGAACAGCCTGTGCGAGGGTGCTTGTTTGTAAGAGAAAGAACCTGTGTGAGGTTGTGTGTATGTGTAAGAAAGAAAGCCTGTGTGAAAGGATATGTGTGTGTATGTGTGTATGAGACAGAGAGAGATAGAGAGGGAGCCAGTGTGCAGGAGTGTGTGAGAGAGACAAGGTAGGGTGAGAGGGTGTGTGTGCAAGAGAAAGAGGGAGCCTGTGTGTATGTATGTATGAGAGAGGGGGACAGAGGGAACCTGTGTGAGGGGCAGTACTGAGAGAGGGGCCAACTCTGGGAGTGGAGACAGAGGGGAAGGGGTTGAGCCTAAAAGGGGAGGGGAGAGATAGTGGCAGGTGGAGGAGTTGGAGCCTGAGAGGGCAAAGTGAAAGGAGACTGGCTGGGGGAGTAGGGAGAGAGGGTGAAAGAGACACTCTTACAGTGAACTTCTAGGGAAATTCTGCTCAAGATATTTAAAACTCTGCATCTTTAAGTAATAACTTTTTTCTGCATTACATTTTAATTACTTAAAGACTATATTGGACAAAATAACAATATACATGACAAAGTACGCAGAATTTTACATTTTTGTGTGCAGAATTCCCCCAGAAGTAGAATATGTACTGTTCAGCAATCAGACAGATCTGTATCTTAGCAAAGATTCAGAAAGACTGAAAAAAAAATGGACACAGAAATAAATCTCTGGAAGACAAAGCTGAATGTCTCTCCTTTTCCCCTCCCTTCTCCAGCATCTTTCCTGCAGAATGAAAAAAAGCAGCAGTTTAATCTGATACACGAACATTTACACAACTCAGGAATTCTGCAGAATTAAGGCCACAGGAGTCTCACTGCGCATGGTCTCGGTGTGCAACGGGCCCAGCCTGTGCGCTGGAATATTCCACCATCTTCCCGTGAATGCACCCTTGTGAATGGGAAGCTCTTCATTTTGACTCAGACGTGTTATCTGAAAATGGACACACTGCAATCTTCAGCCTTACCAGCACAACTAATTCTGAATTTTCAAAGACTAAGTACACACCGGCATCCGATTCTGTTATGCTTGCCTGCAAGGGAAAAGCCCTTCCCCCAGCAGCAGAGACTTGCAGCCCTCCCTCACTCTGCATCTTCTTATTCCACCCAGCAGTTGAAGCTCCCGTTCTCCACGTCCTAGCCTCTTCCGCTACCTTCTGTTCTCTGCTTTCAGAATGTCCTGATCTCCTTTTGTATCTGACCCAAGAGGTCCATCAGTGTATCCTATATTCACTGTAATGCAATCATTTTATAGCAGGCTTGAGATGATTACAGTGATGCACACCATGCCGGCTTTTCTCTACCAGCCTAATGTCTTTCCTAACAATGCAGTATCTCCATCAACTCTCTGCTTCTAATAGAATCTCAACCTGAAAAAAAAAAAAAAAGAAAGAAAAACAGCCAAACCCTTCTGCATCTCAGTTTCTGAAATTCAAGTTAAGCAGATTATGACATTCATCTCTCTGAATGCTACATGAACTGGCAGGCAAAGGCTCTACTTTTCTGCACTCATGGCAACAGTTAGCTGATGGTTTTCCCTGCTTCAGGAGATTGCCTTCCTTGAATGATCTTTATTTGTTCCCTGTTCTCACGGCCATATTCCCAACTTCTTTCAGGAGTATCTCCACCCTCCAGACTGCAGTGCTCGTCATTTCTTGTGTATAACCCCCCCCCCACCTTGGTGGCGCTCTCCAGCTGTAAGGAAAACTGCAGATTTCAATGCCGCGAGCCTGGCTTGTCGCAGCAAGGCCTAGGAATCTCACTTTATGGCAATCTGCTTCATCCCACCACAGTCCAATTTATTAGCCAATCCTATGCTAGGTAAGACTCAGTCAATTATTTCTTCTCACAGACAGAGGGAGGACAATTTTCAAAGTTAAACGGCCATGGGAGAAACTCTTCCACTTTGGAGTAGCTAGAAAGACGTGCTACCTTGTAACCGGATTCTTAAGAGGCGCACCCAGGGGAGTGTTCGGGTTGAGGGATTAAATAAAACGCATGCACATCTAAATTTTCAACGTGCATTCGACGTTTTACCTGCATTCCTCTGCCTACAGGAACAGGAGATGAAAAGATACAACACACAAGCACACTGAATGTATGTGAAACAGCCCAGTTAGGACTGTAGCATGGGAGGAGGAAGGGGCACAGAATCTCTTCTCGTGCAAATGGACGTACATGAAGCCACATCTTCATGCCCCTCCCTATTCCTCGCAACATGGCCATGACTGGGCATAAGTCAGCTCTAATGGTTCAGAGAACCAGCGAGCTGAGAACCAGGGAAGCCAGGGTTCAAATCCTGCTGATGCTCCTTGTGACCTTGGGCAAGTCACTTCACCCTCCATTCCCTCAGACAAAAATTTAGGGTCTTATTCTCTAAGGGGTAGATTTTCAAAGGGTTACTCACATAATATACACGCGTAACCCCCGAAAACCTACCCCTGCGCGCGCCATCCCCGGGACACGCATATGTTCCAGGGCTTTGAGAAAGGGGCGGGCCGGGGGCGGGGCCGGGGGCGTGGCGGTGGTCCGGGGGCAAGGCCTAGTCCTCCTGCACAGCGGCCTGTGCCAGGGGATGGCGCACTGGCAGCCAGCCGGCGCGTGCAAGTTACACCTGCCTCAGGTAGGCGTAACTTCGGAAACAAAGGTGGGGGGGATTTAGTTAGGGCTGGGGGGTGGGACCAAAAAATAAAGTTCCCTCCAAGGCCGCTCTGAAATCAGGGAAAGCCATCAGGGCTCCCCTTGGGCTCGACGCACGCAAGATGCACAAGTGTGCACCCCCTTGCATGCGCCGACCCCGATTTTATAACATGCGCACAGCGGCGCACGCATGTTATAAAATCGGGTGTATATTTGTGCGCGCCAGGTAGCGCACACAAATGTACCCCGCGCGCGCTCCTCTAGAAATCTGCCCCTAAGCATTTTTCCCCATAGACAAAGAATGGGAAAAAAGCCATAATAATTCAGGGCCTTTGACTGTAAGCTCTCTGGGGCAGGGAAATACCTATAATATCTGAAGGTAACTCACCTTGAACTATCAATGAAACGTTGTGAGCTAAATAAAATAACCAGCTAACATAAGGCCACTGCAAAGAAATAAACAGAGAAGACCTGTATTTTAATTGGTTATAAAATGTACCCTCATCAATTCAAGGTATTTTTATTCTTCTGGCACTTACATAGATGCTTCCTGCAGCTTATGCAGCTTTCC
The DNA here is from genome assembly GCF_901001135.1 of Rhinatrema bivittatum. Taxonomy (NCBI): domain Eukaryota; kingdom Metazoa; phylum Chordata; class Amphibia; order Gymnophiona; family Rhinatrematidae; genus Rhinatrema; species Rhinatrema bivittatum. Next base: position 100,178,519 of record NC_042622.1, on the reverse strand, counting down.
AGTGAAGCTATACAATAATTTGATGGCAGTCTACTCTTTAAAATACTTTTTTTTATATTTGTACCAACAGGGAAAAATGTCAAAAAACTCTAAAACCCTCTAATCTTCCTCTCATAGCAAAAGGGGGGCATTCAATGAGCCTCCACATCGTGAGCAAAGCCGACATTACCATTCTGGAAACAATAAAATGCACCCTGGCTCTCTCATCAATAAAGAGTTGAATTGAACCCACTTACTGCAGCTAGAAATAGAAAGGTTTATATAATCACCGGAAGAAAATGCTAGAATGTGTCAGAAACTGCATATATTCCAACTCACAAAAAAAAAGTTAAAATCTGCTATGAGTAGGAAGATAAGTCATGCTACATGAAGACAGAAGACCCATCATGAGTGCTCATCTAAACTATTTTTTAAAAGTAATTATGGTTAATTCTGTGCTAACAAGGAGTCAAAGGAAACGGCCACCAGGCCCTGGGGGTCTCCTTTTCTTCCTGTTCACATCATGTCCAGACTGCCAGTTGAGTGCCTCTTCCAAAGCACCCAACTTCTAAATAGGACAAGAAGAAGCAAGCATCTAGCCACTCTCTCAACTCTGGGTTAAACCAGAGTTAACTACATCTGTTTCACAACTGGGACTGAATGAGAAAAGGAAGGGCTAATGATTCTTCTCTTGAGGCAGCAAAGCCTGTCCATAGGTAGGCAAGGCTTTAAAACAGCATGTAGGGGTATATGACTCACGTTAGGCTGATTTTCTCGACTATCGGTTTCTAGGCTCCCAGGAAAGCCTTCGTACCTGTCCAAGTCTCTTCATCAAAGAGTAAAGTAGACAGAAAAGGTTTGCTAAAAAAAAAATAAATAAATCAAAGAAGCCAAACTAATGCAATGTTCATTCCTACAGTACTTCAAAGATAAATGTCGAGATACTGGTCAGAGTTAGTTGTTTCAAGATATCTGCCCCGGCAGAGACATGATGTAGGATAAAAGAAGCCGGCTCTAAAAAGGGTCTATGAAAAGAACAGAACCAAATGTGACAGCAACCGAAAAGCACAATTACTGAAAAAAAAAATTGTCTCCTTATGGAACAGGATTTCAAAAAAAGTATCAAGTCTGCTACTATGTATGAAGGCTCGTGTGGGCACCTCATTCACACTGTCCTTGACCCCCTTCTGTGCTTCATTTGTGTCTGGATTGTGAATGTCTTCACTTTTCCAAATCTGTGTTTAAGGCAAGCTACAATTCAAGCACAGTAAATAGACAGGTTCTTGCCCCAGACAGGGAAATGTTTCTAAGATGTGTTTGGTGAGCCAGCTTTCTACAAACTGGCCGAGTTTTCCAGTGCCTGCTGAAAATCAAGACAAAACTCTGTTAAGATGGGCCATTGGCGGCAAACTATTTTTACCTTATGAAATGCTTTGGATGAGGTGGGGTATACAGCAGTAAGAAGGGGTAAGGCATGATCCAGTTATGCACTTCTGAACCCCTTGGCTGAAACCCGTTCTCCCCCCCCCCCCCATTCTATTCTACCGATCTTCATGGTCAACACCAATCAGTACAAGAGAACTAGCTCCACCCGACATTAGGCTTTCAGCACTTTGTTGGTTATTCATAAAGAGGGAACATTCCTTGGTTTTACCAAGTTTAAAAAAGATACTTTTTACATGGTCAGCTAAGAAACCACCATAAGCTCCATAACTCTTGCACTGGATTAAAAGGTCTAACAAGGTTCTGATACAGTAGGTTTTCATAACGAAAATACAGATTACTAAATTTATTTTATTTATTTATTTTTAATTTTTATATACCGAAATTCCTGTATAAGATACAAATCAATCCTAAATGTTAAACTTCCTAAATGTTAGGAAGTTGTTATCATCATTTGTATAGTAACGATGCAGAAAAAGGCAGAATGGGGCATCCAGTCTGCCCAGAAAGCTTCTTATAATAGCAAATGCCGCTCCATGCAGGTTACCCCCATGTTTCTGTTAAGGATAGCAACTGCCACTCCGGACAGGATACCCCCAAGCAAGAGGCGTAGCGAGGGTCTCTGGTGCCCAGGGGGACAATTTTTATTTATTTATTTAAAATCTCATATTGGCAACTTCCTTGCACAAAGCATTCAGTGCTGTCTCCCCTGAGGGGCTCCCGCTTTCTCCTCCCCCCATCATCCGCCAGTGCATCACCACATGGCACCACCATTTGGGGTCTCTTCACTGGGGAGGGATGGGAGCCCTGCCAGCGAGTCACCACAGGGCGCCACCATGCAGGGCCAGTGCTAACTTTTCTGCAGCCCTGTGCAAACAATTACTGGGATGGCCCCTCCTCATTCTGGTTTTTGTTGTTGTTGGGTTTTTTTTTTTTTTACATTTTATTGGTATTCTTTTATAGTCAGGGTCAGTGCAAGGGTATTAGGCACCCTAAGTGAATCTTATAGCTCTGTGCCCAGCCTTCCCCCTGTTACGGCTCTCTCCACACACAATTTCAAATTAGGTATTTATAATAAAAGATTTTACAAGAAAAAACATATGCAAAGTACAGTCTTTTGAAGTAAAAGTATCACACCAGCATGTATATTATATTTACATGCACTGCTGTGGTGTCAACCAGAAAACCCTGCATAAAAGCCAAAAAAACACTTGTAAAACATATAGGGGCCAATGCAATTAAAATGCGCAGAAAGCGGGCGCTGAGTATTCAGTGCCCACTTTCTTAACGCGCCCCCAGGCACCTCTCCTGGGGGCGTCATGCTATATTCTAATTAGGGGTCGCACTATCAAGGAGGCACTAGGGTCCGCAGCCGTCTGCCACTGAATTTTTCTGCGTTTTTCCTAACTGGCGCACAGCCACGGGTTCGGAAAATGGATGCTAGTTAACTGAGCGTCCATTTCCCAAACTTGACCGTCAGCACTTTTTTTTTTTTTTTTTTTTTAATCTTTCATTCCTCCAACTTAATATTGCTATGATATTAAGTCGTATTGGATGCAATTTTTTTTAAATTTTGGGTAACTAATAGCCTCATCAGTATGTATCTGCATGTGATGAGCGCTACTAGTTTCGCAGAGTGTTGGCCGTGCATTGTGGAGGCGCTAATCCCCTTATTGCATAAGGGGATGTGGACATGTCTAAATAACCCATGTCCAACTGTGGGTTACACAGTGCACTCAGCTGAGCGTACTGTATTCCATTGGCCCCATAGTATTAGGGCTATTGTAATGCATGTTGGGTGTGGGCTTGGTCTTCAGAAAGCCATGGACAAACTAAATTACAATTACAATATAATAAACCTCCCATTCCAAAACAGCACTAACCACCAGCACTGAAACAGTTATAACGCTATGAAAAGGTGACTCTGCAAACATTACACTAGGCCCTAAAACACCAATACCTCCTATTAGAAAAATAGAACAAATCAAGTTTCTATAGATCCCTGCATAGAAATGACACATTAGCAGAATGCTTAACTTCAATCACACATGCAGAACTCAGACCCTAACCAAATACAGACTAAAGTGATCATAAAATAGTAATACAAACGTACAGACAAAAACTGAACTGTAAACCATAACAAGCCAGACTATGTATGCAGTGCAACAATGGAAAAACAGAAACATTATAATTTTTCATAAAATATCAAACAATAAAATCAGGAAATATAAATTACCAATAGAAGTAAAACCATACTAATAAAAAGAATATTTTTAAAAAGCCGACAAAAAGAATAACATCCAATAATATAAAACTCATATAAATTTTCCAAAGATAAATAAAATATTTCAAAACAGCAGTCACATACACCACCCAATACTTAAATTAAAAAAAAGATAAAACCCTTGCTGTCCGTAGCTGGGTGTTATTGTTTGTAAGGTTTTGGGTGGACCCTTGGACACTGTGGCAGATGACCATGCCCACAGGGGAAGTCCCGTGAAGGGCCACAGGACAGGCTCAGCTTTAGGGCACACAACACAGAATTATCTTTTATTAAACAGAGTTGAGAAGCCACCAGAGGTGGCAGTAATGAGTAGAGATGAAGCCCTGCTGGCTTGTAGTCCCTCAGGACACTGGAACAGTGATCCCTCAATAGCTGTGCTGTAGTGGAGAGAAACTGAGATAGTGGGTACAGTGGAGCATACACAGGGTTCTGGTATAGAGCCTTGTTGGTTGATTACTCACACAGCGGTTTCTCCCGGAGGGTAACACAGAAGCTGGAATAGAGGCAGGCCCTCCAGGAGCGAGTACCTGGTTCCAGGAAACAGCTCTGAGAGAGTATAGATGTTAACTCACTGATGGTGTAGGCAGCAGTTTCTTCCAAGCAGAAGTGAGCTCAGGCAGCGAGTCCGGGAACATGGGCCCTCGAGGAGCGAGTACCGGTTCCAGACTGTGACCTGAAAGAAAAGAGAGAGGCCCCGAGGAGCGGGTACCCCGATAGAGTAAGTCCAATTAAGGAGAGGCAGAGTAGCTAGGTATGGAGAGCGAATCCCATCCGTAAGGAGTCCCTTCACCGTGCTAACTCGAATAGCTAGCAAACAGAGTAGGCTTTTGTATTCGGGATGCGTGACGTCATCACAGGGGGACGCCCCTGAGGTTCGCGCCAAAGAAGGAATAAGAAGCAGGGCCGCGCGGCGCGCGCGCCCTATAGCAGCTGAACAACATGGTGGGATGCAGCGCTCAAGCCGGACCGGGGACGCCGGAGAGAATGGCAGGCAGACGCCGCGGCAGCCAGACGTCCATCAACCGCGGGAGGAGTCGTCAAAGAGGTAAGGAGGGCGGAGTGGAGACGTCGGGCAGTGACAGTCGTAACACTGGGATCTTTTGATTTCCAGATGCCCTGAGATTGCTGTGGATTAGCAGGAGAAAGGAGAGGAATTGTTGCTCACAGACCTCCTCTCATATAAACACATTTGCTGAATCACAGAACATGCTCTCACATACATACATGCACAGAGAGAAAAAAGCTCTCTCTCTCTCACACACACACACAGATATGCTCTCACACACACACAGATATGCTCTCACACACACACAGATATGCTCAGTTCCTCCCCAGACACATCCATTTCCTTCCATCAGAAGCAGAAGTCCAGCAGGCAGCCTCTTTTTTTTGAGGCCTTGGGGGCTGATGCCGCACTGTTTCCTGCATATGCGGGGGGGGGGGGGGGGAACACACTGTTGCTCCTCCTGTGGTCCAACACCACGCAGGCCCAGGGCTGCTTCCTTTTCCTGCCACGGCGCGGAAAACGCGCTGTTCTTTTCTCTGCTCGCAACTGCATGACCTCTTCTTCTTCCTGCCTGCATAGACCCACCACTTCCTTTTCCAGGCTGCGTGAGCAGGAAAGAAAAACTATGCTGTCACCGCCCCCAAACTGGAGGCAATCTAAGCCAGAGGTGAGCAAACGTTTGGAGCTATGGCACTCCCTTCCATCCATACAATTTGTTGGCCCCCCACCCACCCAATTTAGATTACATCATGTATGTATGTATGTGTACATGTGTGTGTGTGTATATATATGTGTGTCAAAGTTTCTCACCAACCAATCAGCTGTTGAACCATTTGCCAAATAGCAGCCAATCACTCTGCCAGCCAAAAGCTCAAAATTCCAGGTTGCTGATAGGAGCAATCAGATATACACAAACACAAAGAGAGGCAGATACCATACCACATCCAGAGGGGCACCTCACAGTAACAGCAGCAAACTCCTTCCATTGCCAGACACATTGTAAAAAAGACATTCAGAATCTATGCTGCAAACTTACTACATAACAGTAGTAACATTAAGAACTCAAACAAGAACCCAACCTGTGAAAAATCAGCATTGTTAATATTACTCTGAGTCCCAGAATACCAATACAGCACCTACTGAGGCAACGAAACAAACCCAATTTGCTATAGATCCCTACACAGATGCTAGCAAAATCTCTCTCCTTGGTCACATGCACAAAGCAGAGACAGATCCTCACCAGCAATATGCAGACAAAAACTGAAATGGAAATTCCAAGAAGCAAGATTGTCTGTAATATGGGAAAAACAGAACCACCATTCCTCATAAAACAAATAAAATCAAGAAACAAAGCATTTATTACAACTAATAAAATAATATGTTAAAACTACTGACAAATAGAATAGCTTCTCTTAATTAAAGTCATACACATTTTTTTAAAATTTACCAAGCACCAATAAAATATTTCAAAACAGCACATATATCAAATAACACCCAATAATTAAAACTAATAAGGATTTTAAAAAAGCCCATGCTGCCCATACCTGGGAACTCTTGATTTCTAGTCACCCTGAGATTGTCAAGAATTAGGGGGCCAGGGGGTCACACAAACGTTATCCTCTCTCACACACGTTCGCATGTTCATTCTCTCACACATACACGTACATACATGCTCTAATACTCTCCCACACACAAGCTCTAAGACCCTCTGCCCCCCCCCCCCCCCACACAAAAGCTTTTACTCCCCCAGATTCCCACATACAGGCTCTCACCCACACAGACCCCCATTCTTTCTCACACACCGACCTCCAGGCAGGTATCCATTTTCTCACACACACACAGACCCCCCCCCCCCAGACAGGCACTCATTCTCTCTCTCTCACAACACAAATATACACTCTCGTTCATACACATACACACACTGATGGCAGACCCCCCCTCTTTGTTTTGCTAGCAGCCTCAGAGCTTCTGTCCTCTGCTGCTGCTGCCGCGTGGCTCTTGGGGAGGAGCCAATCACTCATCGCTGCTTCTGCCTCCTCTGTGCAGGCCCCGAGATGTTAAAATTTAACAGGGCTAACACTTCCTCCATGCTGATCTCGTGCATTGCAAGCTACTCTCACGAATTCTAATACAGCATGCCTGCACAGACAAGGGGAAGGGTGTCCTCTGCTCAGCTGCCATTGGATGAGGTCCACTGGCGGCTGCATGACCTCTCTCCTTGTGTTTTGGCCACCGGTAGGATCGGGTCAACTGGTGGTCACACGCAGTTTCCCCCACAGTACACCACATCCCGGTTCACTGCTGCTGGTGCCCCTCTGCTCTAGGCAGCCGCAGGCCTCCTTCTCTTCTGCCACCGGGCGAGATGGGCACCCCTGGTGGCTGCAGGCCTCCTTTTCTTCTGCCCACTCCCTCGCTACGCCACTGCCCCAAGCCTTATGTTAAGGATAGTAATATTTACAATCAAAACAAGCACTGTCAAACCCATAATACAATTACTGCTAGCAACACTTTTACGGGGTGAGCAGCCATCTTGATAATTTAGACAATGCAAATGCAGACACAAATTTGCAGATGATACAAAATTGTTCAGAGTAGTTAAGCAGAGTAGTTAAATCACAAGCAGATTGTGATAAATTGCAGGAAGACCTTGTGAGACTGGAAAATTGGGCATCCAAATGGCAGATGAAATTTAATGTAGATAAGTGCAAGGTGATGCATATAGGGAAAAATAACCCATGCTATAGTTACACAATGTTAGGTTCCATATTAGGTGCTACCACCCAAGAAAGAGATCTAGGCATTATAGTGGATAACACATTGAAATCGTCGGTTCAGAGTGCTGCAGCATTCAAAAAAGCAAACAGAATGTTGGGAATTATTAGAAAGGGAATGGTGAATAAAACGGAATATATCATAATGCCTCTGTATCGCTCCATGGTGAGACCGCACCTTGAATACTGTGTACAATTCTGGTCGCCGCATCTCAAAAAAGATATAGTTGCAATGGAGAAGGTACAGAGAAGGGCTTTTCAACTTGGACAAGAGACGGCTGAGGGGGATATGATAGAGGTCTTTAAAATCATGAGAGGTCTAGAACGGGTAGATGTGAATTGGTTATTTACTCTTTCGAATAATAGAAAGACTAGGGGGCACTCCATGAAGTTAGCAAGTAGCACATTCAAAACTAATCAGAGAAAGTTCTTTTTCACTCAACACACAATTAAACTCTGGAATTTGTTACCAGAGAATGTGGTTAGTGCAGTTAGTGTAGCTGTGTTTAAAAAAGGATTGGATAAGTTGGAGGAGAAGTCCATTACCTGCTATTAAGTTGACTTAGAAAATAGCCACTGCTATTACTAGCAACAGTAACATGGAATAGACTTAGTTTTTGGGTACTTGCCAGGTTCTTATGGCCTGGATAGGCCACTGTTGGAAACAGGATGCTGGGCTTGATGGACCCTTGGTCTGACCCAGTATGGCATGTTCTTATGTAATGCTGAACAGAGACACAGACAGTCCTGGCTCATTGGAGCTTATTATCTACAGAAAAAAAGAGGTCTTGAAAACTATGAGGTCAGCACTGGAAAGAACTAAACCAGGTGAGTTATAGGAGGGATTAACTGAAATATAAATGTAAGAATTTCAGAAAAACATGCAGGTAAGCATAAAGTCCCTTTCCTTCGCATTCCTCCCCAACAGACCAAAAATAACTGTTAGATCCTTGAGATACAAATGTAAATTACTACCCTTAACAGAAGACATGGCGGTAATCTGCACAAAGCGGCAGTTACTACCATAAACTAATTGCTGGAAAGACTGGATGGACCATTTGGTCTTTATCTGCCATCATTACTATGTAAGAATTTGAGAGAAGCATGCAGGTAACCACCTTGTACTTCAACAAAGTCCTTGTACTTCAACAAAGTCCTGGTATTCTAGTTAACTGTGCTAGATTTCCCCCTTCACATTCAATTACCACACATAGTTTATATACTAGGAAGGATCAGAGAGGCAAAATAAAAAGTGATTAGGTGGCATGTGATAGAACTGTATAAGGATTTAAGAAGGAACCAAAGGTCATAAGTTGAAACTGATTAAAGAGAAGTCGCAAAGTTGTTCACTATCAGGCCGATGCAATACCCTGTGCTCAGGCTAGCGCACCGCTTAATATGCAACTGGATGCACTAATATAACTCCCGATGCAAAACGGGAATTAGCGTGTCCAAAATGTGTGTCCAAACCAGTGCATAGCTAATACCGTTCACCACATGTAAATTTCATATAGATAAGGCAATTAGCTATTACCCTACATTTCAAAAAATTCCTGCAAGGCCAACGTGACCATCATAACGCAAGTTTTACGCCAGCCCGGGAGTTGGCATTAAGACATGTGGCACTCAAGGGCTCAACTACTAAAACAAAAATCATTTCTGTGGTTCCTCCTATTAGTGTCGTCATGATACTAAATAGGAGGAACCACAGAAAGCATCATCATGCAAAAATAAAGTCTTGAAAAAAATTTCTGGGCACAGTGTCTGGTGGGGTGGACAGCTCAGTGGCTGCCTTGCTGCTCAAACAGAGAGGTGAGCGCTACCCTCCAGCTGGCACAGAGTAGCGGGCTTGGGCGGTGCTTGGTGGCTTTGGTGACTCACAGAGGAAGGTGCAGACACTTAAAAATTCATGTATTCATTCCATCACAGTGCTGATTGGTCCATTCACTGTCACATGTTAGTGAAAGGACCAATCTGTTTTCAGAATCCTGTGCTGAAATGGGATTGGTCCTTTCACTGACAAGTGTCAGTGAAAAGGACCAATTGGGAAAAGCCCTGCCTGGGATGGGGAGGGAGTTCTAGCCAGATCAGTTGCTGGGCGCCCGATGCTGTTGTGGGCGCACAGCCACGTCTCCTGGGCAACCAATGCTTGAGCGCTAGGGAAGCGCTAGGGAAGCGCAAGTTTTACCTAGTGTGCTCCTTTTAGCGTGGCAGCTCATTAACATATTGTCCCATGCACCCAGGAGAGATGGATTTGCACGTTGCAAAAATGTGCTCCAAGTTTGGACGCCTGTTTTTACGCATGTGATATTGCATCGGCCTCAAAGTGGGCAATGAAGGGCTAGATCAGGAATGAGCAAACTGGGGGCTTGAATAATTCTGAAAGGGGGGGGGGGTCCACTGGCTGCCCAATCAAGGAAGAAAATAATGGCTATGTTACGGAGGCACTGCAAGCTCAGGAGAGAGGGAGCTGCCAGAATGCTGTGCTCTCTGTGATATCGTTGTAAGCATGCCACGGCTTAACTATGCATCAGGGAGAGGAGCTGCTTCTGCTGTGATAGGCTATGGATTACTTTATGGCAGAACTGGACATAGGCGAAGCCACTGCAGGGTTCCACAAGCCAGGAAGCTCTACCCCCTCTCAGAGCTCAGCCTGGGAGGAGTTCCTGCTGTTGCCGGGTCTCTAACCAGGGAGAGAGATCACAGTTGTTGCCTGTGGTGAGGCAGAGGAGGGGAATGGGCAAAGAGGCCAGAGAGAGGGAGAAGGTGGGGAATAAAGGCAAAAAAGTAAAAACAAAAACAGGAGAAAATGAAGACGAGGAGACTAAGAATAATTAGTAAAAACAGTAAAAAAAAAAAAAAAAAAAAAGTAGAACTAAAGTTAGGTAGAGAACGATGGAGCTCTTCTCAGCTTTTAGAAAATTTTGGCTGGCACCTAAGTTTCTTGAAAAATTTTCCAGCCCTTATGGTGGGCTGTGGTCTGTCTGCCTGGGTTTCTCTGTTGGGTATATTGTGTCTGTCTGTGGTCTGTCTGCCTGTCTTTCTCTGTTGGGTATATTGTGTCTGTCTGTGGTCTGTCTGCCTGTCTTTCTCTGTTGGGTATATTGTGTCTGTCTGTGGTGCGTCTGCCTGTCTTTCTCTCTCTATCTGCCTGGGTTTCTCTGTTGGGTATATTGTGTCTGTGGTCTGTCTGCCTGTCTTTCTCAGTTGGGTATATCGTGTTGTCTGTGGTGTGTCTTCTGTCTAAGTATGGTATGTCTGTATCTCTGTGCCTGTCTGACTGTTGGATTTCTGTCTCTCTGTGGGTGTCTGTGTCTAGGTGTGGGGTAACTATGTCTATGTCTGTCTGTGGTCTGTCTGCCTGTCTTTCTCTCTCTGTCTGCCTGGGTTTCTCTGTTGGGTATATTGTGTCTGCCTGTGGTGTGTCTGCCTGTCTTTCTCTGTTGGGTATATTGTGTCTGTCTGTGGTGTGCCTTCTGTCTAAGTATGGTATGTCTGTGTCTCTGTGCCTGTCTGAGTGTTGGGTTTCTGTCTCTCTGTGGGTGTCTGTGTCTAGGTGTGGGGTAACTATGTCTATGTCTGTCTGCCTGTCTTTCTCTCTCTGTCTGCCTGGGTTTCTCTGTTGGGTATATTGTGTCTGCCTGTGGTGTGTCTTCTGTCTAGGTATGGTATGTCTGTGTCTCTGTGCCTGTCTGAGTGTTGGGTTTCTGTCTCTCTGTGGGTGTCTGTGTCTAGGTGTGGGATAACTATGTCTATGTTTGTCTGGGTGTCTGTTTTGCTCTCTGTTGGCCTAGGTGTGTGGTGATCTGGGTATGAGGCATCCGTTTCTCTCTTTGTGCACACATGTGTGTATGTGTGTGTGGTCCTTTCAGCAACTTGCAAAGAAACAAAGTGGTGGATTTGAGTCGCTGGTTGGCAGTGTTATTGCCTGGTGAATACCCTTCACATATGTATGTGCGTGTGTATATACACAACATATATCATAACCCATCTTGGGGAGCCCTCACCAATTTCATAAATGGAAGGGGGGGGGGGGGCTACAGCTCAAAATGTCTGCTTATCCCGGTGTAATCTACCACAACTAGATGATGCATCTCTGCACTGCAGCTTGCTGGAAGCTTCTAATAAACAGAACAAACACTGAAGTGGATGAGATCAGTTCTGGCAACAGCTCCTGCTAACAAATGGGCAAGAAACTAAGGGGAAGAGCTTTGGTTGTACTTTTCCTTGGCTGAAACCTGTGTCCGTCGGGTTGCCATAAGCCACTCTACCACACTTAGGGCTTCAGTAGTAGATCCCTTTCTGCTGCTCGTGGTCCTGGAGCATCACTTCACTTACAGGCTAATTTTATAACATGTGCACGAGTGCCCACGCATGCACACATTGGCACACGAGCGGAGATACGCTGGAATTTTAAATCATGCACGCACTCGATTGCATACGATTTAAAATTACACCCACCACGCGTTAAGTATGCTCCTACTTTTAAGAGATTACCTGCGCAAACTTACTTCGCGTATCTCCCTTAGGACTTTGCCGCCTTTAACCACGTGCATATAAGCGGATTTTAAAACATGCTCGCGTGACGGACTTTACCAGTTTTTCCAGTTAGTCCACCACTTTGCCCAGTCAGTCAATCTCGAGGTCATCCAGACCCCTCTGGCTCTTCATCCTGCACGCCCCCTAGTTGACCCGGACCCCTCACCCTGTGGTGTGAGGCCAAAAACGCCAGATCTGCAGACTTGCTCCTCATCAGGAGCAGCAGTGGAGTTACACGGATAACAAGTCCCAACGTGCGCAACAACTGGCCCCACCCTGGAGCCCCCATGCCCCACCCCTTGTTTTTTCATGGCTCATGCGCATAAATCACAGCTTTTAAAATCTGCGCTATTCGCGCACAGCCCACATACACACTTTTAAAATCTACCTCTTAGCGAGTCTGAGCCAGGGATTTTGTTACCAACTGCGCTTCACAGCGCTGGAGTTCAGTTCAGCCTTGTCCAGACTTCATCCTACAGCCTTTTAAATATCTGTTCAGATTTCCTGAACAGATATCTCTCCCATCAAAATACTGATGAAGTATAACTTTTTAGGTGAACAACTCCATACTATATGCAGCATATGTGAACAGATCTGGTAGCGACTAAACCAGTGCCCTTACAAGAGGCATTTGGAGAAACAAGAGGGATTCACATGTGCCGCCTGCATACAGTCCTCAGGTTCTATATAATGGTAAGGCAGATATGGTACACGTTGTGCGCGCGCACGCGCACACACACACACACACTTCTGCATTGGCTTGCCATCTTCTTCAGATATTGTAGCTCCCCTACAGACGTGCAGTCCTGCATGTGGTGGAAAACATACTCGTATCATTCCCAAAGGAGGTGAGATGGCCAAGGAATAATGAAGGTTCCTGAGAGAGAGTTCATTTCCTGCTCTTCCCTGTATGCATAAATTACGGTTGTGCTCATAAGTTTACATACCCCTGGCAGAATTTGTAAGATGTGTAGAATTTTAAGAAAACATGAGTGAAAAGACAAAACATGTCTTACTTTTAGTGTGTTTCAAATGACAACTATTATACATCACAGAATAGCACAATCATTAAACAAATCATAGCAATAAGGGAACTAATAAAATGGTCCTGTTCAAAAGTTTACATACCCGTGAATATCTAGGCTGATAATATACACTCAAGTTGACACACACAGGTTGAGATGGCAATGAAGGGTAGGTATCCACACCTGTGACTTGTTTGATTGTAATTGGAGTCTGTGTATAAATAGTCAATGAGTTTCTTAGCTCTTGAGAAACCCTTGGGCATTTCACCCAGGGCTGAACTGACTTTGGTGGTTATTGAAGCATGGGGAAAGCAAAAGAACTGTCAAAAGATCTGTGAGAAAAAGTAGTTCAACTTTATAAATCGGGAAAAGGATATAAAAAGAGATCCAAAGATTTAAAAATGCCAATCAGTACTGTTCAAACTTTGACCAAGAAGTGGAAAATCATCGGTTCTATTAATACCAAAGTAGAACAAGAAAGATTTCAGACAACTGCCAGGAAAATTTGGCGGGATGCAAAGAAAAACCCACAACAACTTCTACTGACATACAGGCTTCTCTGAAACAAAGTGGTGTGGGTGTTTCAGCATGCACAGTAAGGTGATACTTGAACAAAAATGGGCTGCATGGAAGGTTTGCCAGAAAAAAGCCATTCCTGCACCAACGCCACAAAACATCCCACTGATAATACGCCACACAGCACCTAGAGAAGCTTTAAAACCTCTGGAACAAAATAATTTGAAGTAATGAGACCAAAATTGAACTTTATGGTCACAACCATAAAGGATATAAAGAGAAGCACTGTGAAGCATGGAGGTGGATCTCTGCTGTTTTAGGGGTGTGAGCTACAGCAGCAGAGGGAATTTAGTCAAAACTGATGGCAGAATGAATGCAGCATCTTATTAGAAAATATTAGAGGAGAATTTGTATTCATCAGCCAGGAAGCTGCGGATGGGGCACAATTGGATTTCCAACATGACAATGATCCTAAAATTAAGGCCAAGTTGACTCTTCAGTGGCTGCAGCAGAAGAAAGTGAAGGTTCTGGAGTGGCCAACACAGTCTCCTGACCTAAACACCATTGAGCCACTTTGGGGAGAACTCAAACATGCAGTTCATGCTAGACAACCAAAGAATTTACAGGATCTGGAGGCTTTTTTCCAAGAGGAATGGGCAGCTTTACCATATGAGAAAATAAAGGGCCTCATTCACAGTTATCACAAAGGCTGCTGTTGCATTGGAGGTGGACCCTTGGGCTGAGGTGGGGTTGACACAACCTGTAGGCAGGGACCTACGGGTCCCCACCGTCAGCAGGTGGAATGGACTGAAGCTGTAGGCTACTGGAGCTTAGAGATGTGAATCGTGTGATCGATAGTCTTAACGATCGATTTCAGCTGGGGGGGGGAGGGAATTGGATCGTCGCGGTTTTGTTTTTTTAAATATCGTGTAAATTGTAAATCGGGGGAGGGCGGGAAAACTGGCACACTAAAACATCCCTAAAACCCACCCCGACCCTTTAAAATAAATCCCCCACCCTCCCGAACCCCCCCAAAATGCCTTAAATTACCTGGGGTCCAGAGGGGGGGTCCCGGTGTGATCTTTTACTCTCGGGCCTCCGGTGCATTGTAGAAATGGCGCCGGCGCTACCTTTGCCCTGTCATATGACAGGGCAAAGGTAGCGCCGGCGCCATTTTGTTTTTTGTCCCCCGACGTCAGGAGCGTAGGAGATCGCTCCCGGACCCCCGCTGGACCCCCAGGGACTTTTGGCCAGCTTGGGGGGCCTCCGGACCCCCACAAGACTTGCCAAAAGTCCAGCAGGGGTCCGGGAATGACCTCCTGCCCTCGAATCGTTTTGCCGTACAAAATGGCGCCGGCGCCATTTTGTACGGCAAAACGATTCGAGTTTTCCCTTGCGCGTGCTGTCATATGACAGGGCAAAGGTAGCGCCGGCGCCATTTCTACAACGCACCGGAGGCCCGAGAGTAAAAGATCACACCGGGACCCCCCCCCCCCCCCCACTGGACCCCAGGTAATTTAAGGCATTTTGGGGGGGTTCGGGAGGGTGGGGGATTTATTTTAAAGGGTCGGGGTGGGTTTTAGAGTTGTTTTAGTGTGCCGGTTTTCCCGCCCTCCCCCTTCCCCTCCCCCCGATTTATGATTTTTGACGATAAATCGGGGGAATTCCTATTAAATATTGCCTCTAACGATTTTTGACGATTTAAAATATATCGGAAGATATTTTAAATCGTCAAAAAACGATTCACATCCCTACTGGAGCTTCACCTATACCAGCCCTCGTTCCCCTCGGGGTTGGCAGGACTTAGGTGGGCCTCAGAGTTAGCTAGAAATGGAAGGTGGTTCAGCCCAGAGACAGCAGCTGTCCTATCCTAGTCCCAAAAAAGAAAGCGGAAGCCGATCCAATATTGCTGTCTAGCGGAAAAAACCAAAGAAGGATAGGTATGTCAGAAGGACTTTTATTAGAACTTGCCCAATGTATGATCCATTTGTATAGAATGTGTCACCAAAGGTTTTCCCTCACTACATCTATTAATTGCACTTCTATATTCTATAATCCTCTTATTGAATTGTCCTGATGCTTTTTCCTACATAAATCTTGTCACAAAGGGTCACTACAACCCATTTCAGAAAACATCATATTAAAGAATGATGACCAAGTAATCAATATTTCTGACAAAATATTAAATACAGATGGAATGGCCGTTTTGAACAAGGGTCTGTCCTTTGTACCTACAGCAACATACAATGCTTTCCTTACTATCTGAGCGATAAATGTGCATCTGAGACACACATTAATCTTTTTGCATTCGTAGTGAATGAGTAATAGTCTCATACACATGCATTTGCATGTGATGAGCGCTATCTCATTCACTCCACGTCAGACGCGTGTTAAATAGGCGCTAATCCTCCTATTGCATTGGGGGTGGATTAGCGCCTATTTAACCCGCATCCTGTTGCGGGTTATACAGTACGCTCAGCTGAGCGCACTGTGTTGCATCGGTCCCTAAGGTGGACAGACTCTGGGCGGTAGGCAAATCTCCTTCTCCTCAGACTGACATGGATTAGCAGTCGTTGGCACACTTTCCCTCTCTCCCTCACCTTCAAACTCTCCCCAGTCATTCCAGTGCTGGTCTAAGAAATATAGAAATACAAATTTTCTAGATATAGAAATGATACATCTACAGAGTAAAAAGACAATTTTTCATGTTCTATCAATCATGTATCCCTGGATTACACATCACCAGCACAACTGAGTCAAAAAATCTCTAATTTTGTCTAAATAACCAAGAGGTAGATATACCCCTAAACTATGCAGACCTTGGCCAGATATTAAAAACCTTTTCCTGGCAACTTGCCTGTAAGACATTACAAGAAAAACACCTAAAAGACCCTACATGCAATAAAGAAAGCCATGGCCAGTTTTAGCCACTTGGCAAAACTATTTTTAAAATCATCTGACAGCACCGCATCAACCATTTTAGAAAATGGATACAGGATTTTATTCAGATGATATTTAACACCTCAGAGATTACCCACGGGTGTCAGCTGACTGTTGAAGACAAATACATAATAAATAGACCATAAAGTGTAAATAGAAACACGCAGACAAAAACTGAACTGGAAATCACAACAAGCCAGATGCTGGATACAGTCCAACATTACCATTCCTCATAAAACATCAAACAATAAAATCAAGAACTAGGAATGATAATAGTAAAATCATATTATTAAAATGAATAAATATTTCAAATTATCTGATGAATAGAACAACCAATAATTAAAAACATGTTATAAAATATTTCAAAACAGCAGAAATATAAAATAACACTAAAGAATTAAAAAGAAATCCCCTGATCTCCATACCTGGGATCTTTGAATTGAGATTGTCATAGATTGGAGGAGGGCTGTAAAAACTTTATCCTTTCTCTCACCCACACATTTACACATGTGAATTGTCACACATTCCCTCTCTCACATAGACGCACTCTCTCTCCCACATACATAGGTGCGTATGTCCCGGGACTTGAAAAAAAGGGGCGGGCGTGGGTGGTCCGGGGCAGGCTCTAGACTGGGGGATTGCGCACCGGCACTCACAACTTGAAGAACAAAGGTATTGGGAGGGGGTTTTAGGTAGGGCTCGGGGGTGGAGGGAACAGGGAAAACCATTGGGGCTCCCCTAGGGCTCAGCGCGCAAGGTGCACAAGTGTGCATCCCCTTGCGCGTGCTGACCCGGATTTTATAACATGCGCGCACGTTATAAAATCAGGCGTAGATTTGTGCGCGCCGGGTTGTGCACACAAATCTACACCTGCACGTAGCTTTTACAATCCGGCCCATAGGCTCTTACGGCATGCGTACACACGTTTGTGACAGCCTATATGTGACACACAGGTTCTCTCACACACACACACACAGGTTGTGTTCACACCCTCTCTCTCATACACACATAACTGTGTGTGCCAGCCTATGTTCATGTGTGTGTGCGTGAGCCTGTATGTGACAACAGGCTCACCCGTACACATGCATACAGGCTCTTTCACACATACACATATTCATTATCTTATACACACCCTCATATATTCACCCATGCTCTCATACACACTCTCTCTCACATGGGTGTATATACACACACACATGTAGGCTCTGTCTCACTCACACACGTGCGTGTGCACAAGATCTGTCACTCACACACATGCATGCTCAGGACCTCCCTCTCTCTAATTAATGTCTTCCTCAGCCACCAGTGGAATGGGCTCCATTTGTGGACGCCAGGTCCTCTATTCCCCATAGTGGTGCCCCCTTAGCAACAGCGCCCTGTATAGTTGCATGGGTCACATATCCCATAAGCCTCTATGCATACATGTTTCTGAAGCCATAAGTAACCATGCAAAATGGAGCAAAGAAATACATTATTATTATTTCCAAATTTATAGAGCACACTTAGCCAGGACACTTTGCAACAAACTTTCATTCAGGTGCAATCAGACTCTTATCCACTTAGCTGGTAAGCTCTTTTGGTATCCTTGGACTTGCTTAAGGTCACAACGAGCAGCAGTGACAGAAGTAAGATTTGAACCCATCTCTCTTGAGTCTCAGCTCATTATTCTAACCATTAAGCACCTGCTCTCTTTATATATGCAAATTAGTTTTTATTACATGGTATTTGTGCTTTTTGGAATGAGGCTGTCTTTTGCTGCTTATTGTTACCTTTGCAAAAAAAAAAAAAATGCACTGCAGACATTGAGAAAGTATAAACCTTTTTCCAGACCACAAAAAAGCTAGAGGTTTAAAGATCGAGCCCATGCTGAAAGTGCTCCAATGATGAGAGAATACCAAGAAACTAAAACTGTGCCATGGGGAGAGATGAATGAGATGGTGTGCGTGAAAGGGAGAGAGATCCCCCAGCTTCAGAAACCCAAGAATGACTCTCGCAGCTATAGCAAAGCCCGAGAAGATGGAGTTGGGCAGGCTCTAGGAAAAGGTGCTAAGCCAGGAAAGTTAGCATATTTCTCTAGAAAATCAGGGCATTACAGAACTTTAGAAGTGGGGAGGTTAGCTCCTTGCATTTTATCCCCACATTGACAATAAAACCCCAACAGCATGCATCGGTAAATTTTCACCAGTTGTCAATAGCTGACTCATTACAGAGGTAGGAGACATTTGTAGGAAGAATTAAAATCAGTTCTGAGAGAGGCAGACAGGAGAGCAGAGACCAGAGAAGGCAAGGACACCCTTCTTTCAATGGCCATATTTAAAAGGGCTGGAATTCTTTTTAAAGCAGATGTCAATTCCAAAGTCACATCCTCCAAAGAGTTTTCATTTACAGTACTACCCCTTCCCTCTGCTATACACTGTGGAAAAGCAGTGCTACAAGCAGCCTGAAAACATGGAAAGGAGAAAGAGGACTCCTTACTTGTCATATGTGGGAAGCACGGCACATTCCTGCCTCTCCTGGATCAAAGATACATTTTGTAGAAGTAAGGTGTGCACAGATTCTGTCCCTTCAAGCATGGCTGTCGAGCCAGCCCTGGTTCTACCCCCCTGCATACGTGATTTCTCTAACAGGCACAGAACTACAGGTCCCTGGATACAATTGGGTAATATCTGGACTAGCTATCCCCTGTCCTCTTATCTGCAAGTATTTACCTGAACATCAAGCTAGAGAGTATAAAAAACTGCAACATTGCAACTGTTTCTCCTGAACGTTCATCTCTCACCACCCCCAGCACTCAGGAGCCAAGATGCACTTGGGAGATGCCCCAGGGTCCTGCAGACGGTAAGAGAACTCAGCCTGCTTCCTGCAGCGGTCAGAGAGCTCCCTCTGGTGGACAACAGTAATGCAGTTCTGTGCAATGTAAATAACGATCACCGTGTGACCAAACCCAGGTAATCCATACATATAAGCAGCTTAGGCAGGTGCTTATTTATTTATTTAGTTGTAAGCGTTTATATACTGCAGTTTGGTACTAGCCTTCACTACGGTTTACAGGTAGAACAACGGTTTACAGTTGTGCGTCCGTTGATGGCTGGTGGGGTGCGCGTGTCTGCACCATCACGCATATGCATCCTGCCAGTACCCGACCATATATTTAAAAAATGCAGATCCTGCTTCAAGCACCTCTCCCCACCAATCAAAACCACATAAATAATGGTGTCACTGGCTCCCAGGACCTCTCCCTAACCTCTCCCCACCCCTGCCCTTACCCCTTTGGAGGTCTGGGCATTCCAGGGGCAGGAGGGAACCCCAGTCACCTCTGCCCCACACGAGGATGGTGCCCATTATGTTGCAGGGCAGATTACTGCCACACAACAAAATATTGCTGGCCTTGGACTAACCAGAGGCTATTTTGGAATGCAGAAGCAGCCGGCCAGGAGCAACTGAAGATGGCTCCTGCCCCCGGAAGACCTGAGGAGCGTCGTTAGCGTAAGGGCTGGAATGATAAAAGATTGGGGGGGGGGGGGGAAGCCTGGAGGGCCCACAAGGCCTTTGTTTGAATGGGTTTGGTGGGGGAAGTAGGTACTTTTATAAACCTTTTGATGTTCTGAGTTTTTTGGAGGGGGAGTTGTTTGGTTCATTCGAGCTAATGGGAGGAGGTGAGAGTATACTGGGATGAGGCTGAGGAGATGAACAGGGAGTACTCTGTTCAGGGTGGTGGGGAATAGTAAAGTGTGCTGGGGTGAAACTGGGGAGAATAGACAGTGTGTACTGGGGTCTGGCTGGGGAGTTGTGGGAGCCAGGGTGTGCTGGGGCGGCCCGGTGGGGTCAGACTGGTCAGAGTGTGAGGGGGCTGGTCAGAGTGTGCTGGAGTCAGGCAGGGCAGGAGGGCAGAGTGCTAGGGGCAGGCTGGGGAGGAGGGGCCAAAGTGTGCTCTGGTCAGTCTAGAAAGAGGGGGCCAGAGTATGCTGGGGTCAAGCTGGAGGGGCAGGACCAGAGTGAGCTGGGGTCGCTCTAGGAAGAGGTGGCTGCTGAAGTTGATTGGGGGGGGGGGGGGGAGGAAGGCACAAACAGGCAGGCTAACAGTGCGCTCCAATGGAGCGCACTGTTAGCCTGCGATTGGCCGCGTGTTTTCGACGCGCTGTTTTTACCCCTTATAAAGTAAGGGGTAATAGCGCGTCGAAAACGCACGGCCAACCCCCCCGAAACTAATAGCGCCCTCAACATGCAAATGCATGTTGATGGTCCTATTAGTTATTCCTGTGTGATACAGAAAGTAAAATGTGCAGCCAAGCCGCACATTTTACTTTCAGAAATTAACGTCTGCCCAAAGGTAGGCGTTAATTTCTGCTGGCACCGGGAAAGTGTACAGAAAAGCAGAAAAAAAACTGCTTTTCTGTACACCCTCCAACTTAATATCATAGCGATATTAAGTCGGAGGCCCCAAAATTTAAAAAAAATCAAAAATTTAAAAAAAAAAAAATTTTAAATCGGCCGGTGGCTCGCGGGTCGGAAGATGGATGCTCAATTATGCCGGCGTCCGTTTTCCGAACCCATGGCTGTCAGCAGGTTTGAGAACCGACGCCGGCAAAATTGAGCGTCGGCTATCAAACCTGCTGATTGTCGCTGCTCCTGTCATAAAGGAGGCACTAGGGACGCGCTAGTGTCCCTAGCGCCTCTTTTTACCGCTGGTCCTCATTTGCATACTTGATCGCTCGCCCAGGAGAGTGGCAGGGGTGCGCGTTGGGAGAGCGGGCACTTGCCTCGGAGTGCCGGCTCTCCTGCGAATTTTACTGTATCGGCCCGAAAGTGTGCTGGGGTTGGGCTAGGGAGCAGGGTCAGGGTGTGCTGGGACTGGGCCGCAGTGGGGGTAGACAGGAGTGTATTGGGGCTGGGCCAGTGAGGAGGGAAGGAAGTGGTGGGGTTAGGCAGATGAAGGAGGGTCAAATTGAACTGAGGAGAGCAGGCTAGGAAGCGAGGGTGGGGGGCTCATTGTGCTGGGGGTGGGGGCAGAGTCTGTTGGGACAAACCAGTGAGGCGGGAGGGAGTGCTCAGGTGGAGGAGTCAAAATGTGCTGCAGAGAAGGGAAGAAACTGCTAGGACAGAGCTCAGGAGGGTAGAAGCAAGTGCTGGGTTCAGTGAATCAGGGCCTCCAGGGAATTTCAGATTCCCTGGAGGGAACCGATATGTTTTGGGGGTTTATAACAGGTTGCACACATGCATGTCTTGCATAGTTGTTACACAAATTGTTCTTGACAGATTTTTACTGTATTCTCTGTATGCTTAGTGACAGGAGAGCAGTTACGGAGAGAACCGGGAACCGCTGAGCATCATGTGGCAGAGTCTCTGCAGGTCAGAAATCAGGGAGCCCAGGCCTCTTCCTACCTGCTGGAAGTCCTGGACAAAAAACAAATTCCATTAAAATGCCCGACATTATCGTAATGGAGGGACAAAACTGCTGGCTCCATTCCCTCTGGGCAGAGGTTAATATGAAGCTTCCCCTCCCCAGCACCCCCTTGCACCATGACAAGGAGACTCCCTCCTAGACACTTCATTCGAGGCTTCAATGCTATTACCCTCCTAGATCAGAGAGTCACAAAAATCTACTTAGTAGCCAAGTGGGTGGAGAGGTATGCAATTCCTCCTAACGAAGGAACGATCCACACAAGCTTTAACATGTAGGATGCTTACATTAGGCTGAGAAATTGCACAACCACAACTACAGTCAGTCCTTCCAAGGAAGGAATGAATAAATAAAATTGGGAGAGAGAGGTCTGGCCATCGTTAGCTTTTATGGCTTGGATGGGCCTCCTTTTAGGACTACCTGCATGGAGTGATGGTTACAACCCTAAACACCTTGCTGGGCAGACTGATAGTTCATCTTGGTCTTTATTTGCCCACATTTACTGTGTTACTATATTGTGACAGGGGCAGCCAGTGGAGATCTTTAAGCATAGGCTGAATATGCTCATTAGATTTAGTCCTGGTGATAAGACGAGATGTGGTATTTTGCACAAGTTGAAGCCTATGCAATTGATATTTAGGGAACACTATAAACAAAGAATTGCAATAATCAGTACATGTTTTTACCAAAGCTTGAATCAGAATACGCAGATCTGACTCTCAAAAAAAAAAAAAAAAATGCAAATAAGAGATGTTCCACAGCTTGAAAAAAAGCAGACCTTAACTATAAAGGAAATATGTTTCTGCATAGTTAATTTGGAGTCTAACCAGTTTCCAAGATGTTAACTTCTGTTCTTGAACAAATAGTTGGAGACCCAACTTGAATTAAGGGACATTCAAAGTGCACATGTGGATGTTTAAACTAAAGAAATTCAGATTTGGTTTTTTTTAATTTTGATTTATATTCCACTTTTCAACCAAAGCAGATTTTGTTCAGGTACTTATGCATTTCCCTATGCCTAGAAGGTGTGTGTTTGTTGTTTACTTACATTCTGCTTTTCAGAACTTCAAAGTGAATTACATTCAGGTACTGGAGATATTTTCTCTGTCCTGAGGGCTCGCAACACAGGCTAAAGTTACTTGCCCTAGATCAGGGGTCAGGAACCTTTTTGGCTGAGAGAGCCATGAACGCCACATATTTTAAAATGTAATTCCATGAGAGCCATACAATATGTTTAAAACTAAATACAAGTAAATGTGTGCATTTTATGTAAGATCACACTTTTAAAGTACAATAAGTCTCTGAAAATATTACACCAGGCCTTAAGACACCAATACATCTCCTATTAGGAAAACGGACCAAGTCAGGCTGCTATAGAGCCCTACACAGAAACTACACGCCAGCAGAAAACCTCACCTGAATCACATGTGCTGACCCTCACCTAACAAAGAATAAAGAGACCAAAACGCATAACAAGAAGCATGCAGATGAAAACTGAATTGGAAACTGCAACAAGCCAGAGTCTCTGTATGCAGTGTAACAAAGGAAAAAAGAAACATCACCCATCCTTATAAAACAAATCAAGAAATATAAAATCATCAGCAGTAAAACTGTACTAACAAAAAGAACATATTTTGAAACAGCTGATGAGTGGAATATCCAATAATTAAAAACTCATATAAAACATTTCCAGATACCAACAAAATATTTCAAAATAGCAGACACAAAGACCCAGTAATGAAAAATAATAAGGATACAAAAATTTTTTTGCTCTGCATACCTGGGAACATTTGATATCCAGGTGTCCTGAGATTGTTCTGAATTAGCAGGAGGCGGGGTGGTTTGCTTGGAACTTTCTCCTCTCTCAGTCACATACCAGCGCTCTCTCTCACACTGGCTCTCAATGACACACCTATACACACATGCTCTCAGTACTCACATATACACATGTTTTTTCTCTCTCACTTATATAGGCTCTTAATTACACATTTACACACATGCTGTCTATCTTTTCACGCTTACACACACACACAGGCTTTCAATCACATAAATACATGCTGTCTTTTTCTCTCACACACAGACTCTCATTCACATGCTTACAAACATGTTCTCTCTCTTTCTCTCATTTACACACAGGCTCTCAATCACATACTCACATGCTCTCTCACCTAAATCAGCTCTCAATTACACACAGACACACATGGTCTCTCTCTCTCATTTAAACACAGGCTCTCAATCACATACTCACATGCTCCATCACCTAAACCAGCTCTCAATCACACACAGACACACATGATCTCTCTCTTACTTATACACACAGGCTCTTAATCATACATACACATGATTTCTCTCACACACAAAGGATCTCAATCATACACACATACTCTTTCACACAAACTTACACATACAGGTTCCCAATGGTAAACTTACATTCATGCTCTCTCTCTCTCACAGGCAGGCTCTCAATCACAGACATATTCTCTTTCACATATACAGGCTCTCAATCATTCACATGCTCTCCACGTCCTCTTCCGGGCCGCGGGGGGGCGGGAAGAAGAGACCACACTAGCGTGGTCTCTTCTTCCCGTGCATGCACCCAATGCTCACCACTTCCTCTTCCAGTCCGTGGGGGGGTGGGCGGGAAGAAGAGAGCATGCTGGTGCCGCCGACTCCAGCTATTCTGCCGCGTTCCGCCCGGGCTGACAGCATTTTAAGCCCGGGCGGAGGAGGACCGGGGAGCAGCTGGGTCAGCTGGGAACTGGAAAGTGTGGCGACACTTGTCTGCGAGCCAGATGCAGCCCTCAAAAGAGCCATATTTTTTATTTTTTTATTTATTTGTGTTTTTCTATACCGGCATTCACGGAAGTTCGTATCATGTCGGTTTACATAAAACAAGGGGTGAGCAATACATTATAACGTACATAACTATAACAAGAGAGTATACTTTACAATTTATAACAAGTGCATAGAAAAATAAGTTACAATAAACAGGGATGAATCTAACTGGGAGTAGAATAAGAGGAAAGATAGAGGTTTAACAAGAAGTAGAACATATCTGGCTCGCGAGCCATGGGTCCCCGACCCCTGCCCTAGATCATAAGGAGTGGCAGTGGGATTTGAACGCTGGTTTCCCTGACTCGTAGCCTGCTGCTCTAACCACTAGGCTGCTACTCCTCATGGTTCAGTTTTAATGTACTAGCAGCCAGTCATTGTTCAACCTTCAAATGCAATCATTCAATTTAACAATAGTTTCATCTTGATGTACACGCAAAATGCCATAAATTTGGATGTTACCTGCATGCATTTATTTTATAGCTTTTATAAATTGCTATTCAGATAATTGCTCAAAGTGATGTACAAAAATATACATAAAAGACATCCATACATAAATCCAAACAAAACTAAGATGACAAAACAAACAGTAATGCTGCAGATCAAAAGAAGACCATAATTTAAGAAAAGCTCATAGCATTAATCAGTTTAGCAAGAGATTTTATATATATGTTTGTGTGTATATATGCAGTATATATATTAAGCCATGAAAGTAACAAAATAGACCCCTGAGGTACCCTAAACACAAGCCATTTCCCCAACAAACATAATGAGTCTTATTTTGAAGAATCAAAGTAAACCAAGACTGAACTGTGCCCTTGACACCAGATGGATCTCTTGAATGCAGCACTAGCTGGTTGTAACTGATGCCCCACGCAGGTAACCTGCAAAAATGTTTCACCAAAAGTTCCCATAAGTTATCCTGGTTCTTCATTTCCACCCTCAGGGATCCTGTGTGCTTATCGTACTCCCTTTTGAATTCCGTTTCTGTTCTTGACTTCATCACTTCTTCCCAGAGGGCATTCGCCACTCTTTCCATGAAATATATTTCCTGCTATTGCTCCTGTGTCTAACCCTTGGAGCTTCATCACATGACCTCTAGTTTTACAGCTTCCTTTCCACTGAAAAAGGTTTGATTCTTGTACATTAATACCTTTTAGGTATTTAAAAGTTTGTGTCATATTCCCTGTCTCTCCTCTCCTCTACAGCATCCATAAAGGGGACGGAACAGCTCCCCTATGAGGAAAGACTAAAGAGGTTATTTAACTCGGAGAAGAGACAGCTGAGGTGGGATATGATAGAGGTCTTTAAAATCATGAAAGGTCTAGAATGGGTAAATGTGAATCGGTTATTTACTCTTTCGGATAATAGAAGGACTAGGGGGCACTCCATGAAGTTATCATGTAGCACATTTAAAACTAAATTGGAGAAAATTCGTTTTCACTCAACACACAATTAAACTCTGGAATTTGTTGACAGGGGATGTATTAGTGCAGTTAGTGTAGCTGGGTTTAAAGAAGGTTTGGATAAGTTCTTGGAGGAGAAGTCTATTACCTGCTATTAATCAAGTTGACTTAGAAAATAGCCACTGCTATTACTATCAGTAGCATGGGATATACTTAGATTTTGGGTACTTGCCAGGTACTTGTAGCCTGGATTGGCCACTGTTGGAGACAGGATGCTGGGCTTGATGGACCCTTGGTCTGACCCAGTATGGCATGTTCTTAAGAAAGGAGCCCTCCTTGTTGGCCACAACAAAATAAAAGGAATATCATCCTGTATTTTCTTGAGACGTGGGTACTGGAATCACAGCCCTCAGACTGAGAGGCCTTGACAGTGTAGATTCCACTGTCTGCTTCTTCTACAGGGTGTGGCAAGGAGAACCATGAACACTGTGAAATTCCAGTGCATATCCTTCTCATATCACCTCCAGGACCCAGTGATCTGATGTGATCTTGACCCATCTCTGATAAAAGAGAGAGAGGCATCCCCCTATCTCTTGTTCCTGAGGGTGGGTCAGCAAACCTTCATTGTGAGGCTTGGGAGGATCCGCTATCCTAGTCCGTGCCTCCCTTGGGCTGTCTAGGACAAAAGGGCTGATACTTGCTGAAAGGCGGAGTCCTCTGAAAGTTCAGCCCTTTTGTAGGGACAAAACTGCTTGGAACCCCTGAGATGACCCCTAATACCAAAGGGTTGCTGCAACT
This sequence comes from Rhinatrema bivittatum, assembly GCF_901001135.1. Classification (NCBI taxonomy): domain Eukaryota; kingdom Metazoa; phylum Chordata; class Amphibia; order Gymnophiona; family Rhinatrematidae; genus Rhinatrema; species Rhinatrema bivittatum. The sequence goes on along the minus strand of NC_042622.1, from coordinate 100,151,579 downwards.
GCTTCTTATCCTCTGGCAACCGAGGAACTAGGGATTTGCTTTTACTGGCCAGTTTCTCCAACTCGCTCCCAAACAAGAGGGAGCCTTTAAAAGACAATTTCGAAAGATTAGCTTTGGAAGTTGCATCGACTGACCAATTTTGCAGCCATAGCTGGCCACTGTTAATGAAGCCACTCCTCTAGCTGAGGTGGGGACCAAATCACAGCCCACATCTGCTATAAAGGTGGCAGCAGGTTCCAAAACTACTGTGGAATTCACCCCAGAATCATCAACCTCCTGAGAGAGAGAAGGAGACAACAGCAAACCACCAAGGAACAACAGGAAGCTATCTGCGATGTCATCGCCACTGCTTCAAATGCTTGCTTAAGGATGGCCTCTGTCCTCCTATCATGTACGTCCTTCAAGGCCGCTCTTCCCTCCACAGGGATAGTCGTCCTGCTTAGAGATGGCACAGACAAGCGCATCCACTTTCGGAAAACGCAGACACTCTCTCACCACTGGATCCAGGGAGCACAAGCCTTCCAAGGTCTGACCCTCTTTGAAATTTTCCTCCGAGGTGTCCCATACAAGATCAATCAATTCTTGAATGGCTTCCATAACAGGGAAAAAAAACAAGAGGCTCTATGCCAAGAAACCAAAATGGGATTTTTCCTTAGCTCAGACATGGAAATCTTCCGCAGGCATGCCCAGCATCTTCAAGGTCTGGGAAATCAGGGCCGGCAGTTCATCTCTATGAAAGAACCGCAACATAGTCCTACAAGGTTCCAGTCCTGGAGGAATTTCCCCATCCTCCAGACGGTCAGAGTCTGCCTCATCATCAGTGCCATCCGGATTCCTGTCGGGAATACCCGCAGCTAACCGAGGTGTGCTTCGGCACTTAAACATAGCACTGGAAGAGAGAGAGCCCACCGCCTGAGGATATGACCTGAACGGATCGAAGACCGTGCCTGAGGAAAGATTGCAATCCTTGAAAAAAAATTCTATCCAAGAAAAGGCAGAAGGATCCATACCAAAACCAGAAGGCACTTGTGCAGAGCCCACTGAGCTGCCATCCCCTGCTGAGGAACCAGTCAAGGGCGTTCCAAGGTCAGGTGTCCCTCCTGACATGTCCTTACCCAGGCCATCATCAGACTAGGAAGAAGCAGGCTTAATAAAATCAGAGGAAGATAATTCTCCTTCAGCCTCTAAGCAGTGCTGACACATGTTAGAGGGCACAGAAAGAAAGGCGTTTAGGTTTCTCAGTCACTGGAGCCATTAGTTCGTCAGTATGCACAACAGGCAACTGAAGATTTGCATCCAGCCCGTTCACGCTGAAAATATTTAAGCGCACAAAAGTTAGGTGCCCCAAGTCTATGCCTCGCAAAACTAAGTGCACTGTCACTGCGCCAAACCTGGGCGCACAACATACCGTATTTTTCGCTCCATAAGACGCACCTGACTATAAGACGCACCTAGGATTCAGAGGGGGGAAATAAAAAAAAAAATTTGTGCTAAACCGGCTCTGCGTCTGGGCGTCTTATGGAGCAAATTAGGGGATTGCATAGTTTTTTTTTTTCTCCCCATTTTGTTTTCGGGTCTGGGGAGGGCCATTTCGGTCCACTCCCCAGATCAGAAAACTTTTCTTTCTCTGGGAACCCCTCCCCCCCAAAAAAAACCCCATCCCAACCCTTTAAATTAACAACCCCCCACCCCCCACCCCCCCCCCCCCCAAGACCTGCCAAACGTCCCTGGTAGTCCAGCGGGGGTCCAGGAGCGGTCCGGGAACGATCTCCTGGGCTTCGGCCGTCGGCTGCCAGTAAACAAAATGGCGCAGACGGCCCTTTGCCCTCACTATGTCACTGAGACCGACCAATAGCAGCGGTCGGTCCCAGTGACATAGTGAGGGCAAAGGGCCGTTGGCGCCATTTTGTTTACTGGCAGCTGACGGCCCACGCCCAGGAGATCGTTCCCGGACCCCCGCTGGACCACCAGGGACGCTTGGCAGGTCTTGGGGGGGGGCAGGAGGGTGGGGGGTTGCAGTAAATTAAGTCGGCAGGTCTTGGGGGGGGTCAGGAGGGTGGGGGGGTTTGTTAGATTTTTTTTTTTTTTTAATATTCGCTCCATAAGACGCACATACATTTCCCCCCCACTTTTGGGGGGAAAAAAGTGCATCTTATGGAGCGAAAAATACGGTATATATGTTAGAATTGCGCACGGGCAGTGCGCCCAAAAGAAACTGGGCACACAATTCGGACGCACTTGCGCACACAGACAGTCCCGTAGAGGGCAGCCGAAAGCACAGAAAAGCGTGTGAAACCGCCGCCGTGGCCTACGACACGGCGCACAGGAAAATACATTAACAGTGGGGCCTTGCCCACCCGGGCTGCTCATCTCGCCAGGCTGCCCAATTCCCTTAACCCTCACAGAAGCGGGAACAAACATCGGAATGGTGTGCTAAGCACGGAGACCGGAGGAAGTCCTACACAACCCCTCTACTCTGACCTTTTTTTTTTTTTTTAAACTTACCTGAGCTCAGCCCTTCCCGGCTGAGTACAGAGATGGTCTCTGGCTGTGGAAGGGAGAAGGCATCTGCTGTCACTGCCACGCTCGGCTTCCTGCTGTACAATCAGAGGTAAGTCCACTCCAGCTGAAAAACCAGCTACCGGACCAAGGCTCACATCCTGAGGGACGAAGGAAATCACCTCAGGAATTATCAACTGGGGGAGGGACCAGTTGGTATCACCGCAGGAGAGCAGGGCTTTTTCTTTTCTTTATAAAATTCTTCCAGAATCTGAAACAAACTCCAGTAGGAAGATGCACGTCCACCATCTGCTGGAGACAGAGAATACTGGCAAGCAGATGTCACTGCAGGACTATATACTCTACTGTGATGTCAGTTTGCTCTGTCTCCATCTGCTGGCAGAGGTGCATACCCACTGGCCCTGCTAGGAAACCAGCATTTTCCAAATTCCAACCTCCACTTCTTGTTCGCTTCTCAGCAGGGACTGGAGGACACAAAGTCCAACTTGGAAGAGTAATTAATGTACTCAAATGTTCTATCAAAATATAGTTAATGAGTTTTGGCAAGTGGAACACAGGCTATTATTAATTATTACAGAAAGACCATGAGATTTTTTAAATAGAAGAAGGTTTTCACTATGCTTGCACTGGACCCTAAAAATTATCCCCTAAAACCATTCCATTGAATTTTGCCATTGTGATGTTGTCATAGTAAATCATGTCAAGCTTATGACTAGTCCCTCCCAGAACCAGTAATGAAAACTATAAAACTAAAAGTCACCCTTATTAAAAAAAAAAAAAGTGGTCTCAGCCATTCAATTTTCTCATAAAAACAGGCCATTGTTAATTGAGATGTGGAAATTGTTAGGCAGTCTCAATGGCTGTGGGGACATGAAGTGTGCCGTGTCCTTCTGAAGTGCTCCTCCAGCAAACAGAAGTCCTGGATATTTAAACAGAAGTCCTGGATATTTAAACGTCATGTCTTGAGCGGCCCAACTGCACGAACAGGGGCCGCTTTCGCCCGTGCAGGCGTCCATCTTCGCGGGCAGCTGGAGGCAGGAGAGGGGAGCCGCGGTCATCCTCGCCGATGTCCGGAGGGGGGCTGCAAAAAGTAAGTCGCTTCGTCGCTTTACACTGCCAGTCCCCCCTCCCCTCCTCCCGGAGCAAGGCTGCTTTTCGCGCCCTGCTTCGGGAGGAGGGGAGGGGGACTGGCAATCCCGAGCGTAGGATTGCCCGTCCTCTCTCCCCTCGCTCTTGCTACTTTTTTTTTCGCTTTACACTGCCAGTCCCGCCTTGCTTCGGGAGGAGGGGGAGGGGGGACTGGCAATCCCGAGGGTCAGAGAACTGTCCACTTCCTGGTACCTGTCATTTCAAATGACATTTGAAATGACAGATACCAGCGTGGTTGTGAAGCGTTAGGCCCGCGCACTCAGGTTACTGTATTGGCGCTCTATACAGTAAAATGGGTTGCGCAGGCCTAACACTTCACGGACGCTTCTAAGACGCAGCTTGCATTAGCAAGCTATTTACATACAGGATCGAGCGGTAGGTGAGCTGCACTGTGCGTGCGGCAACCGCAGGTGCGCCGGGCACTAACGCAGCTCTTCCTACCGCTCGGTACTGTATTGACCTGAGTGTGAGGTACTACCTGCACTATTTCATCAGGAGGTAGGGACCCTGTGCAAGACCATTCATGACAGAATAAAGTAAGTTTGCTTTACAGGAAAAGTAATTACTACATTTCACCTTTCTTAAAATGTCTTATAATTCCCTGCCCCTTCCTTAAGTAGTCAGTTGAGCTCTCTAGTCGCAGTGGTTCTTTACCTAGTCTCAGGACACACGAGGCCAGTCTGATTTTCAGGATATCGGCAATGGACCCGCAGGAAATAGATTTGCATATAAAAGGAGACACTGCATACATATCTCTAGCATGTATATCCTGAAACCCAGACTGGCCAGATATGTCCCAAGTCCTGGATTGAGGCCCACTATGTAAACCAGGATCCTAGGGTACAAAAGAAGGCAGAAGGTATTTCCACAGTATATTCAGTTGACAATTAAGCAAAGAGAAAACCAGAATAAAAAAAAAAAAAGAGAGAGAGAGAGAGAGAGAGAATTTCATGCCTAGGAAATATCAGGGTTTAAAGTATTTTGGAAATGTTTCCTATTGAGCCCCTCAGCTGAGCTCCATGCAGACATCATACTAATACACACATAGCATGAATCACTGTAGTAAATGACAGAACATGCGACTATAACAATGCACAGCTTTTATTCCAACAATAAATATAAAAAATATATGAACAGGATTTAGGACAAAACAAAAGAAGATTTCCAAAGCTAAAATTATTGATGACATACAAAAATTAAAAAGGACAAACCTCTAGTTACCCTGAAAATGCAAAATATAAAAACCTAAATATCTGAAAAACAAAATTAGACATAAGACCAGCAGGAGGAGAATAGGCGAGAGAATTCTGATGATGCAGACAGAGTCGGGGCTTGCAAATGTAAGAGTTTCTGCTCAATGTGATCACTGGGCCACCCTGAGGAAATATCTCCACGGGGATTAGAACTCACCAGGTCTAATGATCAGCCAGGAGGAGACCCTCTGCTGACCATGCTGGACAGCAGCACTTCCCAAACGTTTAGCCAATATGACCTCATTTTAACACGTAAAAAATAATGCAACCCCATAGGCCAACCAAAACAAAATACTACACCTCCTCCCCACTCATGGAAAGGGGAAAAGCAGCAATGAGAGCAGCAGTCAGTGTGTGCTCACAGGCCCCAGCCCTCTGCCCAGGATTGCAGTCTAAGAAAGCCTGTGCAGGATGAAGAGGGTGTGGGGACCGTGAATGCTCACTGGGCCCTGCGCTGCTTTACCCCAGCCATTCCAAGGTTAGGAGGGAAGAGGAACAGAGATCTTTGCAAAGGGAGAGACCCTGCTCTTTGTGACTCTCATCCAGGAAACTACATTAGCATTCCAGTTTTTCTCTCACTACTAGAAGGGGTGATTACACCACAAGCGCATTCTAGCTATAAGAGAGTGTTTTAGAAAGTGCTTGGACATTACCTTCTTCCTGCCACCCATGTGCACAGCATGAAGGCTTAGGAACAGGTAAAATGTATCTATAAACAATGATGTACATAGGGGGCATTATGCAGCTCAGGACTTGCAGTGCTCCCTTCTGACTGGCTGGGGCTCCGTGTCACTTTTTCAGAGGCTGCCAGCTATGTCACCATGCAAAGGACATCTTTTCAAGTCAACAGTTTCTTTGCTTAGACAAAAAGCATGGAGACAAGGATACACATGCCATTTTATTGGTCCGAACATTTAGCATCACAAAATGAAGTAGCTCATCCTTAGCTGGTTCTGAGCATACTCATATACTCATATAGATACGCTAATATACAAAATAAAATACTGAGTTTGCTCAGCAGGAGTTATTGCAGTCACTAAGTGCTGCCATCTTCTGCAAACAGAAATGTTTTAAAATAGTTTATTGCTGGCAATCAAAGAGGAAGGTCGGGGGGGGGGGGGGGTCACGTGATGCGGTGAAGCCGGCAGACATTAGATTGCTGTGCTCTGAGTACCGCTCACGTTTTCTCTTAAAATATCAGCGCATTAAGGACCCTCTCGATTGCAAAACTACCCTAGTTCAGTGGGAAGTGTGGACAAGCAGCCCGGTAAAGTTAGAGTCGACGGTTTGGCTGGCCAGCTGCAGAAAAAAGAAAAATTGAAGCCGACTGATCCCAAAATGGCAAAAGTGCGGGAGGCCTTGGAATGTAGCAGCCTGACTGAATCCATGATATCCACACTAACCAACAGCAGTTGTTCTAGCACTGGAACATAAATTCGACAAATTGTCTGGACAGATCTAAGACCTAAGTGACTCACTAGACTCTTTCAATAATCATATGGACACTGTGGAGGAAAGTATCAGCCACAACGAAGATGAACTCCTAACCATGCAGGGCAAAATCCTCACACTCGAAAAATTGCTGAAAGAGAAGGAAGCCAAACTAGACGACCTAGAGAACAGATCAAGATGCAGTAATTTGCATTTCATTGGCTTCCCTGAAGATATTCCAGAGCAAGACCTGGCAAAAGTAACAGAAATAACAGATCAGGTAGATCTAGCGCAGAGGGCAAACAGGTGGAGGGGGATGAGATGCCCAAAGCAATGCAACTAGCACATATTGTTGTATTACCTAAACCTGGAAGGGACCCACAGCTAGCATCTTCTTACAGACCTATTTCTCTGTTAAATGTAGAAATCAAGCTTTTTGCTAAAATTCTGTCTTTTTCTGGCTTAATTCTGCTGGTTTTTCTCAGTTGGGGCACACTTAAGACTTTTAGTTTTATAAGAACACCATCAAGAGTTAGAAAAAAGAAACAAAGATAGTTATGCAGTTTGTGAGAGGAGTGGGGAGGACATAGAGGTTCTCCATGGTTTCAGACAGAAATCTAAAGGTGCTGGAGCACTGACAGGTCAAACTGCAATGACCATTTATTTACAGTTTCAGAGGCTCCAAGGGAACATACTCAGAGTAATATGAGAAAATATTTAAGAACATAAGAACATGCCATACTGGGTCAGACCAAGGGTCCATCAAGCCAGTATCCTGTTTCCACCACCTTATCTTCACGCCTCTCTCCAGACCCAGACCTCTGCATTGCCTGACTACACTGATGCCTCTCTCCAGACCTGGACTTCAGCATCGTTTGACTACGCTTGACCCTCTCAGTGTTCAGACCTCAGCCTTGTTTGCCACTGCTTCCAGATTGCCGCCAGCCCTGACTCAAGCCTGTTCCTTGTTGCCTCTTCAGCCTACTTCCTATTCAGGCTTCGGCCTGCTCTTGCTCGGGTGTCCCCTGTCTGCCTATGTTCCTTTGGCGCTCGAGTTTCTAGGACACTACCTATTCCAGTGTAAGACTGTACCATCTCCCCTCTGCTGTCTCTGGGCTGATCACCATCTCCTCATCGACGACATACAGAGGCCCACCTAAGTCCAGCTGGCCCCAGCACCCAAAGGCTGAACCCGCGGGGAACAAGGGCTGGTATTGGTGAAGCTCCAGCTAGCCTCTGTTCATCAGCCCACTCCGCCTGCCAACTGTGTGGACCCATAGGCCCCTGCCTACAGGTTGCGTCAACCCCACCTCGGCCCAAGGGCCCACCTCCAGTGCAACACTGATCATTCTAACTTAATGGGTTATAAGGTTCTTATCTGCCCTCCTAGCCAGTTTCAGCAGGATCAACCAATTCTGTTGCTTCAGCTGGTAGATCAGATCAGTATAGATGTGACAGACAAAAAAAGCAAAAAATATTTGAAAAAAGTAATCAATAACTTTGGTAAATTCAGTGCAGGTATATTTCAATACAAATCAATTTAAACATCAATGCAGGTAATGGAAAGGAAAAAACATTATTTTATGCCTCTGCTCGAATGTCCTGTTTTTCTTTTGTTGCCCATTGTGAGGCAGTAAAAATAAGGATCAACAAGTGTAGGTAAGACCTGTTTAATGAACTAACTGTAACTAACTTTAGATGTATCAAGTTAGTTCAATAAAAGGCAATCACAGCTTATTTCTAGACCCTTATTTCTACATAGTCAAGTGGACTAACACAGTAACCTCAACACGTTAGACAATAGCGAGAAATCAATATTATTTATAAATGTATAAAGAATTAACTGTAGCATGTTCTAATTACACAGATTCCAAGTCACTTGAAAAGCAGCAGTCTCTGTAAAAACATTTCAAGGGAACAACCCACTCAAAAGCAAACACCATGCAATCAGCGTTATTAAAAAAAAAAAAAAAAGAAAGAAAGAAAAAACGTACCATTACAATCGGAAAAATATCACTGAAAACGACGTCTGTAACTCAACAGGAGATGCAAAGAGCTGCGCGTCATGCAGGAACGAGTTTTATGAATAACCCAAAAACCCTGCAACTGCAAGACCCTCAGCTCGCCACCAGAGGCCAGCCTCGAGCTTCAGATGCAGCACCGAGCTCGAGAGGGGTAGAGCCGGAGCGCGTCCGGAGGCGGAACCTGTGGAAGGAGTAGGGGGCCAGGCTGTTGATCAATTGGGAAAAGGGCTGGGGGCATAGTAGAGAAGAGCGGGCATGAAGGAGGGCTTGATGGGCAAGAAGCTGAGCTGTTATTGGCGGGTGCGAGAGCCGAGAACGGAGTTGGTCCGTTATTGGCGGATACGAGAGTCAGGGGTGGAGGGGGGGCGGGAACTTGGGCCGTTATTGGCGGATGTGAGGGTCGGGGGCGGAGCCTGGAGGGGTTTGGCCTGGACCGTTATTGGCGGGTGTGAGAGCTGGGGGGGGGGGGGCGAGAAGCTCGGACGTTATTGGTGGGTATGGGAGCCGGGGGCGGGCCTGGTTTTGGCAGATAAACCTCGGTAGAAGGGCGAAGGGAGTTTTATTCGCGCGATTTGGAGAAGTTTTAACTATGGCAGATAAGAGCCAGGGGCATGGTACATCGCGAAGAGTCGTCGAAAGTAAGCTGGGGATGGGACTATAATAATTTAGGGACGGGGTAGTGAGCTGCCTTGGGTGGCCATTGGGAGAGGAAGAAGGATAGGGCTGGGGAGGGGGAGAGACCATAATACTCCGAGGGAGAAGGGGATAACAAAGGGCAGGAAGAACTGTACAGCTGGGGTTACAAGAAGCGTAAGAAGGGGAGAGCTGGATTAGTAATATCCTAGAAGTGAGGGGGGGGGCATGTCTGGTAGTAAATAACAGGGAGGGAGTCCAGGGCTTTCCTGGAATCCACGCCGTACTCTAAATGCCTGAGCTCAGACAACAGAGCAGATATTACTGGGGTCGGGATCAAATACAGTGCTATTCCTGAATTTGGTTAGTCATTGGGGGTTTATGGTCATTAACGGGAAATCATAATCCTGGCAGAGGAATAGGGAGTATTTCGGGCCTTCATGTATTTCTATTGCATGCAGCAGGTATGTTAATGCTAAGGATTGTCTTTGATCCTACTCTTGTTGCTCCCCCTCTTGGTAACCAGTGTTTTTTAAAATGTGGCCACCAGTAGAATTTTGTGAATATAAGTAGCTGGCTAATGTCAAAACGACTACCAGAGAGTGTTGGTGGTTGCATGCTAAGGCCACCAGAATTTTCTTGTGAGAATCCTGGTGTGGGCTGATTTGGAAGAAGTGGGTGTGTTGAATTTGCCTCCTCTTTCAGTCATTAGCCTGTTGCTGTAAGGTGGCACAATTTGGATGGTTTAAATGGATTCTTGCTCTTTTGAATCCTCTAAGGCCCCTTCCTGTTAGTGCAGAGAGGGATCGTTGGATTATATCTTTAAAATATTGGTCTGAATTGAGGTTCCCTACAGGGCTGTCTAACTCCAATTCGTAATGGTTGAAAGCTAGTCTGGTTTTCAGGATACTCATCATGAATATGTATAGTTAAAGCAGTGTATGCAAACACTGCTTGCATGTTTATGAAGAATGGTATAAAAGATAAGCATTTTTGCAGCCCTTGAGCAGTTGGACATCCCTGCTCGGCTGCTCCTTGTGATTCTAGTGATGGGCAGGTTCTCGGATTTTCAGGGTCAGAATTTTGGCCGATTTTGCTCACAGCTCCTCGTACTGGGGCTGAGACGAGTACCGTGTATCTTTCCACAGCCTCTCGAGCAGACCGACAGCCTTAAAAGCAATATATAACGTGCCCCTGTGTACGGATGGTGATTATGGCAGGAAATGGTAGTGGATTATCCTGTGTTTTGCTTGGTATCTTGGTGTCAGAGCTATCTCATCTCCAACAACAAAACCCCACCCTGTTCTATAAACAGGCTCATTTATAAATGTAACTTTTTTTTCATTTATATTTATCAGTACAGAAAAATAACTAACTTGACACGTTCTGTTCTAGCTCAGCTAGAATGAAAAACCTATTTTGAAACATTCACTTCCAGTTAGGAATATTTTTTTTCTGAATTTAAAATGTGTGTTCAGTTTAGCAGATTGATGACCCTAAAAAGGAAGGGGGTGGGGGGGTGGAGAGGGCTATGAACAGAGTTAATATAGTGGGTAAATCTGTTAGTTCATAGCAATTGTATAAGAGCTGTTTGTGCCAAGAATGATAGTAACCTAGTACAACAGAAAAGTCAACTGGCCCATCCGGTCTACCCATTTACGGTTAAAATGACAGAAGTCGGATGGCACCTTTATAGACTAACCAGTTTATTGAAGTATAAGCTTCCCAGGACAGGGTCCACTTTGTCAAATGCTGCATGCTTCAATAAATTAGCTAGTCTATAACCAGGGTGGGCAGTTCCAGTCCTTGAGGGATGCAAGCCAGGTGTGTTTTCAGGATATCTCTAATATGCATGAAGTAGATTTGCATACAACTGAGGCAGTGTGCATGCAAATCTCTCATGCATGTTCATTAGTGATATCCTAAAAACCCGACTGGTTTGCAGTACTCAAGGACTGGAATTGCCCATCCCTAGTCTATAAGGTGCCACCCAACTCCTGCTATTTTTTTGGTACACCAGACTAACACTGCTATCCTTATGAAGATTTTTTTTCTTAAGGTTAAGGCTGTGTCCCAATTGCCAGCCACAAACCTTTGACCACTTGTACTTGTACTTATGCAAGTCAACTTTCATTGTCTTCCTGTTTTCGTTCTCTACCATTTCAGGCAATTGAATAAAACAGTTTCTAACTTTCAAACCAATATTTCCCCACCATTGTTCTCCCACCCTCCACCGACCAACAAGCCCTGCAATGATCCAAGCAGTGACCAAACTAAATTAGGTCATTGCCTAAACATCCTGGCTGCCTAGGTCCCTATGCCTTTGTCTGAAAGTATCCAGCTACCCAGGGCTGGCACGTCCATTAGGTGAACTTTGGCAGTCACCTAGGGTGCCAAGCCGTAGGGGGTGCCAAAGAGCAGCCACGTGGTGCCGCAAGCGGGGCCTATCCCACTCGCGGCAAACAGAAATAGAGACTGTGTGTTTCTCAGCGAGCTGCTCGTGGCCCTGAGAAGCACAGTGTTGCGCCCACCCCCCTCCCTACCTGTTTCGGCGCCGACTGTTTCTATTTCTCTTTGCCACGAGCAGCCATGTGGTCCCGCTTGCGGGACCACATGGCTGCTCTTCAACACCCCCTACAGCTTGGCGCCTTGAGAAGCACACAGTCGGCACTGAAATAGGGGGGGGCGTGACCGGGGAGGAGGGGTGGCAGCGCAAGGGTCGCCTAGGGCACCCAATACCCTTGCACCGGCCCTGCAGCTACCAACAGCACTCATTTGGTTTCTGAGGACTTGTGGCCTGCTGGTACCAAGCTGGGTGTCCCATGGTCTGCTATGTAACCAAGTTTACTCAACCTGTCAACTCTGTTCCTTCCATAGCTGACCCAGGTATGTCCAGGTTCCATTCCAAGTGCTGTTTTTTCCCCTGCCTCCACTGGTAGGCTTTGTCTTTCTCTTTGATTCTTAAAGTTCTATTTGCATTTCAGCATCCAGGCTGCCTTCCATTTGTTGCAACCAAAATAAGTATGGCCTTTGTCCAAAAAAAAATCCATTCTCCCCACTTTCCTCTGTGTTTGAGTTTTAACCATAGGCTTTCCTTGCAGATTACCTTAGCCTCTTCTGAAGCCTTATGCAGTTGTACTGCTGCTTGTAGGGTTGTAACCCTTGTTAGTGTTACTCATGTGGCGTGCTGCCCAGAGAACCATCTTGGGGCTCTGGTAGACCATGGGCAGAAGCTTCATTACTTTTGCCCTCAGCAACCACCTCTAAAGGAGAAGTTCTAGAAACTTCTCTCAACTTCATTCTCCCTTCTCTTCAACCAGGAGATTGGTGCTATCTTCGTTTCCAGGTGAACTACCAATATTTCCAGTACAGGTTCTTCCAGTCGGCCGGGCTTCGACCCAAAGGTTTTTTAACCAGATGCATGGCAGTGTCGAGGGCACCTCTTCGTCATCAGCAGTTGCAAAGCTTTCCCTGTCTTAATGATTGGTCCCTAGTGGCATCCGATCCAACAAGACTAACAGATAATCTTCTCCATATTATTTCTTGCCTTGACAATTTGGACTCCTGTTCAACTCCGGTGAGTTAAAGTGGAGCACACGCAGACTGGCAGTTCATAAAAACACAGTAGCGCTCTTCCCACTGTCTAAAACTCTACTTCGCAGTGCGACAAGGTGGCAGCCGCTTGCCTGGTGCAATGCACATGCTTAAGTATGCTCCGCCTACAGTGGGGCTTCAAAAATAAATGAACTCAATATCTACATCCATTGTCTACACCCATTTCCTTGACCAACAACATAGCAAGGAACCTGCAATTATGACTGCTCTCACGCGTACTATCGATGGGTTCCTCTCTGAGCCCTTCGACCTCAAATAAGACTCACCACAGCTGTATCCCCCAGACAAGGGAGAGCTCATCGGGGCGCATGACGCACACAGGACCTATGATCTACATGCAAGCACGCACTACATAATCTACCTTTGAGATCCCAAATCATTTTTCAAAAAAAAAGGGATTACCAGCAATGAAAAGCACTTGTGGTGCACAAAGACAACCAGGTAACCATGTACCATCTAATCACATGGAAAATATCCACGTCATGAACCTCTGCAAAGAAGTGTTTTTTTTGGTTTTTTTTCAATTGCCGGAGTGGGCTCACCACAGATCCACTCATTGCAGGCTTCTTATCTGCCAGTAATCTCCAGTTCTAGAGCAGACAAGCTCACAGGAATTCTTCGACCACATGCATGGGAACTCCATTCGCACTTAGCTCATGCACCTTTTCGCAGGGGGGAGGATCCCCACACACTTGATCTGTTGCAACAGGAAACTAGAGAACTTTGTTTGGATATAAATAAAATTATTTCATTATTGACGTTTAAATGTATTAAACTTAGGAATTTTACTTCCTGCTTATTCTGTTTCATTGTAAACCGGTTTGATATGCATTTTAAGCAGGAAAATCGGTATAAAAAACTAAAAATAAATATCTACCAAAGATGTTCTCCAGTTTCCACATTAATCACACTATCACCCACATTCCATCCAAAACCTCATCCTAATGTTGATGAGAACACATTACATACCTGGAGGGCAAATGTGCCCTAATGTACTATAGAAAGACACATGCGTTCGCCTAGCCGACCTTCTCAACTGCTTCTGTCATTTCATCCAAATGCACAGGAGTGTCCTCTGACAAAAAGAACTTTATCCACATGGCTATCCAACTATATCCAGTGTTGTTGTGAGCACGGGTTGATGATTCTACCTGCTACAACTCCGGCGCATCCAGTGCTGGCAATGGCAGCCTCTGTCGCCTCTTTACGTCAAGTGCCTATCATAGCCACCTGTAAAGCAGCAACATGATCGTCGCTTCACACATTCACATCCCACTATTGTTAAATAAAGAAGGCAAGAGCCTGAGAAAATAAAAACCAACGAGAGGCGCGACGTCCACAATCGGGAGACCCGCCCCCCGACGTCATCACCTCAACTGCCGGACTGTTAACTGAGACGCGATCACCAAGCGTCGTGTGCCGAAGGGGCGCGACAAAGGGGTGCACCCCTTTGTCTAGCCCTAATAAGCACTACAAACCTTAAAAAAAAACAACTTTCCTTCCAAACTACACAAGAAATGACAAACCCTCAACCCCCTGACTACAGCAAGAACCACAGAAATGACCTGAACTTAGATAATAACCAGAATGACACAAACAGGAAAACAAAGAAAAACCACAAATACCAACACTCTACCTAAACATACAACAGCTACTTAGCACCATCATTCCTGCTATTTAACGCACAATCCATAATAAAGAAAATACCCATCAACGACCTACTTCAAGATGACAAGCCGGACTTCATAGCAAACATGGATAAAAAAACAGACACAGTACTAATCAACCAAATCAACAACCCTTTCTACAGAACTTTCTCAATCACCAGACCAAAAAAGAAAGGTGGAGGCCTAATTCTACTCATCAAAAAAACCTAAAGATGAAATTACTCCCAACTAACTACACCCCACTGGAAATTGCACTATTTGACTCACCAAAACTACAAATCTGTCTGATATACTGCCCACCACTTATTGAATTCTTCTTGACCAAAATAACTATCAACAAACCCATAATCATCTTAGGTGACTTCAACATACATATCGATACCATCCCTCACTCCCCCACATGTTCCTCAATCATTGGCACGCTCTCATCATTTGGCCTTAGTCAAATCATCAGTGGCCCAACGCACAAAGCAGGTCACACACTTGACCTCGTCTTCATAAATACTGACATATGGACTAACCACCAAACAAAGATCACGAAGATACCCTGGTCGGACCACTCTATAATCCACGCTAATTTATATTCAAACGTAAATTTAGTACAATAAAAAACCCACCTAAATCCTTCTCATACCGACCACCTTCAAGAAAATTTACAAACAGAAATAACAAACATAGACCTATCAAATGCAGAGAATGCAACTTTGTCCTGGCTCACCATCACTAAAACAGTAGCATATAAGATAAACCCCATGATAAAGAAAACAATAAGAAACCCAAAACATCAGAACTAATGGTACAATGACAACATCAGATCAGCCAAACGTGAACTCAGGAAAAAAAGAGAAAACATGGAGGAACAACAATAAAACAACCACATTACTTAACACATACATAGCACAACTAGCAGAATACAAAACACTCATCCACAAAGCAAACCCAAAGATGCTTTTCAATATCATAAAAAGCCTAATCAAATCATTCAATGATGACCAGTTATCATCAACATCCAAGATCACAAGTAATGACTTCGCAGATTTCTTTAACGAAAAAAATAAAAAACCTCATAAATAACAACCTCATCAACAACTCACAAGACTAGAAAATACAGAACTTTCAAACATCAAGTTGGCCCAACTTTGAGACAGCATCATCACTGGAAATCCAAACGATCATAAAAAAAATGAACCCAGCTAAACACCCTATTGATTCCATTCCCATAACGACGATCAAAAATATCGAGCCATCAATAACTAAAATGCTAAACCTATCCCTCACTGAAGGAAACTACCGAGAATGCCTAAAATCAGCAATTATCAAACCCAAACTGAAAAAGAACAACCTTGATCCAGAAAACCCACTGAACTACCTAAAACGGAAAATGTCATAATGCCTCTGTATCGCTTCATGGTGAGACCGCACCTTGAATACTGTGGGCAGTTCTGGTCGCCGCATCTCAAAAAAGATATAGTTGCGATGGCGAAGGTACGGAGAAGGGCAACCAAAATGTTAAAGGGGATGGAACAGCTCCCCTATGAGGAAATGCTGAAGAGGTTAGGGCTGTTCAGCTTGGAGAAGAGACGGCTGAGGGGGGATATGATAGAGGTCTTTAAGATCATGCGAGGTCTTGAACGGGTAGATGTGAATTGGTTATTTACACTTTCGAATAATAGAAGGACTAGGGGGCATTCCATGAAGTTAGCAAGTAACACATTTAAGACTAATCGGAGAAAATTCTTTTTCACTCAATGCACAGTAAAGCTTTGGAATTTGTTGCCAGAGGATGTGGTTAGTGCAGTTAGTGTAGCTGGGTTCAAAAAAGGTTTGGATAAGTTCTTGGAGGAGAAGTCCATTAACGGCTATTAATCAAGTTTACTTAGGGAATAGCCACTGCTGTTAATTGCATCAGTAGCATGGGATCTTAGTGTTTGGGTAATTTCCAGGTTCTTGTGGCCTGGTTTGGCCTCTGTTGGAAACAGAATGCTGGGCTTGATGGACCCTTGGTCTGACCCAGCATGGCAATTTCTTCTGTTCTTAAACCTACCCTTCATTGCCAAAATTATTGAGAAAATCATCCACTCCTGTCTCAGTGACCACCTTGAAGAAAACAACATCCCACTACCCACGCAATTTGGCTTCAGGAAACAACTGAACACGGAGACACTACTACTATCATTAAACGACACCGTACTCAAAGATTTCGAAAACAGCCACAGCTATCTTCTAGTCCTACTCGACCTATCAGCAGCTTTTGACACTGTAAACCACTCTTATCATGATTAAACAGCTATCAGAAATTGGTGCAAAAGAAAAATCCCTACAATGGTTCACATCATATCTATCACAAAGAACCTACCAAGTGTGGATCAACGATACCCTTTCAAAAAAAATAAACCTAGACACCGGAGTCCCTCAAGGCTCCGCTCTATCAGCGACACTCTTCAACATTTATCTGCTTCCGATATGCCACTTCCTCTCAAACCTTAATCTGACCCACTTCATATATGCAGATGACATACAAATATTAATCCCAATAAACAACTCGTTGGAAGACACCTACAAAAAAACAGCCACTTAACTAAACAAAATAAAGCAACTACTAACCAACATGAAATTCATCCTAAACTTCGATAAGACTGAAATAATCATACTGGATAGAACACTCCTCAACTGCCACCACTCAACCTAATGAACCGAAAAGTGGCTATCTCTCTGGTAAATCATGCATGCAACCTGGGAGTTATAATTGACAAGGAACCTTCCTTCAATAAACACATCACAACTAAAATTAGAGATGGATATCACAAACTCCTAACACAACGTCAATTAAAACCTTTCCTCTCCCCCAACAACTTCTGATCAGTCCTTCAACTACTCATCTTCTCCAACCTGGATTACTGTAACTCCCTACTATTCAACTTACCTCTTAACACCATCCGACCACGTTAAATCCTACAAAACGCAGCTGCAAGAATACTCACTGGATCTAAAAAAACATGATCACATTACTCCTACACTTTTATCACTACACTGGCTCCCAATAAAATTTAGGATAGAATACAAAATACTATCCATACTACATAAAATAATATATGAAAAACAAACAAACTGGCTAAGTTCATCCATAAAATTGCATGCTCCAAACAAACCTCAGATCAGCAAATAAAGGACTATTAAAGATCCCACCTGCTCGGTCTAAACAACTCACCCTCAACTCAAAAGAGCAATTTCACTAGGAAGCCCTAAACTCTGGAACACCCTCCCAATCGAACTCAGAACACAAGAAAATTTAAAAACTTTCAAAAAAGAGCTAAAAACATGGATGTTTACCAAAGCCTACCAACTCACCCAATGACTTTAAAACACCACTCCCCTCCTTTTAACACTAGGCAAACTGGTGGACCCAATACAAGATGAGATTATAACTCAGATTCGAAATATGTATCGATTTAACCTACAAACTAAGTTTTATAAAAATATTTCCTCTGTTAGCAACCATACGATCCTTTGGGAAAGCTGTTAAACATCGAAACTTTGTAAACCGTTGATGGCGAAACCGAACGACGGTATTTAAAACTTGATAAATAAACGGTGATTAATGCCCTAGTGGGGCGGACTATCCTACTGAAGTGCACAGGTTCCATTTCATTACAGCCTTCATGGGAACTGTCCGCTATGTATTTACCGTATTGAGCAAAAAAAAAAAGAAAGTAAAAACGTAACTATCTTACCTGCTCAATGTCAGCTGGGGATTCCCATACAGCATGGCTAATTCATGCTGCTTATCTACGTGAAAAGAGCAAGTTTGCTTACCGTAAACGGTGTTTTCTGTAGATAGTAGATGAATTAGCCATGCTGACCTGCCCGCCTCCCCGGACAGTTCTAGCATACCTAACTAACGCTTTGATACTGAGATACCTGAGGTGATCCTGCCAGGATATAGCTGGGAGGGAGTACCTGGCTAAAAGTCTGTAATAGACTTTGAGAGCCCTGCCACTTAGTGGCACGGAGGACGTACCCATACAGCATGGCTAATTCATCTGCTATCTACGGAAAACACAGTTTACGGTAAGCAAACTTGCTCATCCTGGGCTGACATAAAGCAGATAAATTGATTGAGAAATCAGTGTGTGAAAGCAAATCTGCATTAGGACAAATGGCATTCATGTTTCAACCCAGATATATGCCTACTAGCAGTAAAAGCTCATTCCAAGGATGGGAAAATACTATGTCATGTAGGACATGCATAAATTGAGATGTGTGGTAGTGGAGAGCATGCACTGAGCTTGGGTGTACTGTGTAGGGTCCTTTCGTTTTCGATTTAAACAAGTTTTTCAACCATAAATTCCCAAACTTTTCCAAAAGTGATAATTGATTAAAACAGATTTTCACCCTAATTTTAGACTGATTTAAAGAGCAGCTCCAGTGCTGCAAATGCAGTGTCTCAAGGCTTCTAGCAACTGCTGGAAATCAATGTGGGCCAAAGCACCTGCAGAAATTCAAGTCCTACCCCCCACCAGTGAAAGCACTCGCTCTCCAGTGTCGCTGATATGGCACTGAAGATTGAGCATCTGCCCCCCCCCCCCCCCCCAGCAGCCAAAGTGCCAGCTGCTTGGTGCTGCCAATGCAGCATTTGAAGTGGGCTATGCCTACCAGAAGCACTTCCCGGCAGGCGGCATGGCTCTGCCCAAAAGCAGCAATGCAGTGCTGCAAATTGAGGGAGCCTCAGTAAGCAAGCTGCCCAAGGAAAGAGAAATGGAGCCACTGCTAGTACGGAGGAAACTGTTGCAATGGAAAGAGGAGGAAGAGAGGAAGTTTTTAGGGTTGTGGGGAGAGAGGGGGATGAACTAGGGGATGGGAGTAGACGAGGGATGCCGCTGAGTGGGGAAAATTAGCTTAACGTTGTTTTGTTGTACCAGTTTCTGTCCACTAAAATAAACGCAGATATCTACCCAAAAGTCCCATTTTTTCCACTGACTCTCCTACTTTTTGTTCTTGTCAGAATAAACCCTGAAATTCAGGGAAAACTTTAAATAAAAACCCAATAATGAAGATCCCTTTCTGTGTGGTAGTAGAGTGTTTTCAACAAGTCCGAGATGGGTGGATCTAGAAAGAGCAGAGCTCCGTTTCCATAGGTGGGTGGTAGAGTGGATTGGACAATCGGAGAAGAGCAGAGCTTGAGAGTACAGGGAGGGAGAGGGGTGGAGCTCAATTTGCATATTTTCATTGCAGGCGCATGGCAGTCTTCCTGTTTGTTATACGTTTGATAAGTAACCAAAGCCATGCACAGTGGCTGTTTATTTTAATCCAACATTGCTATCTGTGCCAAACAGACACTAACCTCAGTCTATGAATGGCAACAAAAAAAAAATGTTTTGGCCACCTTTTTAAGAATGCCCTGGAACAGGGGTCGGGAACCCATGGCTCGCGAGCCAGATATGGCTCTTTTGAGGGCTGCATCTGGCTCGCAGACACGTGTCGCCATACTTCGCGGTTCCCCGCTGACCCAGCTGCTCCCCGGTCCTCCGCCGCCCGGGCTTAAAATGCTGTCAGCCCGGGCGGAACGCGGCAGGACAGCTGGAGTCAGCGGCACCGGCGTGCTCTCTTCTCCTCCCCCCCCCCCCCCCCCGCGGCCCGGAAGAGGAAGTGGAGAGCATCGGGTGCCTGCGCGGGAAGAAGAGACCACACTAGCGTGGTCTCTTCTTCCGCGCAGGCACCCGATGCTCACTTCCTCTTCCGGGCCGCGGGGGGGAGGAGAAGAGAGCACGCCGACTGGAGTCATCCGGGTGCCTGCGCGGGAGTCATCGGGTGTCAGCCGGGTGCCAGCGCTGGAGTCATCGGGTGCCTGCGCGGGAAGAAGACTGCAGCGCGGCTCGGAGGAAAATGAAAATCTTCAACCGCGGCCGATGGGACTCCCCTTCGCCTCCGCGAGGGCTGAAAATGAAGGAGGTTAGCGTTGGGAGGAGGCTGCTGCTGCCGCGAGTTCCCGGGGGGGGGAGAGAGAGTGAATGAGCGAGCAAGCATGTGTGTTTGAGATCCTGTGTGTGTGAGTGAGAGATTGCATGTATGTGAATGATTGAGAGCCTGTATATGTGAAAGAGAGTATGTCTGTGATTGAGATCCTGCCTGTGAGAGAGAGAGCATGAATGTAAGTTTACCATTGGGAACCTGTATGTGTAAGTTTGTAATTGAAAACCTGTTTGTTTGAAAGAGTATGTGTGTATGATTGAGATCCTTTGTGTGTGAGAGAGATCATGTGTATGTATGATTAAGAGCCTGTGTGTATAAGTAAGAGAGAGATCATGTGTGTCTGTGTCTGATTGACAGCTGGTTTAGGTGATGGAGCATGTGAGTATGTGATTGAGAACCTGTGTTTAAATGAGAGAGAGAGACCATGTGTGTCTGTGTGTGATTGAGAGCTGATTTAGGTGAGGGAGCATGTGAGTATGTGATTGAGAGCCTGTGTGTAAATGAGAGAAAGAGAGGACATGTTTGTAAGCATGTGAATGAGAGTCTGTGTGTGAGAGAAAAAGACAGCATGTATTTATGTGATTGAAAGCCTGTGTGTGTGTAAGCGTGAAAAGATAGACAGCATGTGTGTAAATGTGTAATTAAGAGCCTATATAAGTGAGAGAGAAAAAACATTTGTATATGTGAGTGACTGAGAGCATGTGTGTATAGGTGTGTCATTGAGAGCCAGTGTGAGAGAGAGCGCTGGTATGTGACTGAGAGAGGAGAAAGTTCCAAGCAAACCACCCCACCTCCTGCTAATTCAGAACAATCTCAGGACACCTGGATATCAAACGTTCCCAGGTATGCAGAGCAAAAAAATTTTTGTATCCTTATTATTTTTCATTACTGGATCTTTGTGTCTGCTATTTTGAAATATTTTGTTGGTATCTGGAAATGTTTTATATGAGTTTTTAATTATTGGATATTCCACTCATCAGCTGTTTCGAAATATGTTCTTTTTGTTAGTACAGTTTTACTGCTGATGATTTTATATTTCTTGATTTGTTTTATAAGGATGTGTGATGTTTCTTTTTTCCTTTGTTACACTGCATACAGAGACTCTGGCTTGTTGCAGTTTCCAATTCAGTTTTTGTCTGCATGCTTCTTGTTATGCGTTTTGGTCTCTTTATTCTATGTTAGGTGAGGGACAGCACGTGATTCAGGTGAGGTTTTCTGCTGGCGTGTAGTTTCTGTGTAGGACTCTATAGCAGCCTGACTTGGTCCATTTTCCTAATAGGAGATGTATTGGTGTCTTAAGGCCTGGTGTAATATTTTCAGAGACTTATTGTACTTTAAAAGTGTGATCTTACATAAAATGCACACATTTACTTGTATTTAGTTTTAAACATATTGTATGGCTCTCATGGAATTACATTTTAAAATATGTGGCGTTTATGGCTCTCTCAGCCAAAAAGGTTCCTGACCCCTGCCCTGGAATAAGCTTCCATACAGCAAATTGGATGGAAAGCCAAAAGATCATCCATGTAGAAGAGGAGCAGTTAGCATCAAGGGCATTTTGACTCAACATTAAATAGATGTAGAAGCATACCAAGGAAATGGGAAATTCTGAGAGCAGATGCATGCTGATTGGTTGGAGGAAATGTTCAGTCTTCTGAATTGCAGATATCTATTATTCCTTGCCCTATGAAATATTTCCATACTCCCAAATGTCTACAGCAGCAGGGCAACTGCCTGTTTTTGATAGGATCCAAGCTGAAGGTGAGAGCGTCTTGCGGCATGGCTGGAGCAGATGTATGCTGATACCCACTGACAAGGGTACCTGGAACTGGACAATTAACCAGCACAATCTGTATTTTCCAACGAAGAATATTCAGGATCAGTGATCCATACAAGTGGCTTCACAAAAGTGTTGCACTTGGATTTGGAATGGGCTTTTCAGGACTTCTTGTAGGAGGCTGGGAGAGTGCACGTGACTAGGGTGCAAGATGCTGAGCGTGCACACAAAGAAAGCAGGCATGACAAGTTGAGAATATTCGTAACTTAGCCAAGTAGGGTTGCTCTCCCAAATAAACTGCAGAAACCTGACCCGATTTGTCAGTCTGGGGATTTATTTTCGGATGTTAGTGAAATCGCAGGAGGTTGATCTGCACACCTTACACCCATGAGACACTGCCATAGCAATTTAAGGATTAGTATTGCTGGATTCACAGAAGGAATAGACATTTTCTGAAAGATAAATCAGCCCGGGGCTACTTAACATATTTGGAACTCAAGGAAACTTGTGTAACTGATCTCCGAATAGACTAATATGAGCCTGACAACCGAATGACAGTTCTACATGTGCTTCTTGCCACTGTCATGGAGAGGATGCTGGCATAGATGGACCTGAACCAGCTTGGGCAGAGCTTCTCTTAGGAGTTTATTGCTAACAAGAAGGAATTCCTGCACAGACTGATATGGGGAATGTGCATCCTCTTCTCCCCTCTACATCCTCTAGTTGCAAGCTGCTAAAATGCCAGGAATCCACCATGTTAGTGCTGACTTTTGTTTCGTTATGGTCTACTCTTGGTATCTCATCAACAATTGTACCTTTTTAACCTTAACTGAACTTTTAAATAAAAAAAAACATTAAAATAAAAGATGGAAGAAAAGGATGGCAATGTTTGTCAGCCATGCATGTCAAATGCCTTCTTAAGATTTGCTCAGCCTCAGCATGTAAAAGTGTGCACACTGACAGTACTCCCCCTCTTCATTGATGGAAATAGAGCTCATGCCTGCTTTCTCCTGCTGAGAAGAGAGCATTCAGGGGAGGATTGCAGGAAAATATCAGCCTGGGGATTTTTTTTTTTTTTTCTCAAAACCAGTCTGACTGCCTTGTGCATTTTCCCTGCAGCATGTTCCAACAGTTCTCAAAAGCACACCAAACTGACCCTTCATCGGTATATCATGTGTCCTGGAGCCTGGCAGAACTGAGCCAAAAAAAATCTCTTAACAAATGTCACATTTTTCCTAAATAACTAAGTAGTAGGACACAACATGAACCGGAGGTGAGAAAATGGAGCTTTGTGCCCTCTTTCACTATTGCAGTCAGTTGCCATCCGCCCACGAGTCTGGTTACATCTCTCATGATTATGTCTTGGATTCCTGGTCTGGTATTTAAGTCTCTTGCCAACCATTGAACCAGTTGCCAAGTAATGTAACAAACACACTGCTAGCCAGTGTCAGACACACACACACACAGTCTGCTCATATGTTCACACAGTGTATGCCCCTACTCCCGTACTGCCACATGATTATATAAAGTTTTTGCTTGCTGTCAGCCCTTCCCCAGCCTGCAGGTGTGCTCACCCCCACCCTCATTCCAGGAGGCTCAATGTTTCCACAGCCAGTTGACCCTTTCAGGAGGAAAGCCCAACCTACAGAAGCCTCCCCAACACTGCATCAGCTCTCCCTCTTGGTTCACCCCATCACGTTTTGTGACTGTTACTTGCCTCCACTTCTCCATACCCCTCCTACCACCATTTCAGTCCATTCTCTTTGAGTACTACAGAGTCTGCTTCTTTTATGGTTCCCCAGGCTCAGCACTGCCAAATACTGTGTTACAGCAGGCCCTAAAACACCAATACACCTGATATTAGGATAACAGAACAAGCCAAGCTGTTAAA
Source organism: Rhinatrema bivittatum (assembly GCF_901001135.1). Lineage (NCBI taxonomy): Eukaryota > Metazoa > Chordata > Amphibia > Gymnophiona > Rhinatrematidae > Rhinatrema > Rhinatrema bivittatum. The sequence continues at coordinate 100,127,649 of NC_042622.1, read as the reverse complement.
GATCCCTGCAAAGAAACTACATGCTAGCAGAATACCTCATCTCAGTCACACATACAGAACACACAGACCCTCACCAAATACAGAATAAAGAGACGACAACGTTTAATCTAGAAACTTGCAAATAAAAACTGAATTGGAAACCATAACAAGAAGGACTCCGTATGCAGCGCAACAATAGAAAAACAGAAATCACCATTCCTCATTAAACATCAAACAAGATATAAACCATCAATCATAACAAAACCATATTCATAAAAAAATAAATATTTCAAAGCAGTTGATAGAACATTGAATGATTAAAAATATATAACATTGGTTTTTTGTTTTAATTTTCCAATCAATAAAATATTTCAAAATAAACGCATCAAATAACACCCAATAATTAAAGCTAAAGCTAAAAAAAATCCCTTGCTCTTCATATCTGGGAACTTTAAATTCCAGTCACCCGCAGATTGTCATGGATTAGTCAGGGATAGGAGGTGTGCACAAACTTTCTCCTCTTATATTTTTATATATATACTTTCCAACATATATTCATTCCCACACATACATTCCGACTGGCTCATAAACTCTCATACACATGCTCACTGTTTTAAATAGTCCTTTTGCTCACACACATGCTAATTGGCTTGCTCGTTCTCTCTCACTCCCATACATGTTAACTGGCTCATTCACTCTTGCTCACGTACATGCCCTGGAAAACACTGTAAGCCTATTATGTATTGCAACAATGGAAAAACAGAAGCATCATTCCTCATAAAACATTAAGCAATAAAGTCACGAGATATAAAACATTCATAATACTAAAAAAAGTCAAGCAGGCAACAGCAATTGAACATCCAGTAATTAAAATATATATATATTTTTTTAATATTTCAAACAGCAGACATATGAAAACACCCCAAAATTTAAATTAATAGGATTAAAAATTTCAAGCTCTCCATACCTGGTATATTTCGATTTCCAGTCACCCATAGATTGTGAAGCCCTCTCCCCCTGAGCCACAACAATCTTTCCTTCTCTCTTCCTTTCCCAACGCCCAAAGAGGTTCTCTTTCACTCTCTCACAGACAGTCTCAGGCACTCTAACTCTATCATACATATGCAGTCTCATACTTACACAGGCTCTGTCGCACTTTCATACACATGCAGGCTCTTTCGCACTTGCACACACATGTGCAAACTCTCTCACACAAGCATACACGGATTTTCAGGTTTCCCCCTTTCTTCTGACCTTCCCTTTGACCACTGTGAGATGGCAGTGCTGCTCCTCCATGCTGGAAGGGAGCTGGAATTAGGCCATTACTACCCGCGGCTCCTGTAAGGTAGAGGAGGGCCTCAGCTGCGATCATGCAGGCCTTTCTTTGGGCCGCAGAATGATGTGCACGCAAGCCTCTCGTTGGGCCACGGCAGGATGGGTTTTGCCGTGGTTGTGCAGGGCCTATCGTCGGGCAGCTGGAATAACCATATGAACGGAGCGACTGGCCCACTGGGGGATGCCTGATCCCGATAGGCCAATCCACCCCAGAGGGCGTTCCCAAAGATATGGCTACACACACACACACACACACACACACACACACATGTCGTCGTTTGTTTTTTTTTATCCCTTCATTTTTTGACCGGCCTTGTGCTAATATTTTTCCCTGGTAGTGAAAACAAGTTGATGTGGTTGTGCTCCTAACTTGGCAGCTATGACTTCCTCCAGCTTAACTCTTCTCTTGCTCTCATGGTGGATGGGCCAGGGTCAGGAATGCTGCCTGGGTTCCAGAGAAGGGTTCTTGCCCCTCTGAAGCTGACAGCTCAGCTCTGGGTTGCTGGGAATGTATGATATATAATTCCAAGAATTGCCTAGTTGGGTGAGAACGGTTAATGGAAGTGTCAGTGCATGGATCCAACCAGCCTGCTTAATCACAGTTAACAGTTCAGTTGAAGCAGCATCTTTTCAATTGAAGACATTGTGCCTTTTTGCTTTCCTGCTCATGCATTTAAGAAAAACTTAGGGTAAATCAATTCTAGTCTAGGGGTTTGCATGCTTCCTGGAATACTGATGCATTACAGAACGTTTCCTAGCAGGAAGGATAAATCTTAGATGACATCACCTCAAGAGCTTTCTCAGCCTTCTTTGATCGAGATTAGACATAAGGTAGATAGTTTACCTCAGGGGAAGCAACAGCAGTTTTGCTAAAGGTGATCCAATACAGTGGTTCTCAACCTACCCACCCCCATCATGACACACCTGACAGATGATGCTCACCTGCATGACACGTTGCACACTACGTCTATCAGCTATACTAAAAAAAAATCCTAGATATTTTATTGTTGAAAATGGTACAGGAGTAATATTATTTAATTTCAATAACTGCTTATAAAATATCATTATTAGATGTTTTAGTCTTTGCTTACTGCATCAGTGAGACATCTGCACTGATTATGCATATGCAGACACTCTCTCTCTCCTACATTTCACTGTCAACCTCCAGAAAATTCTGACCTCTTCTGGAGTTTCTACAGAGCAGAGTTAGGAAATTTCCCCTTTCAACTCACACTACAAAAAATATATTCAAATTCTGATATCCCCTCAGTAATAGTACTTCAGAATCCCTTCCCAGCCAGCCACTGTGTGAAATAACATGAAAACCTGCTAAAAAGCCATTTAGAAATTGTACGGCAGAACCACATACAAACCAGGCCTGGGCCTAGGACTCAGACAATTAGGGAGTGTGAGCCATGTGGGGCCGCGAGCAGTGGCGCCAATCTCCACTCCTCTTTGTTGCAGCGGTGCCGCCGCTCGCACCCCCTAATGGAGGTGGCGGCACGACCGGGGGAGGGGGCCGTGAGGCAGAAGGTGCCTAGGGCACCTAATCCCCTTGCACTTGCCCTGCATTCCAGCCATACCAAAAGAGCACTAACACCCAGGACTTGAACAGCAACAACTGCACCTATGAAAAAAAAGCAAGACTGCAACTATAGAACACACTTCACTTCCTATTGGAAAAACAAAGAAAGCCAGACTGCTCTGGATTCCTACACAGAACCTACATCCTAGTTAGCAGAATCCCCCACCTTCGTCAAAGGTGCAGAATGCAGACTGACCCTTACCTAATACAGAATAAAAGACCATAAATTATAAACACGCATACAGAGAAAAACTGAAACTCCAAGAAGGGGAGGATACAGCATGCCTGCAACATTTCTGGCTTGGATTGGTGGTGGCAGGAATTGCCAGGGTTGAGGGGAAAGCAGCAATAGGGAGCGGTGATGAGGAATTTTAAGTACCAGCTCCTTAATCTGCTCTCTCAGCAAGCACACGTGGCTGTAATAGAAAGCATAGGCTTGCTATGTCAAACTTTAGGTGACACTAGTGTGTCCCGACACAAACAAACGGATAACAAGTAGAAGGGGTGGGATATTTCTGGTCAGGCCATGGGACCAAGGATAGGCTGCTCTTTTTTTATTTATTTATTTATTTTTTGTGTACTCTTGCTAGCTGACTGCTCTGTCATTTTTTTTCTCTGGAGCTTATACGCAGCAGATAATTCTAAAAGGTTTCACTCACTATGACCTCTGCTGTAACATAGCAGGGCAGCATTAGCTAGTGTACATATGTGTCCAGGACAAACACTGAAATGAGGAAAGGATTATTTTTCTATGCTGGTGTCTGGAGGGAGGGGAGGGCGTGGTTCTGGGCTGGCTCTGGAGGGTAGGTAGATGTGGCACGTCTCAGTGTGGCTGGTGCCGTGCCTGGGCACAAGGTCCCGAAGCTCTGATACTGAACGAGAGAGCGTGCTCTGCACTCCCTTGTGTCCTATTATTCTCTCCCTTCTCTGGTGTTGCCGTGACTCACTTGTAGGTGGTGTTGATCTGAAGGAAGGTGTTGCGTTTTGGCGGGGTTGAGTGTGTTTAGGTTTTATACCTGCAGGTGACCAGTTTCACAGCACACTGTGGCCTCACTTGCCCACATCACAGATGCAGCATTCAAGTCAACAGGATGTGGGATGGGAAGGTTATGTATGGGTGCAGCTACTCTTGCACTAACACAAAGGCCTCTGGCACTTGGGCTTTACCACAGTCCCATACTGTTAAGTGCTGAAGTGAAACCCTTGGGCCCTGCTCCTGTTCTCCCTTTCTCACCTCCACATCACTTCTCACTCTTCTCCCCCCCCCCCCCCCCCCCCTCACCAGCAGCCCTCAATCCTATGGTGCCAGAGGAGACTGTCAGCAGCAGAAGCAACCCCAGAGCTGTGGAACAGGTGATCATAGGAGAGGTGGGTGAAGGCTGGTTGCAGGGGAGGGAACATGGGGCCGGGAACCTGTTTTAGTCATGAGGCACAAGTCTAACTGTGTTGCAGTGGCCACAGCACTGCTGCATAGTTAAGATAGTCAAGATAAACAACAAGGAGTCTCACCCCATTCAATCCAAAATGGGGGTACCACAAGGATCCTCCCTTTCCCCCACCCTTTTTAACATTTATCTTCTCCCACTCTGTCATCTACTTACTAACCTCAAACTAATTCACTTCCTATACGCGGATGACATACAAATTCTCATCCCCATAACTGATACCATACACAAAACTATGTCTTACTGGAATAAATGCCTCTCAACCATCAACAATCTACTCGCCAGCCTCAATCTGGTTTTAAACACTAACAAAACCGAAATCCTTATCATAGCACCCGAAAACTGTGTCCCGCCCAACTCCCTAACATCCAGCAAACCTCCAGACACCTCCGGATACACCACCTCACCTCAAGTCAGAGACCTGGGTCTACTTCTAGACAACAGACTCAGCCTCAACAAATTCGTAAATAATACTACAAAAGAATGTTTCTTTAAATTACAAGTTTTAAAGAAACTAAAGCCACTTCTACTCTACAGAGATTTCCGCACAGTACTCCAAGTCATCATACTCCCGAAACTGGACTACTCTAATTCACTCCTTCTGGGCCTTCTCGCCTGCACCACCAAACCTCTCCAGATGGTCCTGAATGCCACGGCAAGAATCCTCACAAACGCCAAAAAAAAGGATCATATCACCCCTATCCTCCAGCATCTCCATTGGCTCCCTATTAAATACAGGATTCAGTTCAAAACCAGCATGATGATACATAAGGCCCTACATAACATCTCTCCTCTCAACCTAACCTTCCAGCTCCAGCTACACACTTCCGAAAAACCGACTAGAAGGGCATACCAGAACAGACTGATCACCCAACCTGCAAAATCCTCCCTGAGGAAACGCGCACTATCCACAGCGGGCCCGTCACTCTGGAACTCGCTACCACCAGACCTTCGCCTTGAACATTGCCATACTACTTTTAAAAAGAAACTTAAGACTTGGCTCTTTATACAAGCATTCCCAGAGAGCTAAGAGCAGGAAGAACGACAACCTCAAACCAATCACTGTTCCCCTCTGCCCCCCTCCTCCACTGCATACAAGTTCCTGAAGAATTATTTTACTGAAATTTAACTTATTAGATATTTTCTGTTCACTTGAGTTGCACGATCGCCCCGCTGTGCCTTCATGCCGTTGTTCTGTTTACAGCAATAATGTTATTACTAATTGTTACTGCTTGTTTTTAATTTGTTTTCTAATGGTTTTAATTGTTCCATGTAAACCGCCATCCAGGCGATAGTTAATCAGTTCCTTGTAAACCGGAGTGATATGTATATTATACAGGAACTTCCGGTATATAAAAGCCAAAAATAAATAAATAAATAAAATAGTTGGGATGGGGTCGTGCACATATGGAAGGCTTCCAACCATCCAGGATTGTCCTGGAGTCTCTGGGAATCTAAACATTCGCTTGCAGGACACTTCTGTGGGCAAACCAAGAGAAAACAAAATTGGGGACTTTTATAAAGAGATTTTTGGAGCTCAGTAAGTCTTCATGGCATTAAGACGAGATACCAAATAAGCAAAGACACTGTTATAGGAGTCCTTGCTTTCCTGAGCGAAGTTGAATAATTTTTAGTCATTTTGTGGTAATATCTGGTTTTCTTTGGCAAAGAACTGGATGAAATCACCAATGAGCACTTTAAAGTTAACGTAAGCCTTCGTGATTTGGGTTTCTTTTTTCCAATAGTTTGTCATGTGTTTGAGTTTTTGCACACATGCTGTTTTAAATTTTATTAATTGAAGTTTATATTTGCTATGATTGAATTGTTTTATATTGTATGTGATTGTTATGGGTGAGAGCTGCTTTTAGTTCCTTCTACAAAAGGCATCATATAAACCTAAAATAGGAAACTTTTTTTTTTTTTTTTAACTGAAGTAAGCTGCCACCTCCATAATGTTCTTTAAGCTTGGGGTTTTTTTGCTGCTTTGTCTTGTGACAAAGCCTCTGGGCCTAGTTTCAGCCTGCGTTTTGGCTACCTTCCCCATGCTGCTGTTAGAGTTTGCCCTGCCTTAATGAATATGCAACCGCTTCTGATAAAACCCAAGATAACCCAGTCACCCTGTAAAACTCCTCTCATCACATGACATATTCCAGAAATTACTGAGCTTGTGAATCTTTTTGTCTCCGATCATTTCCTTCAGGATATTCCAGTGCAACATATATCGTGGCTGGGCTTCCTGTGCTGCTTGTGTTCCAGCAGTATTGGGAGCATTTCAGTTGCACAATAGGAGGTTACATTCAGATCATATGACTGCCAAGTAAACATTTACACAACCACAAAGGTACCTTTTTAGTCATACCTTGGTTTCCACTCTTGTGTAACGTACACCACCTCTTACAGAAAGTCAGTGGCAATGTTTGTTTCAGTCACAAGGAGGGACCAAAAAGTGTATCGGGGGAGGGGTTATTTTGTGTGGGGTTTTTTTAATATATAATTTGGAACAAGTCCCCGGGACATTGCACAATTTTTATTAGTGTTAATCACAACTCACTAGTTGGTATTGTGCTCAGCTGCAACAACTTTGTTGGCTCAAATCTTTGTTTTGTTTTTTATTTCTATATCTCCAAAGCAGATTATATTCGGGTACTGTAGGTATTTCCCTTTTCCCCCGAAGGGCTTACAATCTAAGTTGTATTTGAGGCAATGGAGGGTGAAGTGGCTTGCCCAAGGTCACAAGAAGTATCAGTGGGATGTGAAGCCTGGCTACATTCAGGGTATGCCTGGGAGAATTTACCTTCCTGCATGATGCAGGTACCCCCACCTCGCTTCAGAAGATAGCGAGGGGTCAAGTGGGCTGTACTTACTGGGAAGCCAGAAGGTCATCCCATTAAGGATATGGTTTAGAGATTTGAATTTATTTTGAGTGTAGCTGGCACCAATCTAAAAATGCCCTTCGGTTCTGAAACACCTAAATCTTTCCTGCTCGGAGCTTGGTAACATTTTGTAGTCATTAGCAATATTACATTGTCCGAGAGAGTTAATGGATGGTGATGAATCTGATTCGATTGCTTCATACAAAAGAGCTGGCCCTGTATGTGATGGGGCAGCCTTGTACCATTGTATACTGTACTTTGTCCTGTGTGCCACTTCCTGGGCTACAGAGGAATGCCCAGCCTCTCTGGCCCTACTCTAGAACCATTTGTTCCTGCCCTGTTCAGTTGTAAAATAGATTTTATTTTGAAGTGAATAATCCCAGGACCCTTCAAAAGGCAGGTGCTATTGACTTCTCTCAAGCCATCTGCTGGGCACTCACGTTGGTGTTGGTAGTCTATTCCCTTGGCGCGGGGGGGGAGACTCTCCACTAAACAATTCCAGAATATTCTCTCTCAGGCAGTGGTGGTGGTGGTTCTCATGTGCAGCCACCACAGATGGCGTCCTCCTAAAATTTGAGTATTTTGAAGAAAAAAATTAACTTGTGAATTCTTGCTTATCACTATTCTTCCTCTACTACTCCGCCCTTTTTTATCTAGATTCCAGCCAGGCTTTAACATCCAGTCTTTCTTTTGAATTATAAATATTTTTATATTTTGTTATCATTGTACTCTCTGTAACCCACCCCAAATGTTGGAGGGCGCAAGCAATAAGTCCTTTTAAATACAAATTTTACTTTAAAATGTGGCGCTTGATTAATGTTGACCTATGGCCTCTGCTTCTTCAAGTTTGTCTGTCTTGGGAGGAATCTTTCTCCATTATTCTAGGTACAGGCCGCCATCAAATCTCCCTTCGTCTCCACCATAAGCATGGGAAGGAACTTCTGTTGCACATCTCCAGTTTAGTTACTGTAATGGAGCGGGGCCCTTCTACTGTAAGGGGAACTACTGTGTTTGATTTTGACCACTCAAACTTATTGTATCTCAAGCTAGATTTTAATCAGTTTACCTGATAAATTAAGATAGCAATTGCTTGAACAAAATATATACGTACACATTTCAGGATGTCTGACTAAGCACTTAAATCACTTACCTAAAGTCTTGCATAGTTCAAAGATATTACAGGTTTACTAATCCGCTTTGACAGATTAGTTTTTTGTCGGATTTTCTACTGAGGTCTGAAAGAGATCCTCTGTGCCCGAGATCAGCATCCATGGCATTCAAGAAAGCAGATAGCTTCTCTTTATTGCTCTCCAAGGTTAGGAGACCAGGGTGTGATGCAAGGATGGTCAGGAGTTGGGTTTGTTTTTGGCAGGAAGACAGCAGACTTGTAGGGTGGTCAGTTACAGCAAATGGATCCAGTTCTAAGGGATCTCCCTTGGTCTTCTTTAATAGGCTTTGCTTTGCATATCTCATCTCATTAATGCAACATAAACACTTACGTTGCATTAATGGATTACATAAACACTTTTTTTTTTTAATTTCTCAGTTACACACCTCTGTTTAAATCAGATCAGACTAAAGACAAACTGTACCTACTTAGGATGTAAATTCCATCATATGGACCCCTTAGAGAAGAAAGCCCGGTTCCTTATCAGACTTACAGGCCAGTTTTATAGGAGGAACAAGTAAACAATCCGATCCCAAATATTGAGGCTGACTGTGAAGCAGGCAACCAGGATGCTTCAAATCTAGTGGAATATATGAAAACTTCCCAGTGCTACTAATTGTCTTGAACCAACTGAATTTTTGCATAACATCTGAGGAAGACCCAGTAAGACACCAGTACAATAGTTTAATCTGGACTGATACAATTCTCTCAAATTGCTTCTTTTAACTTCAAACAAGCCAGATGTATGCAGTGGCCATATTGGGGGTATATTTTATATTATGTCATAAAACAATACTTTGCTGATTTTCATAAATTTACAACATTTAGTAAACAAACTATCTCAATATCAATACAAGCACACAACATAGAAGGCATTAGGTAGATTAATCAAGTAAATAAGATTGCAATCATAAGATTAAAGAAAGTATAATACAAAGAATACACTCCTCATAGGTCCTTCCTGCAATAGAATTGTGTAGTCTCAAAAACTAAGGACACTATGGTGCTGGGAGCTGCACTTAAAGAAGCTGTTTGCTCTCTTATCCGTCGCTCATTCAACGATTCACTGTTGCACACAACTTTATATATTCTCTCTGACTTTAGTTCAGTGTCTGCAAGTTTATTTTTTTATTTTTTTATTTAGAGTTTTTATATACCGGCAATCATGAAAACATATCTTGCTGGTTTACATCGAACAGGAGTGCATTATAAACAAAAAACTAGAACTGTGGTGTCCGAAAGTACAGTTACATTTAACAAGGGTAGCCGAACTTGGAGAAGGAAGAAGAGAGGAGAGAAAAGAGATGGTTAAACAATATACAATTTAAATATAGTATACAGAATAAATGTTATATACAAGAGGAGTGGAGTTTTAGGAGTCATTGGAATGTGTCATTGGGTTGTGTCCGGAAATGCTTGTTTGAATAACCAAGTCTTAAGTTTTTTCCTAAAAGTTGGGAGGCAGGGCTCCTGTCTGAGGTCTGTAGGAATGGAATTCCACAAAAGAGGGCCAGCTGTGGAGGTGGCGCGATCTCTTATGGTGATGTGTCTGGTCGTTTTCGCTGGGGGAACTTGGAGGGAGCCTCTATAAGCATCTCTAGTAGGTCTGGTAGAATTATGTGTTTGGAGAGGGAATTGAAGATCGAGAGTGGTAAGTTGATGTATAGTTTTGTAGGTGATGGTTATGGCTTTGTACATGATGCGGAAGTAGACTGGTAACCAGTGAAGCTCTTTCAGGACGGGGGATATGTGGTCTCTTTTCCTTGCGCCTGTCAAGATTCGGGCTGCTGAATTTTGAACCATCTGTAGGGGTTTGGAGTATGATGATGGTAGACCTAGCAATAGGGAATTGCAATAGTCTAGTTTCGAAAAAATGACTGCTTGGATGATCGTTCTGAAGTCTTGAGCGTGGAAAAGAGGTCTTATCCTTTTCAGGACCTGAAGTTTATAGAAGCAGTCTTTGGTTGTTTTGTTGATGTGTGCCTTGAAGTTTAGCCGGTTGTCTATTATTACTCCTAGGTCTCTAGCTTGTGTGGTAGGCAGATTGGTAGGAAGAGAACTGTTGGAGGTGTTGTTCTCAGGAGAGATGAGTAGGATTTCAGTCTTAGAGGAATTTAAGATGAGGTGTAGGCTGTTGAGTAGTTGTTTGATTTTTTTGTGGCATGATTCCCAGTAGTCAAGAGTATTAGAGTATGTGTCTTTGATAGGGATGATGATTTGAATATCATCTGCGTATAGGAAAAACTTTAGATTGAGGTCGGTGAGAAGTTGGCAGAGAGGAAGAAGGTAAATATTGAATAGAGTCGGAGATAAAGATGAACCTTGTGGGACTCCTATGGCAGAGTTGAATCTTGAGGATTCCTTGTTTTGGAGTTTAACTTTGTAACCTCTATTGTTGAGAGAGGTTTTAAACCAGGAAAGGACGGTGCCGCTGATTCCTATGGATGACAACTGGTTAAGGAGGATAGCGTGGTTGACCGTGTCGAACGCTGCGGACAGGTCCAGTAAGATCAATAGGTATGAATTTCCTTTGTCAAGGCCCAGTAGGATATGGTCTGTCAAAGAGATAAGGAGGGATTCTGTGCCTCGATTTTTTCGGAATCCGTGTTGTGGGGCGAAGAGAAGATTGTTGTCTTCGATGTAGTTTGAAAGTTGAGAGTTGACTAGTCTTTCCATGTCTTTCCATTAAGTTAAATGTTTTGTTTTGCACCCATAGCTCTGACATTAGCCAGGCCATTTGAAACTTGTTAAATTATAACCAATTAAGACTCAGTTTCAATGAGATTTATGGCACACCATTGGCTATTAAGGTGTATTCTGTTCCAGACTTTCAACAGTGTTACCTCAAGAAAATTCATGTTAGGGCCAGAGACATCTGGGTACTGGTTTCTCTCTCAGCTCATTAGTATCAGGCATTCTACGAGAGAGAAAGCAAAAAAACAGTATGCATTGTGCTGGCTATGTTTCATGCCATGATTCTCATCAATTTTTAGAGACTGTTCTGATCCAGCTAAACTGCCTAAAACTATCTTCTTACAACTCTGGTCAGAAGCATTTAACACATGGCTGGTAAGAGCCCTTCAGAGATAAGGACAGGGTCTCTGACAGGCTGGGCTCTTTGTAGAGGACTTAAAGATGAGACTAGCTGGTGTCATGCTTCACTGTTAAGTAGCATAGACTATGTTAAGACCAGGTCCAATTTTTACTAGTGAACATTATCAAGTATCTCAGAATCCTTTGCTTTGACTCCATGTTTGAGGGCATAGTTCCAGGAATTAGGGTCTGAGAGATGGCTCTACATAACATAGATGACAGACCAGCTGCCCATTTATTCCTGTCCATGCCCCCAGTATTTATGCAATTTCTGGACACAAATGAAGTTTGTGTTGTGATCAATGGACCAGTGGACCCTTGGGCCAGCCTACAGGAGACTTGGGAAGGACTTCACTGGTCTCGACTGAACAGGCTGGGAGGCAGACATCTGGCGGACAGGTGGAGATGGTTTCACCCTGGAAGCTGGTACTCCCCCGGGAGGAGCCCTTGGGAGTCAAGCCACTGGGACTTAAGAGATTCACCCTGGAAGTCTGAGCCCCCCTGGGAGGAGCCTGTAGGGGCCCAACCGCTGGGACTTAGGCGAGGCTCGGAGCTGGACCTAGGATAGGTATGACAGCCAATGGAGTGGAAGCAGCCAAGTACCAGGCTTGGGCTGGAGGCAGGCAGGAGCCCGGCTTGGGCTGGAGGCAGGCAGGAACGAACCCGTACCAGAAAGCAAGACGAGTACCAGCACGACAGGCAGGCAGGCAGGAACGGAGTGGCTAGAACACTAGCGGACTCCAGGGCTCAAGGCAACGGGGGACTGAGGGAACCCTGTTGCAAGGCGCTGATCAGGTGTCCGCGGTGACCCTAATAGGCCACTGTGTCTGACGTCAGACCAGGGGCGGCACCACCCTCGGGCGGGTAACTGCCTAGAAAAGCGTGGGGCATCCGCATGCGCGCGCCTAGAGGCAGGCCAGCAATGGCGTCTCCCCCGCGGGGACGCCCAGGACCCTACTCCGCTTTGTTCCCAGCTGGAAAAGACCCTCGAGGTAAGGGCCAGGACGCGAGCTTCGCAGACTGGACCGCAACAGTTTGTATAGCAATTATGCACATGAGAGGGTTTCTGCGAAAATTGTGTACTTTAATAAGGCATTCTGGTTCTCTTGAGGTACTACAGTCCAGGAAAAAATTAGTTTTTTGCTTTTGGGTAATGCACGTGGCTATGTCAGAACACCTTTAGCAGTGTTAGGACATGGCACTAAGCTACAAATCCTCTTTCCAGCATTGTAGAGGAAGTATATCTGGTTTCTTTCTTCTCTGGTGCAGCACAAGGTGTCTGATTCATTTCCTGGAACTGAAAGAAGCATAACTTCGCATTGCTTCAGCATGTACTATCACACCTCTTGTGGTTGGGATAAGCTTGTGTAGCAAACGTAATTTGTGGTGGTTTTGTTTGCCAAGTTCCTGCTATCTGGATCATTGTACAGTATATGAGAGGCTCATTAAATGGAGTTAATCAGCAGTACCTAGCAACCCTGTCATGGCCTCTACGCTAGCAAACTGGTGATAGAAACTGTTGCCTATTTGCAACAGTAATGTTAAAGTAAGGCAACATGAGCGGTGATGCTTCTGTACAGATCCTTGACGTGGCCTCTCGCCTGGAGGACTGTGTTCAGTTCTGGAGATAAGGACAGAATGGACGTGGTTCAGAAAAAGGCAACCAGCATGGTGGGGGGAGGGAGGAGCTGTATGGAAAGCCACATGAGATGAGTTTGAAGGACCTTAATATGTATCCCCAAGAGGAGAGATGATACAGACTTTCAAATACCCAAAATGAATTCATGATGCACAGAAATCAAATTCCTTCTGATGGAAAGGAAGCTGCAAAACCTAAGGGTCACAACATGAAACTCCAAGACTCAAGAACAATGTCCGGAAACATTTCTTCATGGAAAGGGTGCTGGATGCGTGGAATGTCCTCCTAGAAGAAGTGGTGAAGACAAGAACAGTAATGGAATTCAAAAGGGCATGGGACAGAGGATCCCTGCTGGCTTAAAAATTGGAAATGAGCTAACTTTATTTAGTCTTAAACCTTGAGGGTAGTGTTTCACCTCCCCCCCCCCCCCCCCCCCCCCCCCCAAAATAAAACCCAGAAAAACGTGTTTGGTAGATGAAGAGAGATCATATTGGTCTCTACCTACCACCTTTCATTGTTACTGTGTTGCCCAGGAGCCATAGAGTTGAAGCAGCTTGCCTGTCAGCAGTGTATGTATATGGCTCGGCAGGCTGGCAAATATTCTATTTTTAGCGCCGGGCATGACATCTGCTTGCATTTCATTCTTATGTGTTTGGAGCTGGCACAGAGCAGCCGTGTCCTAATTCTGTGTCTGTGCTGCAGCACCGGCAGCTGTGTTACTGCACAGAGGAGTTATTTTTGCAATGGAAAAGCTAGGCGAGTGAGTGTCCCAAACAACTGCTGTGACTACTTTCGAGGCTGCAGTAAATTAGTTTTCATCTGTTCGCAAGACTGTTCGTGCAAGTGGCTGTCGTTAACAAGTGGGGAGTTTTTGAAAAGAGAAACTGGAAACCAAGAGTGAACTCTAGACAAGCTGAGTAAAACCAGCACAGTGAATCACCTACCATGAAATCAGTTTAGCTTAAAAAGAATCACTATAGAATTGGTCTTGAAGAGTTTGAGCAGCCTGGGTGTAACATTCCATGTTTAAACCCATTTAATTCTGCCAGAGCACAGAGAATTCTTTTGTAAAAAGATTGAAGCTGTTTGGGTTTGGTGGCTCTTTCCTCCCCCTCGGGACATTTTCAGGGTTTATTTTGACAAGAAAAACAAATAGGAGATCGGTGAGGGGGAGGGGGGGGGGACTTTATCATTTTTCCAGGAGAACATTGGAAGATATTTTAGTGGACAGAAACCTCTCCCTGTCCCAACCCTCCTATCTAACTTCCCCCTTAAATCCATTCTTCGGGTGATGCAGATTTCCTTCTCCCTCTCTGTTTGGGGCCGCTGCCCATCTGTGCTGGAGTGGCTGACTAGGCAGCCATGCTGTGGCCCATGCTTCGGTTCCAGCCCTTTCCTGCAGCCTCCGCTCTGCATGACCTCGCCTGTGGACAGAGAAGCCTTTCACCTGAGCAGTGGGGAGAGCAGGTCATCAGGAACTGAGCTTGCAAGGCTCCTGGAGGAGGAGAGCGTAACAAGCTGGCTGGTGGGCGGAGGCACACTTTCACTGCTTGGGGATGGGGAAGAAGGGAGGGACTCGAACACAGCAGGCGGTTTCTGCCTGCACTGGCTTCCGGGGAGCTTTGGAAACTCTGCCTCTGCGGCGTTTAAACTGGTTTTTCACTTTTTTTTTTTTTTTTTTTTTTTTTTTTTAAGATTTCTGGGAATTTACAGGCGAAACTTGGCTTAAAATGAAGGTCCCTAGTATTCTTAAAGCCTAGGAATGGGGGTTAAGGTTGTGTGGTTTTGAGTTTTCCTGCTTGGTTGGTAAGGAAATTAATTTTTCCTTTAATATCGAGCATTGATTGTCCATGCGAATAGACAGGAAGATTTTGTGATTGTGAATCAGCACACAAGCAAATGCTGTCAGGCATAAAAGTCCAAAATCTCAATTTATCTAGAGGAGAAACTGAGAATTTAAGGCTTTAGGAGTAGCCGCTTAGGTTTGTCTTTTTTTTTTTTGTTGTTTTCAATCCAGGAAGGAACAAAGTATTCATTTTGACATTATCAGATTGAGTTTTGTAGAAATCTGGAAAACTCTCAGTTCATAGACACACACTGTAAAACTTTAATTTGCAATAGTTGGGAAGCAGCTAAAGACTCTTATTTTCTCATCCAGAAAATGGAGCTATGCATTTAGGCTGAAAAACCCCAAGGAAAGAGTACTGTATAGGAGTGAAAATTCTCCTAAACACAGAAGAGCAGGATCTGTCAGGTGAAAGCATCTGACTTGGAAGTGGCCAAAAAAAATGGATATGGTGACGGCAAAAACCAGACAAATGCTTGGGTGCATAGGGATAGGAATAGTCCCCCATACGAGTCCTGGTAAGACCTCACTTGGAATACTGTGTACAATTCTGGAGAGTGCACCTTCAAAAGGATATAAACAGGATGAAATTGATTGAGTGGCTACTAAAATGGTCAGTGGATTTTATTCTACAGCATATGGGGGACAGACTTCAAGATCTAAACAGGTCTCCCCTATCCTGCCTTTTCTAGGGTGTATATGATAGATGTTTAAATACCTCCAAGGTTTCCATGCGGAGATGGTGAACCTCTTTCAAAGGAAAGAAGGCTCTATAATGAGGGGGT
Organism: Rhinatrema bivittatum; assembly: GCF_901001135.1. Classification (NCBI taxonomy): domain Eukaryota; kingdom Metazoa; phylum Chordata; class Amphibia; order Gymnophiona; family Rhinatrematidae; genus Rhinatrema; species Rhinatrema bivittatum. The sequence goes on along the minus strand of NC_042622.1, from coordinate 100,111,901 downwards.
AGACATAGGAGAAATCTAAGGAAATATTTTTTTACAGACAGTAGTGGATGCATGGAACAGCCTCTCCATGGAGGTAATAAAGACTACAACAGTATCTGAATTCAAGAAAGCATGAGATAAACACACAGAATCCCTGGAGTGGAAGGGATTGTAAAGCTGAATAGTTAGGCCATAATGGTCTTTCTGCTATCATCATGTTTCTGTGTTTTTGGTAGTAGGGGTAGGTGGGAAAGGATTTAAAATCTAAAGTTTTTTTAGGTAAGTGAACATAAGTAATTGCCATGTTGGGTCAGACCAAGAGTCCATCAAGCCCAGCATCCTGTTTCCAACAGAGGCCAAGCCAGGCCACAAGAACCTGGCAATTACCCAAACACTAAGAAGATCCCATGCTACTGATTAATAGCAGTGGCTATTCCCTACAGGCCGATACAGTACAACCCGCCACTGGTCGCACGGTTTCCCTTACCCCTTATTCAGTAAGGGACCGAAAACGCGCATCCAACCTACCGAACCTAATAGCGCACTCAACATGCAAATGCATGTTGATGGCCCTATTAGGTATTCCCGTGCGATTCAGAAAACAAAATGTGCAGCCAAGCCGCACATTTTGCTTTCAGAAATTAGTGCCTACCCAAAGGTAGGTGCTTATTTCTTCGGGCACTGGGAAAGTGCACAGAAAAGCAGTAAAAACTGCTTTTCTGTGCACCCTCAGAATTAATATCATGGCGATATTAAGTCGGAGGTCCCGAAGGGTAAAAAAAGTGTAAAAAGAAAAAAATTTGAAGTCGGCCTGCGGCTGTCGGGTCAAAAACCCGACACTCAATTTTGCTGGCGTCCAGTTTCCGAGCCCATGGCTGTCAGCAGACTCGAGAACCGATGCCGGTGAAATTGAGCGTCTGCTGTCAAATCCGCTGACAGCCGCCGCTCCGGACCAAAAGGAGGCGCTAGGAACGCGCTAGTGTCCCTAGCGCCTCCTTTTGCCTGTTTCTACCGCCGGGCCTTATTTAAATACAGAATCGCGTGCCCCGGCGAGTGGCCTGTGCGCGCCCCGGAAGAGTGGGCATTCGCTCGCTCTCCCACGGACTTTACTGAATCGGCCCGTAAGTAAACTTTATTAATAGCAGTTAATGGATTTCTCATCCAAGAACTTATCCAAACCTTTTTTGAACCCAGCTGCACTAACCACATCCTCTGGCAACAAATTCCAGAGCTTAATTGTGCATTGAGTGAAAGAATTTTCTCCGATTAGTCTTAAATGTGCTACTTGCTAACCTCAATAAATATAGATATATAGAAAAGCACCGGTCCAAGACAGACCCCTGAGGCACTCCACTGTTTACCCTTTTCCACTGGGAAAATTGACCATTTAATCCTGCTCTCTGTTACCTGTCTTTTAACCAGTTTGTAATCCATGAAAGGACATTGCCTCTTATCCCATGACTTTTTAGTTTTCTTAGTCTCTCATGAGGGACTTTGTCAAACGCCTTCTGAAAATAGAAAGTTCTTCCCCAGGGAGTGCTCATGCACCAAACTATCACTTGGGTGTGCCGTAGGGGCAGGAGGGACTTGGGTCACATGACTGAGTTGTGTGTTTACAGATCATTGTTTGAACTGCCCTTGGAATTAATGGGAACTATCTTCAAACTGCACTCTTCTTAAACCGTGAGAAGCAAAGTTCAACTTGTTTGCTTTTTCTTCAGGGAAAATGGGGTGGGAGAATAAAGTCCTGGCTCAGCTTCTTTTACTCTAGTGAATAGTGTGCAGTTGCTTTCTGGTCTAGTAATCTTGTCTTGAACATGCATTTAAATTATCTGTTTTGTTGCTCAAAACTTTTTTTTTTCCTGATTCTGGGCTCAATTCCACATCTGGTGGCTTTTTTTTTTACTTTTTTTGTCCTTGATGTTTTTGGGGGGGGTTTTGCAAATTTTTTTTTTACACTTTTTTTTTTTTTTTTAAATATATTTTAATAATCCCCTGCTGGAGTGCACTTGACTATTCATGCTGTGTGTGTGTGTGTGTGTGTATATATATTGGGGCAGATTTTAAATGTTACGCGTGCGGCGTACATTTGTGCGCACTACCCGATGCGCACAAATGTACACCCGATTTTATAACATGCACGCGCTGCTGCACGCATGTTATAATATCCAGGGTCTGCACGCAAGGGGGTGCACACGCGTGTGCCGAGCCCAAGGGGAGCCCCGATGGCTTTCTCCGTTCCATCCAAGGCCGCTCCGAAATCGGAGCGGCCTTGGAGGAAACTCTTTTTTTTTTTTTTTTTTTCCCCAGCCCTAACTAAATCCCCCACCCCCCCAACTATCTTTTTGTTTTTTCATGCTGTGCCGGAGTACTCGGGACTGCCCCCAGACGGCCACCATGCCCCCGGACCGCCCATTTTGGAAAGCCCCGGGACATACGCGTGTCCCGGGGCTTGCGCACACCGCCGAGCCTATGCAAAATAGGCTCAGCACGCGCAGGGGTAGGTTTTCGGGGGTTACGCGCGAATCCCTTTGAAAACCTACCCCATTATGCCTGGCTCTTCTTCCACATAGTGGCATGAGTACTTAGGAGTTCTTAAACTTTAGACCACCTCGCTCTATCACTGCAGAAAGGAGCAGAGCTTCGAAATATTTGCCCTGGCTTTGGATATCTGCACTTAATAGGCAGCTGACTGCAGTAGAGTTTGCCTGTGTGCCAAATTCCATAGCAAAAAAACCCCCACAAGCCCTTCCTATACTAATCCCCAATTTTTTATAAAGGGGTTGTGGTTATAGCAAGAGCACTGTCCTGCTGGTACATCCCACAAATTACTAGATGAATAAAGCTAATGTATGCAGCATTTCCCTTCAGTGTCGTCATAGAACTGGGAAATCTATCACAGGCTATTAAATGTCACCCCCTCACCTACCCACCTTGCCCCAGTTCAGTTCATCCCTAAATCATGTTGGGTAGAAACTAGAAGGGTCTGGCAGTGGCTGGATGGTGTTACATCTTTGCTATTGTTTGTACACTTTCTGAGCACCTGCTACAGGCATCTGGGGGGGACAGGATGCTGGGTCAGGTGATCGGTCAAACAAGATCAGAGCAGAAGGATCACCTGGCCCAGCGTGTGTGTGCGTGTAACTTTTTTTTTTTTTTTTTCTTTAAGCATCCTATGTCTGAATTTCTTGACAATAAACAAAATCTTCCACCCCATAATTTGAATATAGAAATTCTTTATTGAGTTCTGTTTAAACAGAGGAAAAGATGTTGGAGTCTGGCATGCATTGTTGTCATGAACACATAAACATGCTATATGGTAATGTAATCATTGGTCAAAAATCCTCTAAGACCAACTCACATTTTATTATATCAAATATTTATTTTTTTTATAAGCTAAGACTTATTTTTATGCTCCTGAATAAAACATCATGATCGCTGACATTGGCCAGCGTTTTGCCTTGTAGCTGCTTCAGGGCAGTTGTTATATCCCTTTATCAGAATGCATCCTGTGTTCTTCCTACAATATAATAACCCTTTCCATTCATCTTAATTGATCCTCTTCACACTACTGCTCCAGAAAAGTATTGGGAGGTGAGTGAGAAATATTCTTTCTGCCCATTTAAAAAAAGAAAAAGGCTGTTAATAGCTGGCTTATAGGGATGTAATAATAATTAAATTTATATAACACAAGGGTGTCAAAATGCTAGGGCTTGAAGGCTGGTGCGAGGGTATGAAGTGCCCTAGGCAAGCCTTCTGCCTTGCTGGCCTCAGCCTCCCCAGCCCAAACACACAAGTGTAAAATTATGCAGCAATAAGATGAAGAAATATAATACATCAGTAACAGTAAAACTGTGCTAATAAAAGGAATATTTCAAAATAGACAAATTGAGAGATCCAATAATTAAAAACTCAAAAAAAAAAAAAATTCCAGCTCCAAACAAATTGAAAAATAGCACACACATCAAATATTAACACCCAATGATTAAAACTAAAAACTACCTGGGAACTTTTGATTTCCAGATGCCTTGAGATTGTTGTGGATTAGCTGATGGGGTGGGGAGCAGGAGGAGTTGTGCACAAACTTTCTCCTTTCTCTCATATATATGCACATAATTATAAATGTTCGTTCTTTCTCACACAAATACACAAGGCTCTCCCATGCTTGCACACTCTATAGTCACACACACATGCTCTCTTGCTCTCGCACCCTCTCTCTCTCTCTCTCTCTCTCATACACATGACCTTATTCACTCATAGGCCCCTTCTCTCACACTTAAGTTCCTTGTCTCATTCATACACAGGCTCTCTCCTCACTAACACCATCGCTGTCTCCTACACACAATCCCTCTCACCCAGGGTCCCTCTTACACTCACACGCTCCCTCTCTTAAACCCCTTCATACAGATACTCTCTTGCGCGCACACCCTTCACACGGATTCCTTTTCTCTCACACACATTTCCCCTCTCCCTATTTCACACAGAGGCACTGCTCGCAGCCTGCAGAGTCTGCTTCTCTTGGCTGTGAGCAGGATGGTTGCCACCTGCAGTCACAGAGTCTCTACTCTCAGCCATGAGGGAGGTGGGCTCCACTTGTGGCACCACATGGCTGCTCTTTGGTGCCCCCTACTGGTTGGCACCCTGGGTGGCCGCCTAGTGGATGTGCCAGTCCTGAATGGGAGATGCAGAATAAGCAAATTAGCACACTAAAGCCACTGTAGGCATATAGCCAAAAAAAATATTCAAGCAGGTTATCTTGAAAACCAAACTGATCGAAGGACTGTACTTTGCCATTCACAATGTAACTCGGTTCCAGTAGGCTGGAAACATGTTAGTCTAAGATGCCAGAAATACACATAAAGCCACTCCTGAGATTGGCTGCCAGTTTAGTGTCCGATTTTTGCAAAGCTGTTTTTGAAGAGGAGGGGAGAGAGCTTTCAATCTTTGATTATCCATTTTATAACATAAAGAGAGGATGACCTGCATGGGTCAGTCTGAGAATTTACGTGCACAAGTTCCATGGCTTCCTGTAAGTGTTAGTTTGGTGATCTAAGTGTACCTTTCTTCCACAGAGTATATCGCAAGAAACGTTTTGCCATTCCTGACAAAAACCCTCTGTTTTGTGTTTCAGGCGACCCTGATTCCGGTCTTGGAGCATGTGGCTGGTGTTTGGTGATTGTATCGTTTTTCTTTACACTCATAACCTTCCCTATATCGATCTGGATGTGCATAAAGGTAAAACCTTTTATTGAGGGTGGGTGGTCCATTTTTCTCCTGCTCCTTTGGTCTTCCAGCCCAGTCATTGCAGTGATAGTGTTCAGCTGGGGGCCATGCACAGGTTTTCTGGATTCCTGAAATAGTGGACTTTAAGTCTGGCCACTAGATGTTGCCATTGTTCAATGTCTGTAACACTCCCCCACTCCCCAGGATTGTGAATATTGCTTCCAAGGCATCCCCGGGTCTGGCCAACCTGGAGAGTGGAAGATCTGACCCAGGAAATAAACCAGAGTCCTCTATGAAAGTGCACAGTGCTACCACTAAACTACTGGACTGGCCCCAGTGACTTTTTTTTTTTTTTTTTTTTTTAAATCTCCATTTAATTTCTCTTTTGGGAGAAATTCTGTCTGTCTTGTGAACATGTGCCACTTTTTCTTTTTAAAGCAGCAGGACTAGCTGTTCACTACCCTGGGAGGAGGAATTCTCAGACGTTGCACGACAATATCTATGGGTGGTGGTTAGGATTTTGGAACACCAGGCTCTGGCATGAGCCATAATTTTTAGCTTCTCCTCCCCCACCCTTACCTAGAACTGTTGCAGCAATGATTGGATTAGGAAGAGGGTTGAGAGATCTTGGAGGGATCATATGACAGGTGAACACCCATTAGCACCTCCATTTCCTGTCTCTCATCACAGCTCCGCATATTTTAAAAATCCATGACCAAAGTTAAGGCTTGGAAGCTCATACAGAGGAGAGCCAAGCAAAACAAAACAAAACAAAAAAAAAAGGCCTTGTAGGTAAATATTGAGTTTGCAATGAAAGCAAAATTCATTTTGCTTGTATTTCAATGTGAGCGATCTTAAATCTGAAATATGAACTATTGCAAGGATGAGCAGTAACTCCTGCCTTTGGCTTGTCATTAACTCGCCAATATGGTTGCAGATCGTGAAGGAGTATGAACGTGCTATCATTTTCCGGCTGGGTCGCATCCTGCCAGGAGGCGCAAAAGGACCAGGTCAGTTTTTCAAGTAACATCCTCTTAATACACTCAACCATCAAATGCCATCTGGGCTGAGGGACTGCTAGAATTGCCAATGTGGTATTAAATTGGTTTACGTCTTACTTTCCTGGCTGTTCTCCCTTAGTACCCAAGTTCATGAAAGGCTTATGGCATACTAAACCATCAGTTGTAAAACCACCTGCCCTATGGGACCTAAACATGGTTCTAGGACAACTGATGAAGTTGCTGTTTTGAACCATTGTACCTGGCTTTACTCAACTATCCAACATGGAAAGTTTTTTAAATTCATTGTAGCAGGCAAGTTGGCCAGAAATCAGAAAATGTCAGGCTTTGGTTTATCATCCTCTTTATATGCAATTTTTCCACAGTAGAGAAATGCTCTGAATTCACTCTAGAGTTTCTACCAAACAGGCCGATACAGTAAAGCGCGGCCGCAGTTACCCTGCTTCTAACCCGCTTTGTACCCACAGTTGGCCGCGTAAGTCCAACCCGCGATTCACTATCCCTTTTAACCCATCCTTACCGCTTCTTAAAATCAACGGGTAACCCTTTCTGCCCGCGGCATGTATATGATATGTAAACTATCAGATTAGCTATTCCCTCCGATCCAGTAACGTGCGCCCCAATTATCGCCTTTTTAACCTGCAGTTTTGCCGCGTGTTTAACCTGCTAATTTACCACCTACCCTTACCCCTGCATTAGTGTGGAGCGTCAGGCAAGCCCCAGCAGAGAGAGATGAAATTTCACAGGCAAACTTTCCTGTGAGGCTTCAGCAGCCCGGGGCGGATCGGGCGCTCCCCATGCGAGGCGGCTTCCAGCAGCCCCCGCCGGCGAAGGTGCATGAGCGCATGCAAATGATTGCTTCACTGCCTGACCCCCTCACCCCCTGGGACAAGACCTTTAGAGGAGCCAGGATCGGGCAAACTTTCGCCCAGCCCCCGCTCACCTGCCCTGGCCGCGTCCATGGGTGCCGGTCTCCCCTGCGGGCGCGCTGACAGCTCCAGAGCAGCCCCAGTCCTCTCTCCCCTCCTCCCGGGGGCAGCCGGCAGCGAGAGCGGCTTCAGCAGCCCGGGGCGGATTGGGCGCTCCCCATGCGAGGTGGCTTCCTCTCCTGGGGTGCGATGCAATATTTAAATTAGGGCTCGCACTGTCTGAGGCACATGGGGCGATTGCACGCCCCTAGCGCTTCCTTGACAGCACGAGCCGGAGAGAGGTCTGCTGTTGGTGGTTGTCTGCCAGTTAAGAAAACGGACGCTGAATTTATCAGCAGCCCGTTTTCCTAACCAGCACACGTGCAGGGGTTAGGAAAATGGACGCTGACAAATTCAGCATCCATTCTCCGAACCGGACTATGGGCACCAGAAGGAGTGTATAAATCAATATTAAAGTGTCGGGCATTTAATATTAATTTATTCACTCCTTCACTTATTGCCGATTTGGTCCTTTTCACTAACATTTGTCAGTGACAGGACCAATCCCCTTTCAGAACAAATGTTAGTGAAAAGGACCCATTGGCAATAAGTGAAGGAGTGTATAAATTAATATTAAGTGCCCAACACTTTAATATTGATTTATACACTCCTTCTGGTGCCCATAGTCAGGTTCGGAGAACTCTGCGTCCATTTTCCTAACCCGTGCACGTGCCAGGGGATCAGGAAACAGATGCTTGTCAACTGAGCGTTCGCTTCCTGCACCCCACTGCCAGCGCCTTTTTTTTTTTTTTTTAAACTTTTTAAATTATTTTTTTAAAGAGTTGTTCCTCCTACTTAATAACCCAACAATATTAAGTAGGAGGCAGTACAGAAAAGCAATTTTTCTGCTTTTCTGTACTAGTTTCAGTAGTGCTCAGCAATTAATGCCTGCTCTGGCAGGCGTTAATTTCTAATCGCTAAATGTGCGTCCTAGATGCACTTTTTTTTTGCATTGGGAGTGAATAGCTAATAGCCTCATTCACATGCATTTGCATGTGATGAGCGCTATTAGTTTCACTCCGCATTGGACGTGCGTTGTAGAGGCACTAATCGCCTTATTGCATAAGGGGATTAGTTAGCGCCTATACAACCCGCGTCCAACTGCGGGTTATACAGTGCACTAGGCTAAGCGCACTGTATTGCATCGGCCCCTAGGTTAGCTCTAAAATCGACTGGGGGAACTCACTGGGCAACACCCACACAAGAATTCCTGCATATGCTCAGAGCAAAGACTCTACTAGCTGAGAGAGGTCCCTTCAGTGCAACCAGATGACATTATCTGCATGTCATGACTAAGCCATCCTGCTTTCTACAGAAACAGTTTACAGTAAGCAAATGCACTTTTATCCAATTTTGCTGCTTCCCCTCCCCCCGCCACACACACACCAAAAAGGTGATTGCCCGAACCATATAATCAAAAACAATAAATGAAATCTCAAATTGTCCAAAGTCTTTATTTTTAAAAGATATTATAATTGCTCAGATGTCACAAAGAATTATGGGTTTAATATAAATTTCCACTGTCCCCCGACAAGGACCGCATTTCGTGCAACTGCATCTGGAGGGACCAATCTAAAAATAAAATGAAATAAACAAATGTTACATTATCTTTGTCCTTGTACAAACATGGCATCAGAAAAACAGGAATACAAAAGCGATCTTACCTCCAGCTTCTAGATGTAGATGGAAAAAAACAGAACTGCTCTAATGTATAAACATGAAAATTAACATAATACTCTTTATTGGCAAAGTCATTAACAATAATGGCTAGAATAGCTGAATAGTCGTGTATTCTTAGTGGACTTGCCTAACTTACCCACTAGTAGTGTGTGGGAACCAGATGTGTCACAGGTAAGACCATATTTCTTTATTTGCTTATATGGGATATTTGTGCATTCGTAAAGTATCACATCCTACAATTGTAAAGGAAGGTATAGTATACCCGATGTGTAATGAGAGGAGAAAAGTGAAAAGCTTACTAGCATTCAAAGATAGTAACAGTGACACATCAGGAAAGCAGATGTGCCAGTCAGCGCTTTATAAACAGTTAAAAAAGAGTGCAAAAAGTCGCCAAAAAGGTTGCATGATAGTGACTGTCTATCAAGCAACGGGGCACTCCCCTAGTTCTGGTATCTAATGTGAAAACAGACAGGAATGTTACTGAAACCAGAGTTACAGGGGAGGCTGTGACAAATGACGCATCGGGAGAAACCAAGGTACCCTTCTGTGTCTGAAAGCTAAGTTTAAAAAAAAAAACCAAATAGACAAAGATTGACCTGTTTGCTTCTGAAACTTTCCTTAATATATTGTGGTCATCCATGTTCTGGGGTTTTTTTCACCTATTTCTTCCTCTTTCCCTCCCCCCCCCCCCCCCCCCCCCCTTGTGTGTGTGGCTTTATTTTTTATTGGTTCTACATGTCCACATATTGCTGTTTTGCACTGCTATGTCCTTTATGGTTTCCCTGCCTGTTTCCAAGAGGGCATTTGTGGGCTATACATACACCCTTTCATGTACTACTTCCTCTTCTTTTTATACCACCTACTTCCTCTTCTTTTTATACCACCACCTGATGTTCCAGAGGAAGCATCCCTCCTCTGTTTTTTGACTTATTCATATCAGACACAAAGATTGGGGATGTCCCCTGTTTGTTAGTCACACTTAAATAACATAAGCACTAGGAATGTACTCTCTGGAAGTTCCTTATTTATCCATACTAGGCATAAGAACTGGGTGTGCTTATTTGATCAAGTGACTTAAGTACTGGAAGCTGTTTGACAGATAGCCATGATTAAGCTGTTTCTCTTTATTTGTTTTTTTTTTTAAACTTAGCTTTCAGACACAGAAGGGCACCTTGGTTTCTCTCGATGCGTCGTTGTCACAGCCTCCCCTGTAACGCTGGTTTCACTAACATTCCTTTGTCACAGAAAGCCTGTCTGTTTTCACATTAGATACCAGAACTGGGGGAGTGCCCCATTGCTTGATAGACAGTCACTATCATGCAACCTTTTTGATGACTTTTTGCACTCTTTATAAAGCGCTGACTGGCACATTGGCTTTCCTGATGTGTCGCCATTACTAACGTTTCAGAGACAAGCTATACGTTTTTCACTTTTCTCCTCTCATTCACGAGAGCCTCATTACACATCGGGTATCTATGCCATATCTTTACAATTGTAGGATGTGATACTTAACCAAATGGATAAATATCCATTATAAACAAATTCTTACCTGTGACATCTGGTTCCCACATACTCTGCTAGTGGGTAAGTTAGCAAGTCCACTAAGAATACCGACTATACGGCAATTGTAGCCATTGTTAATGACTTTGCAGATAATCTTTATTTTTAATTTTCATGTTTATGCATTAGAGCTGTTCTGTTTGCATCTAGATCTAGAAGCTGGGGGTAAGATTGCTTTTATATTCCTCTTGTTTATATGATGCCATCTTTGTCCTTGTACAAAGAGATGTAACATTTGTTTGTTTCACTTTATTTTTAGATTATTGGTCCCTTCTGATGCAGTTATACGAAACAGTTCGTGTCTGGATCATGGAAAATTTTGTAGTAAACAGAATTCTTTAACATCTGTGCAATTGCCGTATTTTTCGCTCCATAAGACGTACTTTTTTCCCCCCAAAAGTGGGGGGAAAATGTCTGTGCGTCTTATGGAGCGAATATAAAAAAAATTTAAAAATCTAACACAACTCCCGCCCCCCCCCCCCCCAAGACCTGCCATAAGTCCCTGGTGGTCCAGCAGGGGTCCGGGAGCGATCTCCTGGACTTGGGCCGTCGGCTGCCAGCAATCAAAGGGCCGTCGGCGCCATTTTGATTGCTGGCAGCCGACGGCCCGAGTCCAGGAGATCGCTCCTGGACAACCAGGGACTTTTGGCAGGTCTTGGGGGGGGGGGGGGGGTCAGGAGGGTGGGGGGTTGTAGTAAATTAATTTGGAAAGTCTTGGGGAGGGGTCAGGAGGGTGGGGGCTTGCAGTAAATTAATTTAAAGGGTTGGGATGGGTTTTGGTTTTTTTTTGGGGGGGGGGTTCCCACAGAATTAGAAAGACAAAAGTTTTTTCTGATCTGGGGAATGGACCGAAATGGACCTCCCCAGACCTGAAAACAAAATGGGGCGAAAAAAAATGTTATGCACTCCCCTAATTTGCTCCATAAGACGCACAGACGCCCGGGGACAGAGCTGGTTTAGCACAATTTTTTTTTTTTTTTTTAAATTTTCCCCCTCTGAATCCTAGGTGCGTCTTATGGTCAGGTGTGTCTTATGGAGCGAAAAATACGGTATAAATAAATATCCTTTAAAGATAAGGCAGTGAAATCTCAAATTGTCCAAAATATCTATCATTTATTTATTTGTGGGTCGTCGTCCCCCTCCCCCCATGTTTGCATACTAGTCTGACAAATGAAAGTGGCGTTTCTGATCATGTCATATAGCGTCTGGGGTGCTCATTGCAGAAATCTCTTCCACCAGAGCTGTTCATTGTAATCCTACAGCTTGGGGTCATTGATGTGCATGAGATGGTGGGGACTGTGTGGAAGAGGGATGTGTTGTCCTAACAGATGCTTCAGATTTTGCAGAGCTATAACGCAAATCCTTATATTGCAGGGTGGGGTTATATATATTATCTTTATAAATGCTTTTCCATAGGTCTGTTCTTCGTCTTGCCCTGCACAGACAGCTTTATCAAAGTGGACATAAGAACCATTTCATTTGATATTCCTCCCCAAGAGGTAAGTGTGGTCCTTTAACTCTGCTTTTCATTCTGACATTACCAATTGCCATTCCCAAGGCAGTTTACACAGTGCAGATACTCAGAATGGCTCACTCTACCTGGGTTTTAAAAAGTATGAAGCTCTGCACTTTCTAGCTCTGCCCCAGGCATTCATGGGCTGACTCCCTTTCATAAATCAGGCTTATGATAGAAACCTAGAAACAGGAAGACCATGCAGTCTTATCTAATCTGCCTATCCTCACCAGCTGACAACTCTGCAATCCTTCCTACTCCCATATACACTGACTTTCAATCACTGTGACTTACCTTCCTGTGTATCTGACCTTTCTATTTATATGGAGTCCCAAGCGTTTAGAATCATAACTAAGAAAAAAAATAAGACTCCCATAGTGAAGACACTATGGTCAAAACAGTTTTTTTTTCTAATCAAATTCCTTTTCGTTTTCTGTTAGTGTAAAGTTTCAGCTAACAGACTAGAAGTCTGAGTCTTCCTAGCTGTGTTTTTTTCAGTCTGCAGTGACGTCCCTTCCTACAAAGGCAGCCCGCTGCAGAGTAAGAACTTGGCAAACAAGCTTTTTTTTTTTTTTTTTCCTCACAAATACATCAGGATGAATGTAAACAGCTCAGCCAGGAGGCTATAAATCAGCTGTTCAGCACAGCGCTCTTAGGTGCATATTATTAACAAATAGAGATTTTATACTATTTTTTTCACAGGAAAAAAAGAACCTCTCCAACTTACCTGAGCTATTAAACATATGTTCTAGTTTTAACATTAGCAGCCTAGCCTACTGCTTCCAGGCGCTATTTACAAACTACAGGAAAATCCTGGAGTACATCACAAAATAGTGTGCTCAAAGCACACTGCTTTTCAAGGTTTCAGTACTGGAAATGTGCTGCTAAATGTGTGTTAAAAAAATAAATAAATAAAAATTCCAAGCTGTGCACCCTGGTTTTGTGGTTCAGACTTTGGTTTAAATGACCACAGTAGTTGCTTTCTGAGACTAAAGATTTATTTTGTTGCATGCAGTGAAATTGAGGAGCTTTTTTTCTTTCTTTCTTTCTTTCTTTAAGCACAGAACTTTTATTCTTGCTTGGCCAGTTACAGCAAAATATCTTGGCTGCTGCCTCCTGCCTGCCCCCAAGTTCTGTTTTCCCAGAATCAAGATAGATTGTGCTGGCTGTCCTGACAACCAGAGGTTTTTTCAGGGGTTTTTTGGGGTTTTTGTTTTTTTTTTTACTGAAGATGTGGGGTCAGGATCTTGGGCAGGATTTCATCAGAACAGTGTCCTCTACAGAAATACTGCATACTCTCTCGGGACCCACTTGTGCACACTTAGCTTTTAAACATGGATGTGCTATACAGACATTGCATAAGGGTATGTGGTGCACACGTTAGGCATACTGTGCACGCTTGTCTTGCAAAGGTGCGTCATTGGGAACAGGTCACTGAAATACTGTCTTGTGTGTAGGTTCTTACCAAGGACTCCGTGACTGTCAGTGTGGATGGAGTGGTTTATTACCGGGTCCAAAATGCCACCCTGGCAGTTGCCAATATCACAAATGCAGACTCTGCAACTCGGTTGCTGGCGCAGACCACACTGAGGAATGTGCTGGGAACCAAGAATCTTTCCCAGATTCTATCGGACAGGGAGGAGATCGCTCACAACATGCAGGTACCTGTGATATTCTCCTTTCTTCTCTGACTCCTTCTGCTATCCTATGACCTGTAAGCTGAGAGTTCTACCTCGGCTTCACCATCATGAACAGCCTGTGGGGCCGTCTGATAGAAGCACATGGGTAAAATGCATTGCAGCACACTTGTTTCCTTACACACTAAATTGCTTTGGGTTGGAGGTCCTGCAGCAGGTATGTATCTGTCATCCCTCCCCTGCCTCCTTAAGTATTGCATTCCCTGCAGCTTTCTGAGCTTGAATGCCCCTGTACTCTCTTACTATCCTGGACTAAACCTACAGTGGCTTCTGAAATGGACCTTTCCACCAATTTAAGGTATTAAAACGTATGCTAGCTTATGTCCTGTGGTTCCATAATTTAGATCTCTGCCGGTGGAATATTGTGCAAAGGAACTGTTCTAGAGATAGGGAGAGCATGATGCTTGGCAGCACTTTTTGTTAAATGAGGAGCTGCAAATCCTCTAATGGCTTTTGGACACTCTTGTGTGTTTGTGAATTCCCCCCTCCCCAAAGAGGCCCAGGGAGGAAGTCTTAAAGACCTACAGCAGCTCTGTGGCTGGTTTAACAAATTAGTGCACAAGAGACTACAATTATATAGAGTCTAGTTCTGCAGGCAGATGCTGGGTGGGTTACCCTGTTTGCTGAGAAGTACATGGATGGATTAGCCTGAATATAAGGAGAGATGTCAATTCCTGGGGTGGGGGAGGGATTTAAACCAACTTGTGCACCCTTTGTAATCCTGAGGTGAGTGATACAGGAAACTGCTGGCTCACATTCATAGTTTTCCTTTTTTTTTTTTTTTGTGCATCCGGGACTGGTTTTTAAGACTGAGCCTTCATTAGCAATTGCCCAGAGGTTTTTCTTTCCCATCTTACATCCCCTCCTACCTTTAAGGCCAGTCATTGCAGCAACAATCCTCAACTGGGGAGGTCATGCCCCAGGCTCCTTCTGGAATCCTGCTATCATGGGCTATAAATCCAGCCATTGTATAATGCCGGAGACTTTCCTCACAGCCCCTCTCCAGGGGCTGCGAATACGACTTCAGTAGCCCCAGCCCCGGCCGTCCCAGAAAGTGGGAAGACCTCAGCAGCATCTAATCCACTGGACTGAAAGCTGTGTAAATGGACAGTGTTTAGTTTCTAAGCCTTAAGTGGCATTACAGCTCACAAGTTTCAGACTTGTGCTTATTCGGCTGTTTTTTTCTGAATGCATATGACCTTTTACTATAAGTGAAATCTTGCTGTTTGGGTGTGTAATGGTAAAGAGCTGTCTGCTGGTGTCTGTCTCTCTTCTAGATTCATTGTGAAACAGGAAATCCTTTTTGGTGTGTTTCTTTAGTTTGTTTATAAATCCTGTGCTCTTCTAAATTTCTTTTTGTCTTTTAAACTGTGATTTGTGAGACTAAAATTGCAAAACCACTGGGTGATGCAGAATGTCAACTGCAACTTTTGATCCTGTGTATAATCCGCAGTTCACGCTGGATGAAGCTACAGATGATTGGGGTATAAAGGTTGAGCGGGTGGAGATCAAGGATGTGAAGTTACCTGTCCAGTTACAGAGAGCCATGGCCGCAGAAGCTGAGGCTGCTCGAGAGGCCAGAGCTAAGGTAATGCTCCCAAAATTGGAGATTGGACAATAATGGGCTGAGGGAAGCGATGTAGAGGGTTCTTGTGCATCTCATTGGTTAATGCGAGGCATACGGCCAAAGGCTTTGCAACCAAAGATGACATCTTTCTGAAGTCATGCTGCAGGCAGTGAGATCTTGTATATATTACCTGACTAGAGCTCTTGTATTGAAGGTCTGACTGTCTGTTTCTCCCAAGGATATGTAATAAATATTTTATATTTGCCTCAACTAAATCATTTCTAAATATCCTTGTGTTCAAATATCTGCAGAGAAGCGCCACTGTACAAAGTCAGGTAATATATACATTTTCTTAAAGGCTGAATTATCCAATGGTATTGGAGACAAACTCTTATGGCTGCTATTGAAGTGACTCCCAATAACTGAATGACTTTGGTCCAATAAAAGGTACTGCAGCCTATAAAGCAGGGCTTCCCAAACCTGTCCTGGGGACCCCTCAGCCAGTTGGGTTTTCAGGATGTTCACAATGAATATGCATGAGATAAATTTTGCAAATGCAGATTCTCCATGATACCCTGAAAACCCAACTGGCTGTGGGGTCCTCAAGACAGGTTTGAGAAGACCTACTGTAGAGACTCCAGAGTTGCATAAGCATCCACTTTAATCATGTGTTAATTCTATCTGCTGTATATTCTGGCTCTGGGATATTTCACTTGTGAATAACTGTTCATAGACAAGGTTTCCCTTCAAAGCTGTACGGCTTTGTCCTTTTTAAGGGCTCTGAGTAGTTTATACATATTAACTTCATTCTAATCAACTGTGGAGTAATCACAAAATGTATCTGTCATGATGTGAAAACAGAAGCTTCTTTGTTTTTCCTGTGTCCATAGATCTTAAACTGGTACAAAATGTGCACATGTAATGTTCCAATCTGTTTCATAGCATCCATTCACCCTCCCATCCCATTATAGACACTAGGAATATGACAGCTGACAAAGATGTCCATGGCCATCTAGTTCTACCCACTACTACTGACTCCACCTGATTCCACATCCCCTCTGCTTGTCCCATCCACGTCACAATGTGGACCAGTCAGCACCCAGTACATAGAAGCATGTGTGAGCAGACTAACATCCATGGTCTCCTTGGGACATCTTTCTGTTTTTATAGCACTCCTTGATAAATGAATCGATATGCTACCCTATTATAATTTTGTTTTTTAATTTATATTCTGCCTTTCATGTTACTTAAAGTTGAATTGCATTAAAGTGCTGTAGGTATTTTCCTTGTTCCCAAAGGGTTTACAATCTGAGTTTGTATCTGAGACAGTGGAGGGTGAAGTGACTTTCCCAAGGTTACAAGGAGTGTCAGAAGCACATAAAGACCAAAATGGTCCATCCAGTCTGCCCAGCAAGTTACTTAGGGAATTAACTACTGCTTCATGCAGGTTACCCCCATGCCTTCTGTTAACTGTAGCCATTACTTATTCAGCAGACGTTTTCATTCAGATCATGTGCCATAATATGATAGAATGTACAGTGTTAATGTAAGAAGTATTTAGTGAATTTGCATGCACAGCTGTAGCAGCTTGGGAGATTGCCAGTTTAGTTATATGCCCATTAGAACATAAATCCTGTAGTGTTAAAATTCCTGCTGCTTGGTAGCTTCATTCATTTTAGCTTTTGCTGCAAGCATAATTAGACCATAGTAAATGACAGCAAATAAAAATCAAATTGGCCCAGTTGAGATTTCCACTTTGGGTAGATGAGCATATGAATTCTCAAATGCAGCCCTGTTTCCAAGTTGTTTTTTTTTTATCCAGCTCCGCAATCCTTTTCCTCCTATATGGTCCTCCATAATCTCTCCAGCATCCCCACAATCTTAAGTGTTGGCTTTCATCACCTCTGCTAGTCAGCCATTTCAGACCTTGTCTGCACCTTTTTTGAGTGTTAAATACCAAGACTTAATCCAACACCCAAGCTAGGTCTTAAATTTTGTAGTGATCCCTATAGCCACCAAACTAGTGAGCCTCATCGACTGGACTTTAGACACTGTACCTCCATGCGGGTTTGGTTTCTTGTTTAGGACTCCCGACCTCACTGACCTATGACAGTTGAAATGGCTTCTGCTCTTCACAGGGAGTCTTCCCACCCCCACCCCCCTGAAGGTTTTTCTATGTGTTTGGCACGTCAGATGAGGCTGGACAGAAACAACTCTCTGGTAACGGTTTTATTTTCCCCTCCCAGGTTATCGCCGCAGAGGGCGAAATGAATGCCTCAAGAGCCCTTAAAGAGGCTTCCATTGTCATCACAGAGTCGCCCGCCGCACTCCAGCTCCGGTATCTCCAGACACTGACAACCATTGCTGCCGAAAAGAACTCTACTATCGTTTTCCCGCTGCCCATAGATATGTTGCAAACTATTGTGGGTAGCAGGAAATAGATCTTTCATCCTAACTGCACTTACATTTGTTTCTATATATCAAACTTTTTAAACCGTGTAGAGGCACATTTTTAGCAAACATTTTTGCTCCAGTCCCAAAATTTTATTCTCAGGCAGCAGGTTTAAAGCAAACAAAAGAAGCATTTCACACAGCGCATTACACTGTGCAACTGATTGCCATGGGACGTCATAGAGGCAAATAGTATAAGTGGGTTTAAAAATGGCTTGGACACGTTATGGAAAGGAGATTGATCTTATAGTCTAAGGTCTCTCTGCATTCAGTGCAGCCCTGAAACAGGAAGGAGTCAGAGCAGACGGACAGCATGACACCTGCCTTATTTATTGTGCACTTCCTATAAGCCCCCACTCCTTGCTGTCAAACAGAATGCTGGGCAGGATGAACCTTTAATCTGGCCTCATTTGCCAATTTACTCTTTAGTAGGTTTTTATCTTGGTAAAACCTTCATATTTTCAGTGCATAAAATAAAATCTGTGTGAATGGAGCAAACATCTTGATGCATCTGCTCCTGGGTGAGGGGAGGGGGGTGGGGATAGTAACCGGAGCATGTTAGGTTTGATACTAGCCATTAAACAGTAATGGTAGTCAGTGCTCCAGTTATTTAAAAAAAAAAAAAATTGTGAAATAAAAACAAAAATGCATCCTATTTGTCAGTTGCTGAAAGTGGAAGCTTTTAAACTGTATAATATTTCTTTTTAAATGGAAAGCTTTATTTTTATTTTAATTAAGCAGCTTGAAATTACACACTGATTACCAGCCAAGGCAAGATGATCTCATTTTTGTAAATGCATATATTAATGATAAAACAGAACTTTTGAAAAGCATTTTATTAATAGCCATTTATAAAAGTACTTTTTAACTGTGACATGCTATGTTTCTCACAAAGTACTTTAATTTTTTTCTACTGTATTTCTTGATGTGCATGTAGACATTTAAAATTCATTTCACTGGTCCAGTTTGGCACCTATATGAACAGCTAAGGCCTTTTTTTAGATGATTAAAGCTCTATGGAAGGCTTTTTTAACTTGCAGATCAGCACAGGCTGTAAATGCTGGAACGCTTGCCTATCTATCAGCCATGCTCGTAGTAATATGTCATGTCTCCTGCACTAGAAAACATGCAAACGTTACATTAAACGAAATTTTTATACATTCATTTGAATGAAAAGTTCCTAAAAATGTTAAAGCAGTTTCTGTTTACAAAGTTGAAACCTTGTCTGTGGGCTGTTTGGGGGTTTTTTTGTGTCTTTGTTTGTTTTTTTTATTTAAGACATTGTATATCCTACTGTTAGCGCAGCTGTTCCGTGTGCCTGAGTGAAGTTGTTGACCTTGTACATCTCTGCCTCAAACGAACCAGTTCTCCTGCTTAACTTAAAATACGGTGGCTGGTGCTGTCCTTTCCCCTTGAGATGAGCACTGGCAGATACACTGGGCAAAAACCGAGAAAGTAGGCATGTGCGTTCATTTTGGAGTTATGCACGTAACTTGTGGCCTTTATAGTGCACGCATAATGGATAGTATACATCTACTTTTAATAACTAGAATTATGTGCAAACTATCCATTGTGTACGCATGTACTGTAAAGTCTGCAAGTTATGTACATTACTCTACTCTGAAATTTAATGCACGTCCCTAAGAGAAAGCAGCTTGATGGCCTCAGACTAAAACTGTAAATACAGCAGAAGCAAGAAATACAGAATCTGTAGGCCTAGGTCAGAAGTTCTAGCCATTTTCAGTGCTCTAAATATAACAACCCATGTCAACTTATTACTGTGAATGCTTTCTATTCCTTGCTGCCCCCCCCCCCCCCCCCCCACCCCTTTCTTGGTACCTGCAACAGCCCCATAGAAGGATTGTGCCATGTCAAGGGGATAAGTACTATGGAACCTAACGGCAGCATGGCTGGGAAGTTAGAACAGAGTATCAACCAATCCAGTGTCTGTCAGCTTAGTAGCTTCCCCCAATGTAGGGCCATCATGTAATCTTCCTGACGTACTGATGTTGTGCCATCTATGCCTCATGTACATTTGTGTATAGAAGCACTTCCAGCTGAAGGGCATGATATTTGTTCAAAATGGCTTCATATTTTGCTAACTAAAAAGGGCATCTAACCCTGAAAGACATGGAAGAAGCCTGCCTAAATTTGTTGCATTTGAGATTACTGTGTAGTTCATAGTATAGCATTGCAATAGCTATTGTCTTTTTTTATATCGTCACCCTTTATTCTGCTATGTAGAAATACAACATGCTGTGCATAAGAGGGGAATAGTCACAATAGCATGTAATAATTCCTCATGGCTGTTATGTACATATTGTTAAAGTTATGCCAAATATAGGCAGTGACTTAATCTAATGCTGCTTATATACCACTAGGCATACTGGCCCATGGTCCTTGTCTTCACAGTGTGAGGTTTGGGGAATAACTAGACTTTCAGCAGTGTGGTGAGTTGCAGATAGGGCGTGACAGGACATACCTCCCTATAGTCTTTCCACTTCCCCCCCCCCCCCCCCCCCACAGTGTGCTGCCTTAAATGAGCATCATCACCCTTCCCTCCCCCACCCCCAAGTAAGTACTGTTGCTATCTGCATCATTGTCATGCTGTTCATGCTGTGATATCATGACTGCACCTTCTTTACCTTCAAATCTGCGAGAAGCTAAATGCAGAGTGATTCTATGGAACTAGTGAAATGGATTTTCACTTTAAGGTGCCTTGGAATTACTTAATCATATTTTGAGGTTCTGATTTAAACATGGCTGTTGGGGTGCTTATGAATATTTCTGTAGCTACCAGCCTCACCTCTCCTGCTTTCTACAATCAAAGTTCCTTGGCAAAACTGCCAAGTTCTTTGACAAAACTGCTGCTTTTGTTTTTTCCTGCCTTCAGCGAGGGGAAAAAAAAAGAAAAAACAAGCAAATTCCTTTCTAAAGTTAAAGCCCCTTCAGGAGAGAACAATCAGCCTTCCTGGTGCAGGTTAGAAATCTAGTATAACCCAGTATCAATTACTGGCCTAAGCCCCAGTGGTTCCTGTGCAAGCTTATATAGCTTCCAGGACTGGAACTGTCATGCAACTCAGATGGTCTTTCTGCTGTGGGGTCCTCTTTATTGTAAGGTGCCCCAGGGTATCCTAAAAACTGGATTCCCTGGGGCACCAAGAGAATGCCGAACCCTTTAGCCTGCATGTTCTGTGCGTGGGATGGCAGGAGGTGCTTTACACTCTAATTGGTTTAAACTTTCATTCAATATACTGCAAGTTTCTTACTGTACTGTGTAACTCATGTGATACTGACTTGCTTTTTGTAAGTTTTGGATCATTTTTATATCTTATTTTGCAGATAAACGTGCTTTGAGAAATACTGATTTGTCTCTTGTCATATTTTTAATTTGTATAGCTGCATCACATAAGCAATAGCTTATTTTAGAGGGTTGGGGTACAGCTGAATCCCCCTCTCCAGTAGTAAACTGTGGCTGTTCTTGCTGTTAACTTCAGTGTGAACTTTCATCTTTTACAGAGGCATGAGGTCAGTCAGGTCACTCTTACAATTTCTGCTCCATCCTCTGAATTCAACCAAAAAGGCAGCCTTTGCACATCCTTAGCCCCTCCTAGCATAAACAAAAGTAGGCAGATTCCTATTGGAACAGCTGCAACACAGAAAAGAAAACTCTAAGCAAAGTCTTTGGCCTCTGAATCTTAATTGAGGAAATGGGTAATTTAGAGTAGCCGGCAATGAGCCAAAAAACAGCTGGCTTTTCCTTGAAACAAAGTCCAGATTTTCTTTTATTTTCAGTCTCCACTCTGTCCCTGTCCCATGATTGCTCATGTAGCATATGCTAATTTGGCTGTTGTGTGCAAAAGGGAGATTAGTCCTGGAGGAATTAATTTATTTAAAGGGTCTCTTATACCGATATTAGTCGAAACATCATATCGGTTTACATCGAACTATAGGAAGGAAATTACAAAAAACAGGGGAGTGGGGAGCTATTGCAGAGCACAGTATTTGCACAGAATCCCCCCCCCCCCCCCCCGCACAGAAAATGGCAAACAGGAGACCCCAGCATGCTGCGAGCAGGGCACATCCTGCTCGTGGTGAAGATGAAGGCCCCGGTGAATGTGTGTGGGGGGGGGTGCTTGAGTGTGGGTGCCAGAGAGCCTATATGAGGAGGTTGTGAAGGAGTGTGTATGAGAGATTGGGAGCGTGTGTGTATGTGAGGGTGCTAGCCTGTGTGAAGGGATTGGGTATGAGACATAAGTAGCCTGTGTGGGTGTGTATGCAAGAGAGGGACCCTTTTATGTGAGAAATGACTCCAGGTGTTGCTATTTCAATAATATGGCAGGAGATTATATTTTAATCTTAATGATTTTATACACGCTGCTAAACACACTGACAGACTGAGTCATTCCTTCCCCTTCCCTTTTTCCTTTAGTAAACCACAGAATGTATCTGCTAAGAGCAGACAGCTAGAGCTAAAGAGGAAGGGGCACACAATCTCTTCCTGGCAGAGGACAAGGTGGCACATAGACCCCCCCCCACCCCCTCCCCTTTTTGAATACCTGCATAAACTCTTGTGATGCTTGAAACCATTGTCTAGGCTTGTTGGACCCCCAAGAGCAAAGAAACACTGGCCTCTCTATAACAAGAGGCACAGAACCAAAAACCTGCCCAGCCTGTGATGCACTTCCCTTTTTCTACCGGAGCCATTAGAGGTCAAATTAAGAAATATGCGCTTAGTTTTGCTGAGTATTAAGGAATAAAGTGTAAAATGCTGAAGAAGCAATCCCTCTGTGAAACCCCTCCCCCCCCCCCCCTTGCTTGCTTGCTTATGTTTTTGTGCAGAAACAACAAATTAGAGCAGCCTGCCACACGTGGCAAGAGATTAGGATAGAGCGAAAATGCTGACCGCAGGGATTAGCAGAAGGGTCTATAATCTGTGAGCTGATGCATGTAAAGCGTGCCCACAGTTTTGTGGTCACCTGGCTTGCAAGTTCGTAACAATAAAAAAATTGTTTCACCAAACTTTTGTGTTCCATATATAATTTTCTAAGAAGGTACCATACCGTTTCTAACATTTTATGAGGGGATGTATGTTTGTGAGAGGGAACCTGTATGAGGAGGTGTGATGTGCACTAGAGAGGGAGCCTGTATGAGGGGCAGTCCTGAGAATGGGGTCAAATTCTGGGAGTGGTGATAAGAGTGGAAAGGGTTGAGCCTAGAGGTGGAGGGGAGAGATACTGGCAGGTGGAGGAGTTGGGGCTTGAGAGGGCAAAGTGGCCAGGGGAGAGAGTGGAAGGGCCACTCTTAAAGTGATTTTCTAGAGAAATTCTGCTCAAAATATTAAAATTCTACATCTTTAAGTAATAATTTTTCTGTATGTATTTAAAATGTAATTACTTAAAGACTGTCATGTATATTGTGTTTATTTTGACCAATGTAAAGTATGCAGAATTTTAAGTTTTGGTGTACAGAATTCCCCCAGGAGTAAGAGGCATTTCATGTCTTTCAGTGTTTAGCCTTGGTACTGAACCTACTCCACCATGCTTTGCTTAATCTGTTAGATTAAAGCCAAGATGTTTGCAATGCCTTTAGTATTTTCATTGTAAGCTTTATGGGAAACTTGACCAGTGACAAATTTAAAGTGGCAGCACAGAAGGGAGGCACCTTTTCTGGCTAATGATGCTAGACATGAGTCCGAAGGTGCAAGGCAGCTCAGAATGTAGCTTAATAGCTAAACATCAAAGGTGAGGATATCCACCCTTAGAACAAATGGGTTCTCATAATTTGGGGGGGGAGGGGGAAGAAGGATGGAATGCATTGCTAGTAAGCAAGCACATTTTATTTTACTAACCACCCATGGGCAATTGTGATATTACTGTCTTGCATGTAGAAGCTTTTTGTAAACAAGTGTTCATGCAAACTGCTGCTGTTAGTTCTAGGCATGCTGAACTAGTCATGCCTGAAGGTGAATTAATAAGTGTGCCATGGCAGTGTTGTGTAGGTTAGGTTGTTTTTCTTTTTGGTTTATTTAAGACTAACCTTTGTTCTGGAGTTCAGTATGTCACTTGGTACTGCAATATCAAGAAAATTCAGATATGCATGGGTTAGCCTCCATTACCCTCTCTATATAACCCAGTCTGCTGTTCTCATAAGCAAACCTTTCATCATGCAAGTGCCTAACAGCAGGTGCATTTATATGGATGGAGTACATGAATACAATAGTGGGCTACAACCAGCTTGGTGCTGCAGATGCATAGCTTATAAAAAAAAAATAAAACAGCACTAAGTGTAGAGGTGGCTCCTTTATTGTTGATTTGGGTATTGCTGGTGCTCTACCTGTCCCAAAAGGTCTAATCAGTGAGTGCGCAAGAGTTCAGATTCTGTGATTGGCCCCAAGGGATCAAAACATGGCAGTGAAGACAAAGGCAAATGGTTCTTCTGCCCAATAATACTGAGAGAACTGTTTTTTTAAATAAGCATTTTTAACATGCTCTTTACGAATGCCTCTATGCCACAGTTAACTGTCAACCCGATTTTAGCTCATCTAAATTGTTTTAATGAGAAGTAAAATCTTCCTGCTGGCATGCTGGGGCCAGGAAGGAAAGCAGCCTGGGCAGAAGCAGTTCTGGGGTGGGGGTTCTCTAACGAGAAACATCTTTTATTACATAAAATTGTGAAAACAGTGAATGTGAGCACCACTGAAAGTTCAAATGGCATGGGCTGATCTCAAGCTATAAGAATGAGGCATCTAAAGGGCGTCTTCAAACTACTTCATTTCTAAAGTTTCCCCTCTCCCTGTCTACTAACTTGGCCAGAGAAAGGGTCTACTTTCGCCCAGTTATGATGCTTCCTCATCCAATGACGTCGTTAAAGCAAAACAAATTGAAGCATTTTGGGTCTGTTATGGTTTCCATAAAAGCTTTATTACCTTAAATATGTGAAACACAGCTTACTAGGCTATTGCTTGCAGGAAATGTCTATTATGGTATGATTAATTCATTAGAAGATTAAAAAAAAATAAATCTTAAAATGCCCCTTAGGGGTTTCAAATTGCTGTCTGAGGCAGTGAAGGCACCGATGTTTGTTTGGGGAGGTCCAGGATTTTGCATCAGGCGTTGAGCTCAGCCATGGCGCTTTCCAGCGGGTCAACACTCCAGTAATCATTGTCCCAGCCCAGGAACCAACCCGTAAAGGTGGGAGGCTCAAATCCTTGTTTCACGATAGCGATGGGCGTTCTCTTATCTCTGTTTGCAGGATCGGTCTCTATATACTTTGAAGCTAAAAATACATAAATTGAAAAAAAAATAGGCATTAAAAATTTTTTTTTTCTTAAATCACTTTCAGCAATGTCGCCACCGCCTGCATGTGCCTGCACAACCTTTGTCTCTGGGAGGTCCCTACTGCCCCTGCATCAGGTCTTCTGCCTGCTAGGGTGATCAGGGATACTGTGCAGACACTGTTCACAGCTCCCCGGGGGTGGGAGAGAGTTGTGCTCATCCCTTGTGGGTGATACTTATGGGCTGGGTTTACTGCCTATAACTACTTAGTGCGGAAGACAGTCCTGGTGTATTGCCTCTTACTGAGGACCACTGCTGCAATGACTAGGCTAGCTATGTTGGAGGGGGGGAGGGGGAATATTAAAAAAAAAAAAAAGCAAGGGAGAAATCCCCAGGTACTTGCAAATGAAGGCTCATGGTGCCATGATCTCACCCTCCAACTGAGCTTGAGCAACAAACAAAAGGAGGAAACTATTGGGTCAAAAAATATATATTCTGGATTTTAGTTCCATTAGCACCCAGAATATCTAAGTCTTTTCAACAAAGCTGTCTCTACCTGCAAATAGGTCATGCAAATGCTTGCCAAGTTACTCCATGGCTGCACAACATGGCACAGCTCCCCCTTCCATGTAAATCCAGGAAATGAGGACCAATTAGCTCAGCTCTCTGCCTTTGGGACAATGGAAAAGTGCAGTAACACACCCAGGATCTCAACACACTGCAGCTCCATTGGCATGAGAGAAGGAGACTGTGTTGTAACCTCCCCCCAACACTCTACCCCCAAAGTCAATTACCAGATGCCAAAGCCTCTTTCTTTTCTTCATCTTGGGCTTCAGTGCCAATCCAGACAAACACCTAAACATTAAAAACAAACACTCCTTGAAAACAACCTATGACAGGAAATTACAAAGAGAAAGATGGATAACAAATGTTTGGACTGAATTTATGGCACTGCATTAGCTGCAACCTTCACTCTTTTGCCAAGAAAGCAAACAGTTACTGGGATTAAAAATTCTGTGTACAGAGTACCAAACACATTACTCCCTCATCGTAGCTGGATAATTAGCATGGACATATTATTTACCATGGAAGCTAGAAAGTTTGGGCCAAAAAGGAAAATTTCCTAGTGTGTAGACAGGACTTATAACCAGTGGGTTATGCTCCCCTGCCAGCAGATGTAAACGGAGCAAGCTGATGTCACAGTATATATGTTCCTGCAGTGACCCCAGCCTGCCAGTATTCTCAGTCTCCAGCAGATGGTGGATGTGCATATCCCTATGGAGATTACTTCAGATTTTAGGAGAATTTAAAATTGTAACACAAGTCCCGCTCTCCTGCGGCGATACCAAATGGTTCCTACCCCAGTTGAGAATTCCTAAGGTGATTTCCGTAGTCCCTCAGATGTGTGCCTTGGTCCGGTTTCCCGGTGTGGACTTGGCTGATTATACAGCTTAAAGGCAGCGGGTACAGGAGGCCGAGCGCAATGGTGACGGCATGTGCCCTCTCCTCCTGCAGCCGGAGACCGTCACTGTACTCAGTGGTAAGGGCTGAGCTCGGGTAAGTTTTTAAAAAATATTTATATATATATATATATATATATATATATATATATATATATATATATATATACAGGCAGAGACAGTGTAAAGGTGTTTGCAGGACTTTCTGTTCTTTGTACTCTGTGCGCCGTTCCAAAGTTCATTCCTGCTCCTGTGGAGGTTAGGGGAACTGGGTAGCCTGGCAGGTTGAGCGGCCCCTAGTGGGCTAGGTCCCGCAGTTAAGCTTTTTTCTTGTGCACCACGTTGTAGGCTGCAGTGCCATTTTCACATGTTTCTGTGCATGCTTTACTGCCTTCTACATGACGTCAGGGTGTGCAGTGCATCGGCTCTGCGCATACTTGTGCTCAGTTTTGGGCACACCTTTTGTGCGCACACATTTTTAAGCATTGGAGATGTGCCCAGATTTTGGTGCACTGTTTGTACGTGTATTTTTTGCAGCGCTTACTCGTGGGGCACCTGATTTTTGTGCGCATTAAGTTTTGTGCACTTTCAGACATTAGAAGACCTGTACCCCTCTGGATCCAATGGTGAGATAACGTTTGTGTTTTCCCAAAGTGGATGCACTAGTCAGGTGCCATCTCTAAGCGGACGACTATTCCTGTGGAGGGAGGAGCAGCCTTGAAGGATGTGCATGATAGGAGGTCTTTGAAGCAGTGGCGATGACTTTACAGATAGCTTCCTGTTACACCCTAGTGGCACGTTCTTGTCTGCTTCTCTCTCAAGAAGTTGATGATTCTGAAGTGAATCCCAGAGCAGTTATGGAACCCACTGCCGCCTTTTTGGCAGATGCGAGCTGCGATTTGGTCCATACCTCAGCCAGAGGAGTAGTTTGGTCCATACTTCAGCCAGAGGTTGTAGCAGGTGTCAGCCATGATATGGAATTGGTTGGCTGACGTAGTCTCCAAAGCTAATCTTACAAAAATGCCTTTTACAGGCTCACTCTTGTTTCGGAGCGAATTGGAGAAATTGGCCAGTAAGTGGGACAAATCGCCAGTCCCCTCAGTTGCCGAAGGATAAGAAGCAGTTGCAGTGCCCCTCTGGTATGAGGGGTCATCTCCGGGGTTCCAAGTGTTCTTGTCCCTACAGAGGATCGACCTTTCAGAGGGCTAGGCCTTTCGGTAGATCTCAATCCTTTTATCCCTGACAGCCCAAGAGAGGAGCAGGCTGGGGTGGTGGATCCACCGGAGCTTTCCAATGAAAGTTTGCCGACCCACCTTTGGAAACGAGAAATAGGGGGACGCCTCTCTCTTATCAGAGGTGGGTTGAGATCACATCAGATCAGTGGGTCCTGGAGGTGATACGAGAAGGATATGTGCTGGAATTTTACAGTATTCCTTGGGATATGTTCATGGTGTCTCCTTGCCACTTCCTGCAGAAGAAGCAGGTAGTAGAGTCTATGCTTCTCAGGCTCCTTCAGCTGAGGGCTGTGGTTCCAGTGCCTACGTCTCAAAGTATGGGGCAATATTCCATTTTGTTGTGCCCAAGAAGGATGACTCCTTTCGTCCCATCCCAGATCTCAAATGTCAACCGTCATTTGCAGGTTCCTCATTTTCGTATGCAAATCTTTCACTCAGTGATAATGGCCATGCAGTTGGGGGAATTTCTGACCTCCCTGGATCTGTCTGAGGCCTACCTTCATATTCCCATCTGTTTGGAGCACCATTTTCTGCGTTTTGCGGTGTTGAGGCGCCATTATCAGTTTTGGGTGCTGCCTTTTGTTCTAGCCACCACTGCCAGAACGTTTTCCAAGGCTATGGTGGTAGTAATGGCGGCATTGAAGAGATGGGATCTTGGTACACCCGTATTTGGACAACTGGCTAATTCGAGCCAAGTCTCAGGAAGAGAACCACCTGATGGCTCGCATGTTCAACTCTTTGTTGCAGGAGCTTGGTTGGGTGGTGAACTTGGCCAAGAGCAGTCTTCAGCCTTCTCAGTCATTGGAGTATCTGGGTGTTCAGTTTGACTCGAGGCAGGACAAAGTTTTCCTGCATCAGTTGGTGAGCACTATACGTCCAACAGTGTGGTCCTATCTGTAGGTGCTCAGTTTGATGGCAACAACCCTGCAAGTGGTGCTGTGGGTGAGGGCGCATATGCATCCTCTTCAGAGCTCACTGCTGTCTCGTTGGAACCTGCAGTCTCAGGACTATTCGGTTTGGCTCCACTTGCTGATGGAAATCTCCTCTCGCCTCCAGTGGTGGTCGCAGGAGTCTCATCTGAGAGAGGGTGTTTCCTTGACCTCCCCGAACTGGTTGATATTTACAACAGATGCGAGTCTCCAGGATTGGGGAGCTCAGTGTCAGGAGCTGATGGCTCAAGGATATTGATGCCGAAGAATCCCTCTGGAACATCAATCGCCTGAAAGCCCGGGTGGTCCAGTTGGCGTGCTTGCAGTTCAGCCACAGACTGCGGGGTCACACGGTCCGAGTGATGTCGGACAATGCAATGACGTGGGCCTATATTAATTGACAGGGAGGAACAAAGAGCCAGCAAGTGTCGCAGGAAATAGGCCAACTTATGGAATGGGTGGAAAGACATCTACAGATCTCAGCCTCTCACATTGCAGAAAAAGACAACGTAAGAGCAGACTTTCTTAGCAGGAAGAGTCTGGACCCAGGAGAATGGGTGTTGTCGGATGAGGGGTTTCAGCTGATAGTGGATCACTGGGGCCTTACATTTTTAGACCTGCTGGTGATTTCTCGCAATGCGAAGGTTCCTCGATTCTTCAGTCCCAGGAAGGATCTGTGGTCCCTGGGCATAGATGCTCTCGTAGAGGTCTGGGCAGAAGACAGGTTACTTTATGCCTTTTCTCCGTGGTCCTTGTTGGGCAGGATCGTTCGCAAGATCAAAGGCCACAGGGGGCTGGTACTCATGGTGGTGCTGGATTGGCCCAGGGGACCATGGTATGCAGATCTGTGAAGACTCCTGGTGGATGTTCCCCTTCATCTTCCACCACACAAGAATCTGCTGCAGCAGGGACCTGTCCTTCACGAAGATACGACTCCGTTTCATCTTGCAGTCTGGTCCTTGAGAGGGCTCGCTTGTTAAAAGTGTAGATATTCTTCTGCGGTGATTGCTACCTTGCTCCGTGCTCAGATGTTCTCCAATTCCTTGGCCTATGTGCTGGTTTGGAGAGTGTTTGAGGCTTGGTGTGTGGATTGAGGTGTTCTTCCTCGTTCGGTTAAGATCCCGCTCATTCTGGAATTTTTACAGGATAGGTTAAATAAAGGGTTGGCCCGTAATTCCTTGAAGGTACAGGTTGCAGCTCTTGCCTGTTTCAAAGGCCCGGTGAATGGTGAATCCTTATCATCTTATTCTGATGTGGCCTGTTTTTTGAAGGGAGTGAAGCATCTACAGCCTCCCTTGTGGTTGTTGGTTCCATTGTGGAATCTTAATTTGGTGCTGGACTTCTGGCCAGGCCCTACGTTCTGACTTCTGCATAACCTTTCCTTGCGGTTATTGACCTTGAAGACAGTGTTCCTGGTGGCTAAATATTCTGCCCGTCAAATTTCTGAGGTGCAGGTCTTGTCTTGCCAGGAGCTGTTCCTTCGGGTGACTCCAGGGGCATTACAGTTGCGTACTGTTCCAGTCTTCTTGCCTAAGGTGGTCTCTGAATTTCATTTGAATCAGTCAATTTCCTTGCCATCTCTGGATAAGGTCAGACACACAGAGGAGTATCGCCTCCTGCTGCCGTTGGATGGCAAGAGCTTTGTCATATGGTATCTGGAGCTTTCTGAACCTTTCTGAAAGACGAATTGCCTGTTTGTCCTTCATGGTGGAAGGAAGCAGGGTGATCTACCTTTGCAGGTTCACTAGCTCAGTGGATTAAGGAGGTAGTTACAGCCGTGTATGTGGATGCTGAAAAGCCATGGCCTACTCAGGTTAGAGCTCATTCCACTAGGGCTCAGGCAGTTTCATAGGCAAAGGCTGGATCATTATCTCTCATCGATATCTGCTGAGCTGCGCCGTGGTCCTCCTTACATACTTTTTCCAGGTTTTATTATCTGGCTGTGTAGGCCCGGGAGGACGTAGCCTTTGCACGGGTGGAGTTGACTGTACCATGGGCGCCTCCCACCCTTTTCGGGAGTAGCTTTGGAACATCCTACTGGGCCTGAGTCCACCTGTCTACATGCTTGGAAAAGAGAAATTACTACTTACCTGATAATTTAGTTTTCCTTAGTGTAGACAGATGGACTCAGCTTCCCACCCTCGCCTTCTGAATGATTGTGTCAATGGTCCTCCTGTGGGGCTATGTGCTCCAAGGGATTACTGGTAAGTATTCATCCAGATCCTAGATTGGGGTACATACGTTTCTTGCTTGAGTTCAGTGTTTCTTGTTGGTTGAGTACAGTAATGGTTGACTATTTAATCAAGTTTTTTGCTATTCTATCCACAGTTGCTTTTGAAGAGAATAGTGGCAGGGTCACTGCAGGAGTATATACTGTGCTGTCAGCTTGCTCCGTCTCCATCTGCTGGCAGGGGCGAATAACCCACTTGTCCTGAGTCCATCTGTCTATACTAAGGAAAATGAAACTGAGGTAAGTAGTAATTTCTCCTTCTTTACCCAAAGGAGTTTTCACACAATGCAAGAAACTTTTTTAGGTTTTTTTTTCAAAGAGAAACCAACAGTGATCTGGCTAAACCTTAAGCTACAGCGATGGCGGCTGATCTACACTTATACGACACCTACCTGGTCCCAGGTATCAAGGAGCATGACATCATCTGTTGCTAAGTCATCTTGAGTGTTTTCACCAGGCACTTCTTCAATCTGAAAAGCAGAAGAGCACAGAGTAGAGAGGATCTGAAATTCCCAAGTGAAGCCTTCCTTTGCTGCTACCTTATGCCCAGCAGCTCGAAACATGTTTCTGAGTTGCTGATAAATACTTTCATCTACATGAATTTGCTGGAATAAACATCACGTTCCTCCCGCTCTAGCCCCATCTACACATGTGTACCTATAGGTGCGTGGGTTAGCATTAGTGTGGCTATTACAGATGGATGTGTGTTTCAAAAATCAGGTGCAACATACAATGAATCGGCCAGTCTTGTTGGAGCAGGCAAAAAGGCGTGGGGGATGGGCATTCAATCGATCCTTCAGTCTGGAGGATGTGCGATAAGCTGCTTTCCCGCCCAATGCGGCCCAGAAATCATCTGTAAACAGAGACCAAGAAATACGGCACTTGAAGCAAAAGCCAGCTTCTACCTTCCTTCGCACAGACCTGGGTGCATGCATGCACAGAATCCATGTCAGGGCTTCAAATGAATAACTGGAAAAAGTTATGTGTATAAATACAATAGATATATACAGAGATAGAAACACCATGGAAATTAGCATGAAAATAACAAAAATCTGTTTACTAATTTTTCACAATAAAGTTAAATAAGTCATCACAATCTAAGAAAAAACTAGCTAGCACTGTATACTGGCTTCCTCGGGGGGGAACTACTGTTAAAACACCATACAGACATGCTGTGTTTCTGCAGTTTGAAAGCCTGATCGGTACTAGCACAGTGTTGCACAACACATCAAAGGAAAGATTTTCAATAGAGTTTAAGCATTATAAGAAATCATGGCATTCAAACCTTCAGCATGTCTGTACAGTGTTCTTGACACTACTTCCCCTAACCCCCCCCCCTCCCCCCCAGGAAGCCAGTATGGGTGAAACAGCTGAAGGCCTGTTCCTTCAGTGGAGTCCTTCTGCTACATGTTTATCTGTGAATATTCTAATACTCTACAGACTCTTGTTTTCACACAGCAGCCTTTGCCCTGAACGGTTGAATTCACACAGTTCTCCCGTGGAGCAGCTAATTTAAGTAACATTTGTGCTGCGCCTATTTCCAAGTAACTTCTTACAATTTGGAGCAGGTTTCTGCTCCCACAGGATTCATATAAAACTTTGAGTTAACATTTTTCCATATAGACATTTTGGGATTCTTCACCTCTCAGTCTGGCCAATACAGTAAGGGCGCGTAAGAAAAAGTGCGGCAGTGCCGGGCGCCCGCTCGTTTGCCGCGCGCATGGTTCGGATCACATACCACTCGATACAATATTTAAATGGCATGCAAATGCAAGCCGCGTCCAAAGCGCAATCCATTTTACTGTATAGAGCGCTATACAGTATCCTGGGTGCGCTGGTACCTGTCATTTCACATGTTCAAATGACATTTGAAATGACAGGTACCAGGAAGTGGATGGTTCTCTTACGCTCGGGCATCGGGGATTGCCAGTCCTCTCCCCCCCCCTCCCGAAGCAAGGCGTAGGGCGAAAATTGACTTGACATGTTATTAAAGCAAATAGAAATTGTAACAAAAGTAAACTTACTGCATGCTTCCAGCAGCCCCAGTCCTCTCTCCCCTCCTCCCGAGGTGCCCACCGCGGCTCCCCTGCCTCCCGGGGGCAGCCGGCGGCGAAAGCAGCTTCCAGCAGCCCCGCCGGCGAAGATGGATGAACGCACGTCCAATTTGGGTGCTCAAGCAACGAAGGCGCATGAGCGCACGCCGTGACCTCGGACGTCCATCCGGGCGCTCAAATGTCGAGTTGATTTTCGCCCTGCGCCTTGCTTCGGGAGGGGGGGGGAGAGAGGACTGGGGCTGCTGGAAGCATGCAGTAAGTTTACTTTTGTTACAATTTCTATTTGCTTTAATAACATGTCGAGTCAATTTTCACCCTGCGCCTTGCTTCCTTTGTCTTTGATTTAGATAAAGAGTCTGTAATGCATCTTCTCTTTAGAAATAAGGAATGTTTGTTTATGGGACAAAAAATATGGTTCTTTCCTGATGCTTCTTATGAAACTCAAATTAGGCGTAAGCAATTTTTCCAAACGAGGCAGGAAGTTCCCCATTTGAGTGGTGAGGGGTTTTTTCTCTTCCTTTTCCGTGTTAATGCCCAATCAAATTTGAAAAAGTTCACTGTATAGTCTTTGACCCAGCACAGACGTTTTCTTGATTTGAAAATTGCTGTAGCTAATACTAATGCTACCAATTAGGATTCATTAGTTCTGCTTTAACAGTGATGAATACCTTTAGTTTCACCTTCTCTTTCTTATTTGATTTCTTTTCTATTATGTTGTCTTTTATGTTTCCTATTATTTCTTATGTTTCTACTTTCATTGATAAGAGTCTCCGGGGGAATTCTGCTCTACTGCGGAGAGCAAAATCTATGCAGAATTCCCTCCTGCACAACTGTGTAGAATTCCCCATTGGGGGGGAGAGGGGTGTATGTGTGAGAGGGCCTGGGTGAAGAGGTGTGTTGGGGTGGGGGTGAGCGAGAGAGGGAGGGAGCCTATGTGTAGGTAAGTGTGAGAGAGACTGGGAGCCTGTGTGAGGGTATGTGTGTGTGTGAGAGAGAGGGAGCCTGTGAGGGCAGTACTGAGAGAGGGGTCAAACTGTGGAAGTGGAGATAGAGTGGAAGGGGTTGAGCCTAGAGGGGGAGGGAAGAGATAGTGGCAGGCGGAGGAGTTGGAACCTGAGACAGCAAAGTGAAAGGAGACTGGCCAGGGAAGTAGGGAGAAAAGGTGGAAGAGACACTCTTACAGTGAACTTCTAGAGAAATTCTGCTCAAAATATTTAAAACTGCATATTTAAGTAATAACTTTTTTCTTTTACATTTTAAATTAAATACTTAACATAATATACAAGATAGTCTTTATTTTCACCAATATAAAGTATGCAGAATTTTGCAGAATTTTAAATTATTTTGCACAAAATTCCCCCAGAAGAAGCTATTTAGAGGTGTATATGAGAATTGACTATTTCTTTTAAGATATGATTTTTTTGTTATTTTTTTTCTCTTGTTCTCTGTATCCTAATTTCTGCATAAATGATATTTTATTCAATTTTCCCCATGTCCTTACTGTTTATCTCTAATTCAGGCAGTGCAGACAACTCATGCAAACCAGGAGCATTTCAATTTGGTCTGAATTCAACAGAAATTTGAGATGCCCCTATATCAAACTTGACTAAAGGGTTTTGGTGAATCCACGTGAAAAGATCTGAAGGAAATATATAAAAATGTGCAATTTAAATTTGACAAATCCTTTTCGGCTTTTCAGGCAACTCAGAAAGCAGGCCTGCCAACGTCATCTTCCACGTGCCTCTTCCAAAAAAGATTCAAGTAACAACTGGCTAAAAACGGTTTGTTCTTTGTTTGTTTTTTGAGAGGTTTGCCCATAATGCAATCTAAAATCCAGAGCTGCAGCTGCAAATTGCAATGGCCTCTCCAAACTTTCTTTCTGGAAGAAACGGCCCTGACTAGCACCATTCTACATCCACAACCTTGGCTTGTGCTTCCCATTGCCAGAATATACAATGATCTACAGCTGTCCTGCACAAATCAGACTAGCCAGAACAGAGAAACCACAGTGATCACGTTAATAACAGATAATCTGCAAATAATTCTGCCTGTGATGTAGCTAGCTGGGGCTTCCCCTTTTGATGGCTTCTGTGGGAAGCAAAAAGAAGAGATGCATGTCTCTACATGTCTACCTGTCTCTCTGCCTTCTGCGATGCTTGAGGCTTGCACTCCCAGGATGCTCAGCAGTGCCTGCGCTCCCCGCTTCTCCGCAGCACTGGACCCTTGACCAACCCAAACGTAGG
This sequence comes from Rhinatrema bivittatum, assembly GCF_901001135.1. Lineage (NCBI taxonomy): Eukaryota > Metazoa > Chordata > Amphibia > Gymnophiona > Rhinatrematidae > Rhinatrema > Rhinatrema bivittatum. The sequence goes on along the minus strand of NC_042622.1, from coordinate 100,076,816 downwards.
CGGCCGCTGATGTTTTCAGGACAAAGACATCATTGGAGTTCAGGTTGCTGGCAGTGGCCTCCAGCTGGAAAAAAAAAAATCCAAACATTATTGACTTTACTCGCTTGAAACACTGGGAGCTTTCCACATTGCCTGCAACTCCTCAGAGCAGGGGGATGAACCTATACTCAAAAAAGGTTTTCCCTTTAGTGGTCTAATTATACTACTATAAGCAATACAATATTACATAGGTGCACATAAATATACCAACTAGTCATAACCACTGTTAGAGGGAAATGCACAGTTCTAATACATAGGAGCCTGCAGCATGGGTCAACAGTCTGATCCATGTATGCTCTCCACCATCCAAGGCAATTTAGATCCTAAAGAATAAATTGTGAGCTATTTATGTAAGGAATCCTTCAACAGATCTGTGTGTGCAGTTGTCAATTCAGCACACATAATGTTAATCTCCAAAAAAAAGGTTTTTACATGCTGTTATTGCCTCAGGCTGTACCTCTATTGCTCTGGTGCAGCCGGAAGAGCTGGCGCGGACTTGGAAGAGCCGGGTTTCAGCAGGCTCCGTCTGACCGCCTTGTCTGGAGGTTCCACCTCTGTATACAACCAGCGGCTTCCCATCGAACATGCTCATCAGGTGAGCGGGCTCCTTCCCCTGTACCACGCGTACCTGAGGCGGGAGAGAGGGAGATAACATAATCAGTCAGAGATGCAGGACTGCAAGGAACATGGAACTGGCTCGGAGAAGCATGTGGACATCCACTGTAAGGAAATTGAGATCTTCCCAATTTCTAGTCCAAAGTGGGGGTGGCTGAAGCAACAACCAAATCTGGATCAGAAAGGAAAAGGGTGATCTGTTCAACAATGAATGTTTAGTTTATAAGATACCTATGAGCTGTAGGTTTCACATCTTTTCATACTAAGGTATGGATCTCCTAAAGGGTTTGTTTTTTTTTCATTTTGTGTCTATGAGGAAAATGCTTAATTCATCTGGCCCTAAGTCACCTATGCAAATCCAACCCACAATTCAGTCAGAATGCTGTGGAAGTGTTCAAGGTTTAGCTTTCTGATTAAGACGGGCAAGCAAATGTTGCTCTGGGACTCATCACTAAGTTTTCATAGCCAAGTTGGAATGACAACAGGCCTAACCTTGAACCACACCCTGTGCACCAATGCCTGTCCTTGGGCTGATGATGCACAGACCCAATCCTCCTCTCTGAATACATGTTAGCATTTGCCTACATTTTTTCTTTCTGTCCATGTCCAGTTTCTGGTTGGGTGACTCTAATGTAATACTGCAATTTGTTCTGTCTGATGGCCACATAGAGACCAAATTTCAAAGTTATGTACTTAGCTGAGCACTTTGCTCTTTACCTAACTGCCCATGCTGAAATTTGCACACCTCAACCCAGCTAGAAGTGTGCATGGGCTTCCACAGTATGCCCACTTTTAGCCTGATTGTGCACCTACAAAATAATTTGTTTTTTTTTCATTTTCTATCAGTCATGTATCCGTGGATCACATATTGCCAGCAGAACTAAGTAAGGCAGGCAAGCTAGGGAAACAACACATGTAGACTGGATTTTCACATTTATGTGCAATGTTTGACGTGGAAAGTTTGCCCACACAAAAAAACCACTATTTAATCTGCGGTCCTCATAGGCAATTTTCCAAAGGAAAACCATTTCTGTTTGAAAATGAGCTGCAAGGTCTGCAGGTAAAAAGATCAGCAGACTTTACAGCCACGCAAGCTGTTTGGAAAGTGGCCCCGTAATACTTAAAATATCAGAGAGAGACACTTTTTAACACCATACCTCTTGCCATCTCATAAACTGCATGTCCTAGCCTTGCTACTGCTAACCGATCTTCTAAGAAAGGTGTGGAACGTTTACACATATCTTGCGGATCTGGGTTGACGCCATCATGGAATGAAGATGGTAAACAAAACCACTGAACATTCATTCCAAACCTTATCAAGGTAGAAATACACTACCTTCAAACAAAGCAAAGTATACCAGAGATAACATCTGACCTCTGTGCATACAGTGATTATAAAACTATAAATGCTTCTTTTCAAGAAAACACAATAGTGATTCAAGGTAATGAAGAAATAAAACCATTTTTTAAAATGTTCTCTCTGAACATGTTCCAATCACATGTTAAACTTCATTACATTTAAGATCTGCACTTGTGGGCATGGAGAAAAGAGGATGGTCTTGAGTTGCAGTGATGACAGGCCGGTATACTGTGGCAGGTTGGGAGTTGTGGGGGTCACAGGGTTTAGGGCTGGCTCTAGGCCAAATTGCCCTATGTGAAAATTGTTGATGGTGCCCCTTCCCCCCCCCCCCCTCCCCATCACGACCAGCTGATCCCTGCTCCTCAGAAGCAAAGGGTAAGGAAATCAGACTGGGAGGAGGAGGAGGGAAAAGGACAAACACCTCCCTCCCGCTTCAAATTGACATGGATTAGCGGTAGTGGGAACACTTTATCTCTCCCCTTGACCTCAACACTCTTCTCATTCCCCCCCACCACTCCAGTGCTGGCCTTAGAAATATATAAATACATATTCCCTAGGATATAGAAATGTATCTACAAAATATAAACATTTTTTTTTCATTTTCTATCAGTCATGTATCCATGCCAACAGAACTAAATAAAAAATCTCCATATAAATTTTGGCAGCCAAGGGCGGAAGCTGAATTCATCTGCCTAGGCTAAAGACAAGAAACTTATAGGTAAGTAGTAATTTCTCATTTCTTAGCGCCCAGACAGTTGAATTCAGAACCAGTGGGATGTACCCAAGCTACTCCTGAATAAGGTGGGTGGCTGCCCTGTACATCCAGACGATAATACCTGGAAAAGATGTGTAAGGAGGACTTTGTCGCAGCTTGGCAAATGTTGACGGGAGACAATAATCTAACTTCCGCCCATGACACTTCCTGAGCCCTAGTGGAATGAACCCTAACCCAACTATGTATCAGCTTTTCAGCATCCACGTACGCGGCTGTGACTACCTCCTTAAAGCAGCAAGCTACTGTAGCCCGCAAAGCTGGCTTGCCCTGTTTACCTTCATTGTGGAGGACCAACAGGCGATCCGTCTTCCGGAAAGGTCTAGAAACATCCAGATACCTCATGATATGTCTCTTGACATCCAAAGGTCGCAACAAGTGATATTCCTCCACATCTCTTTCCCTATCCAGAGATGGCAGGGAAATATTCAAGTAAAAATCTGAGACCACATTGGGCAAAAAGGAAGGAACAGTACGCAGTTGAATCGCCCCCGGAGTCACTCGTAGAAACAGCTCTCAGCAAGATGAGGCTTGCAGGTCGGATATGTGACGCGCAGAACAAATTGCCACAAGAAACACAGTTTTCAAAGTCAGTAACTGCAAGGAAAAACTATGCATCAGTTGAAACATAGGGCCCGCTAAGGAATCCAAAACCAGATTAAGACTCCACAAGGGTACCGGTAACCTCAAGGGAGGACGAAGATATTTCACTTCCTTAAAAAAACAGGCCACATCTGGATGAGCCAATAAGGATTCACCACTCACCTGACCTCTGAAACAGGCAAGAACCATTACCTTTAAGGAATTAAGGGACAGCCAAATTCAATCCATCCTGCAAAAATTCCAAAATGAGCGGGATCTTAACCGAATGAGGACGAACCCCTTGATCTTCATACCAAGCCTCAAACACTTGCCAAACCCGCACATAAGCTAAGGAAGTGGAGAACTTTCTCGCTCGTAGCAAGGTGGCAATCACCGCAGTAGAAAATCCATGCTTCAGCATGCAAGCCCTCTCAAAGGCCATATGACAAAATCGAGTCAGAACATCGTGAAGAACATGTCCCTGCCTCAACAAATTCCTATGCACCGGAAACTGGAGGGGGGAGTCTGCCAGAAGACTTCACAGATCCACATTCCATGGTGTCCTGGGCCAATCTTGTGCTACTAAAAGCATCTTGTCTCTGAGACTCTTGACCCTCCAAACCATTCTGGCCAACATGGGCCATGGGGAAAGGCATACAGCAGCTTTTCTCTGGCCATTCCTGCATGAGAGCATTGATACCCTTTGGATCTCTCCTGCAACTGAATAATCGAGGAACCTTCGCATTGCGAGAAGTTGTCAGTAAGTCTAGAATTGGAAGGCCTCAGCGATCCACTATGAGCTGAAACGCCTTATCTGATAATATCCATTCTCCCGGGTCCAGACTCTGTCTGCTGAGAAAATCCACTCTTACATTTTCCTGCAATATGCAAGGCTGAGATCTCCTGAAGATGTACTTCCACCCATTCCATAAGTTGGTCTATTTCCTATGACTCTTACTGACTCTTGGTTCCTCCCTGCTGATTGATGTTAGCTACTGTCATTGCATTGTCTGACATTATCCAGACCACTTGACTCTGCAGCCTGTCGAACTGTAAGCATGCCAACTGTACCGCTTGAACTTTCAGCTAATTGATGTTCCAGGCAGACTCTCTTCTGCAATCCAGTGCCCTGTCAGTTCCTGACAGTGAGTTACCCACCCCTGGAGGCTCGCATCTGTCATGAGTATTAACTAGTCTGGTGATTTTAGGGAAACTCCCTTTCTTAGATGATCCGCTTGTAACCACCAATGTAGTTGAGAGCAGACCTTCATTGGCAGGTGGAGCCGAATCAAATAGATCTGAGACTGTGGGCTCCAATGAGGCAGCAGGGAGCGCTGAAGATGACGCCTATACACCCTCACCTATGGCACCACTTCCAGGGATGCCGCCATCAAACCGAGCACTTATAGATAGGGCTACACTGTCAGGCGTATTGTGTTCATCAACAGACGCACCTGTGCCATCAACTTCTAAATACAACTTTCTGGTAGGAAAACCCTGCCCTGCTTTATCTTGAACCAAACAGCAAGATACTTTAGTGACTGAGAATGCTGAAAACTGCTCTTGGCCAGGTTCACTACCCAACCAAGCTCCTACAACAGGGATATCACCTTGCGATCACCAGGCGACTCTCTTCCAGAGACTTGGCCCAAATCCACCAGTTATCCAAGAAGGGGTGTACCAGGATCCCATCTTTTCTCAACTCTGCTGCCACCACCACCACCATCATAACCTTGGAAAAAGTTCTGGATGCGGTGGCGAGATCAAAAGGCAGCAATCAAAACTGATAATGACATCCCAAAACTGTGAATCACAGAAAACATTAATACACTATTCAGATGGTAATATGCAGTTACACCTCGGACAGATCCAAGGATATCAGAAACTTCCCTGACTGCATGGCCATTATCACTGATTGCAATGTTTTCATGCGAACACGAGTCACCCGCAAATGACGCTTGAGCCCTTTGAGATCCAAGATGGGATGAAAGGAGCCCTCCTTTTTGGGCACAATGAAATAAATGGAATATCAACCTGTATTTTCTTGAGACGTGGGCACTGGAACCACAGCTCTCAGATTGAGGAATCTTAACAATGTACCCTCTCTGCCTGCTTCTTCTGCGGGGAGTGCCAGGAAAACACCATGAACCTGTCCCGAGCAATATTGAGAAACTCCAGCACATATCCCTCTTGTATCACCTCCAGGACCCACTGGTCTGATGTGATTTCAACCCACCTCTGATAAAAGAGAGAGGGATAACCCCTCTATCTCCTGTTCCTTGGGGTGGGTCAACAAACCTTCATTGGGAGGCTCCACTACCCAAGCCCGCACCCCATCTGGGCTGTCTGGAACAAAAGGACTGAGATCTACCGAAAGGTTGAGTCCTCTGACAGGTTGCTCCTCTGTAGGGTCGAAAATGCTTGGATCCCCTAGCACAACCTCTCATGCCAAAGGAGCTTGACATCTGCTTCTTATCCTCCAGCAACCGGGGACTTGCCCCACTTATTGGCCAGTTTCTCCAACTCACTTCCAAACAAGAGCAAGCCTTTAAAGGGCAATTTCGTAAGGTTAGCCTTGGAAGTCGCATTGGCTGACCAATTTCTCAGCCATAACTGATGTCTGGCCGCTATTACCAAAGCCACCCCTATAGCTGAGGTGCGGACCAAGTCGCAGCCCGCATCTGCCAAAAAGGCCAAAAACTCACTCCCAGATTCACTGAACTCTTGAGAGAGAAGTAAATAAGACTGAGCCACCAGGGAGCAACAAGAAGCTATCTGTAAGGTCATTGCCACTGCTTCAAATGCTTGCTTAAGGATGGCCTCAGTCCTTCTATCAAGTACATCTTTCAAGGCCGCTCCTCCCTCCATGGGGATAGTCATCCGCTTGGAGATGGCACACACAAGCGGACCACTTTTGGAAAATGCAAATGTTATCTCACCACTGGATCCAGGGGGTACAGAGCTTCCAAAACTTGACCCCCTTTGTAATTAGCCTCCGGGGCGCCCCACTCAAGATCATTCAATTCTTGAATGGCCTCCATAACAGGGAAAAAAAACAAGAGGCCTTACACAAAGAAACCAAAATGGGATTCTTCTTTGGCTCAGACATGGAATCAGCCCCTGGTACTCTCAGCATCTTTAATGTCTGGGAAATAAGAGCCGGTAATTTATCTCTGTGAAAGAATCACAACATAGTCCTATATAGTTCCAGTCCTGGAGGAATTTCCCCATCTTCCAAAGAGTCAGAATTGGCCTCATTATCAATGCCATCCGGTTCCCTATCGGGAAGACCGGCTGCCAATCTAGGTGTACTCTGGCGCTTAACAGTAGCACTGGGCAAGGAAGAGGTCACCACCTGCGACTCTGACCTGGCAAGATTGGTCGGGGCTGAGGACTGTGCCTGAAGAAAAGGATTGAAATCTTGAAAAATTTCCACCCAAGAAAAGGCAGAAGGATCCATGCCAAAACCAGAAGGCACCTGTGCTGTGCCCACTAAGCTAACTTCCCCCACTGACGAACCAGTTAAGGGAGTTCCAAGGTCAGGTGCCCCTCCTGACATATCTTTACCCAGGCCCTCATCAGTCTGGGAAGAACCATGCTTAGTAAAATCATGTGAATATAATTCTCCCTGGGCCTCTAAGTAGCACTGGCACAAGTTAGAGGGCACACCAGGCTGAGATGCCCGAATATGACAGGCAGCACAGAGGGAAAGATGCTTAGGTTTCTTAGCTATAGGTGCCATCAACCTGTCAGTACACTTAACAAGCAACTGAAAAAGTATGCATCCAGCTGAATTCACAGTATAAAATATATGCATCCAAAATTTAGGCATCCCAAACATAGCCGTCCAAACTTAGGTGTCCAAAACGTATGCGCACAGCCAATGCAGCCCAAGTTGTGCGTACAGGTTGTGCACCTAACACAGATACCTCTACCCTGGACACCCAAGCAGGCATACGACTAAGCATCCAAAAACTGGATGCACAGCCAGACACGCTTGCATGAACCAACGGTCCTGAAGAGGACAGCCTAACATGTAGGAAAAAGCACATGAAAACACCACTGCGGCCTATCATGTGGCACATGGAAAAAAGCCATGGGATGGGGGTCCAACGTGGCCCTTCTGGGTCGTTTCTCTGCCACCGCAGGGTCCGCAATGCTGGCAGTGCTCAAGGTGCCCCTCAGCTCACGGTGCCCATTTGACCACCAAGCCACCCCATGCCACTGCACGATATGCTTGGGAGATTGGGGGTGGGGGGAAAGAGTGTTGGGTGTGGTTTTTCACCACTGTGAGGTTTCCGTGCTCTGTGACTGTTCCACAGTTCCTGGAGTTTTTTCAACTAGGGATCTCAGACGTTGAACCTTCCCTCAAGGCCTCCACCCTGGAGAGAAAGCCACAGTTCCCCTTGTTGAGCTAGTAACTCACATTACCAAAGCCTGACAGCTTGTTTTGCTTGAAGGAGATGAGGTGGATGTGTGGGGTATAGTGATTGTATTAAAAATTTCAAACCAAAATTCCTCCTCCTCAGAACTGGCAGTACATGCAAAACCATGTTTCAGGGGTCAAAGGCATGCAAGTCTAGACATGCAACAATACCTGCGACCTTGATAGACTGCCCAAGCTCTACAGGACACAAAAGACAAATATTTTTTTTTTTTCAATTAAGCAACACTTTGAGCTGATCAAACTGTTCCAGGTGTGGCCATGGATGCAGTGGGACCAAATGTGGGTTTTGGGGATAGCAATAAGGCTTCCACCTGGATATTAATCGCTAACATTCATTTTACACTCACTGATGGCCCCCCACAGCCATGCCTCAGGCCAAGAGATCCTTCCGAGTCAGCTAGACCGAACTGCTTTCAATAAGGGGGATTCTGGCATTTTTCAGATAACAAAGATAATAGTTCATAGTTTAAATATACTCTTTACAGCAAATTACAGACTCACATAACCTCCTGGCCATAAGCTGACAATGGTTTTAAGGGGGGGAGGGGAAATTTTCAAACTATGCATTATGGAACACAGTCCATGGGGTATTTTGTCCCAATTTTCAAAGCAGAAGTGCATGTGGTTCTTTCACTTTGCAACTTGTGGTGGGTACAAAGTACTTGTAGACATTTACACCTCTTACACACTTTCCAGTAGCAAAACTAGAGTTTTAACTGTCCATCGGGTCTGCACCATCCATAGAGCTGTAACACATGCACAGTCACAGACACACACCTGCTTTATGGACTTTTACTCAGTTAACAATTAAATAATCTCCAAGTTAACACTTAAAAAAACAAACCAAAAAACGGATGGCACTAACTCTCCGGACTGGGCAGGTATAGAAATGTCAACTTATCACGCAACCGCCTGAGTAGGAAAGTCTGTGTCATGCTGCCTTGCATGCAGTGGCTCAGGTTACATTAGTTGATATGTCTTACCTGCACTGGTCCCCCACCCAGTGTCTCGTCCAGCTGAGCACTCAGGAAAGCAGACGTAGTGATCTCATCTGGGGTGGAATCAGCACCCTGCCTGAAGGGGCAAAGAGACAACAACATTCTCAGCGAGATCCTATGACTTTATTCAGTCCCGCCTCCACGAGGTTGTGGAAAACTCAACGAAAAAGCAAGGGACACAGTATATGGAGCCCGAAAAGTCGAGGCTGTGGGCTCTCACGGAGACGGTTAACTTTGAAAAGGGGCACACATGTGCACACGTTTGCCAGTTCGTAACATACGCGTGTGTATGCATGCGTGATGTAAAATAGGCTGAGCACCCGTACATATGCGTGCAGTTTTAAGTGGATGCGGGCATGTGCGCACAAAATCCCGCTTCCACCGTGGGAGGATTTTAAAAGGGGCGCATGTCCACGCCACTGCCAGTTTCACCAGTTCGTTCCCAGTTCATCCAGGCAAGAGATAGGACTTCCCAACCCCCCCTAGTTTAATAGTCTCCCCTTCCCCCTGTTAGCCCCAAGCCTTAAAACCCTGCTGGCTAGCCTAGATGTTTCAGTTTTATTACTTACACGCCATCCATAGCAGTAGTAAAGTTGCACAGCAGGGGAGCCCAGCCCGCGCCTGTGCACATATGGTTTTACGTGCACGTCTCTCGGTCTTCACCCAACATGCCCACGCCCAGACCCTTTTTCAAAAATTCTGACTTGTGCGTGTAGCAGGAGATACGTCTGTAGACAGGTGGCTTATAAAATCCCCTCGGCACACGCCGACCCAACTTGCCCACGTATCTCCTAGCTTTGGCACGCCCAGGACTTTTACAATTTGCCTTTTGAGTGATTCGGGGTGGGTTTTTTTTATTTACAAATGCTTTTATTTAAATCTTGAAAAAAATATCATTTGAAAAAATATGGATTTGCAAACTATGGTATGTTTTTTTAAACTAGGAAAGGGTTTGCATTATTGGTAAAAGTGTCTGAATGAAAGAGCCGTTTGGGCTACCAGCGCTTTGATGGCTCATGACAAAAAGAAGGGCACAAGATCACAGAACATAAGTCACTTCTTCTCATCTCCCCGTCCCTCAATAAAATAAAACAAGAACATTTATAAAAAAAAAATAAATCACAGGACATATCATAGGAAAATGCCCATAATCCTGATCCCATGGGAATCACAAATCATGCAGACCCACATATAGGGAGATGAACAGAGACACAGATGGCAACACCAAATGAATTTACAGAAGGAAGGCGTGCGGAGGAGACGGGACCGAGGGGTCACAATAAAGGAGAAAGAGCAGTTTGCATGGAGGGATCTTCCCGCACCCCTGCTCAGGGTTCCTATTTTAAAACTTAAGTAGCACGTAATCCCCTCTTAGAACCCGCAAGCCATCACCATTATCATCCATTTCTTACACGCTTTTCAGGTTTCGACCCCCCCAGAATCTATGGTACGATACAGCCGTACAATAATAATACAACAGGGTTAACCTCTAAATGGGGCTGAATTAGGTAAAGGCATAGCAAGCACAGGATAAAGTAATTCAATATCTGAAATACAGCAGCAAAAAGATGAGGCATAAAGACAAATGTAGTGAGCAAAAGGGGATCTGCTACTTTTCGGACAGTCTTTTTAAAGCCTGCTTATCCTTAGGCACCTTGCTAGCCACACAAGTATATCCAATAGTGGATGCCAAGCTTGTGGACACTGGGCAAAAGCCATAATGCCTGGCAAGAAGTTAATAGAAATTGCCTTTGCTGAATGACTAATTTACCGTCACTATACTTGTTTATTGTAACTAAGTCTCCCTCCATGGGTGACTGGGCTTATCCACACAGAACTTCTTTAGATGAACCAGAAACTAGGGGCTACGGTGCACTGGTTTTATGGCTCTGGGCCAACTGGCTCCCTGGTGCTCCCACAGTAACCGCTTGTTGTTGCTAGTTCCTTATAATAATGGGGCATGTTACATTCAGGGCCGTGTTATGCAGTGTCAGTTTCTCTGTCCTTGTGCTGAGATGCAGTCAGCTGCTGCCGCCTCCCAGTGCCGCCTTCAGGCAGGCACCTTCCTTGCATCTAACTGACCCTCCCGCACTTCTGCATCAGCCAGACCGAGGAATGGAAATAGTATGGGCTCAGTTCACCAACAGCCATTCTAAATCCCACACTGCTCGGGCAGTCTGATCCCTAGCGGCAGAATTTTATGGCAGGAAATTCCCCATTCCCCCCCCCCCCCCCAATGTGTATCCATTACTGTACCTTTGTATATCATCCAGTTAACCCCCCTCCCCCGTTCATTGTAATTTCCTTTCTCAGTTACTTGTAAACCGACATGATGTGTCCTACGAATGCCGGTATAAAAAAAGTGTTAAATAAATAAATAAATTGCTGGAAGATTCCATGGGGCTCAGGCTGCTAGGTGGGGAATCTGGGATTGGATCCCGTATCGGATGGGACCAGCCAGATCTAGGCACACTGCACAGGGGGTGCGCTCATGCTCAGCTAGGAATTGGAAAAGCCATGACTGCTTCAGTAGCAGCTCCTACTAACAACGAGTGGAACTGGGGTGCCTCAGAGAAGGTGCCCCTCCAACCCTTGGGCCTATGTACCACCCACATACCACCTGCGGTGGGAAGAAAATAAGGGCAAAAAAATGATAGAAATCGCAAAAAAAAAAACCCAAAAAGGTCCATCATCACTAGAGTCACGCTGGCCATTCGGGCCTAAAGGCTCCTCTCTGCAGAGGAGGGACATGAAAGATCTACAGGAAATCATCTCAAGATCCAGGACTCAGAGGTAGACAGCGAGGGCTGCAGCCACCATAGGAGCCAACTTCTGAAAAAGACTGCAGGTGCTGCACTCAACACAAATTGCAGCGCCCCCAGTAAAAAAGAAAAAAACAAAACAAAACAGAGCACAGTGGGTTGTGAATGTGACTGACCAGCCTGTATGAAAATATCTAGAGAGGAGCAGGTAATGTAGGCATGGGGCAGACTCATATGGGTACTGGCCGGGCCAAAACAAAATCCCACCAGCCATTCTTCTCCCTGCTCCATTCCCCTCCAATAGCTCATCCACACCAGAGTCTCTTCTCCCACCCTCACTTTTCACCCCCACTCTCTCTCATTCTTCTGATCTCTTCTTCCTCTTCTCCCAGTCTTTTGTTGTTCTCCCCCCTTACTCCATCTGCACTCTTAATTCTCCCCCTCCTGCATGGGCATACTTTGAATTTTCTATTTGAGGGGAGAGGGGATTAATACCTTCTCTTCCTGCTCCATTCCCTACATCCCCTTAGCCTTCTCTACTTCTCATTTCCTACTGACCTAGTCTCTGTTCCCCTCCTAGTTCCTCTTCCCATCCCTCTTCACCCCAGCAGGTTCCTCCTCACTCCTCCTTAGCCAGTTGCCCTCCTCTGCAGGCTTGGTTCAGCCATCCCTTCACTGATTTCCACCCCCCCCCCCCCCCCCATCATCATATTAGGTTTCCCTTCGCTGGCAGGCTCGGCTCACCTTTCAGTTTGTGATTCCACCTCCTCCACAGGCTTGGATCACTTCCCTGCTCCGCACTCCCCGAACCCGGACACTTTTTCTTCTGGAACTGCTCCGGCCTCCCCACCCACTGCAGCCCTTCCCCCGGCACTGGCAGGTTCCAGGCCCCAGCCAGTCCCAAGCCTGCAGAGTCCGCAGGAGACCCTCCACCACCTGCATGCCCTGAGCCCTAGCAGCTCAGCAGTCAGTGCCTCCCCAGCGTGCGGCAAACCCCAGAGATAACTGCTGTCTTGTGGGATATATCAAGGGAAAGCTGTACTTATTTTTGCAAACAGGGGGGGGGGGGACGGACGGACAATGTTAACTAAATTCCCCTTCAGCTCAAGCCCTGATCACAGCCCCTCACAATACTGGAGCTGCAATTTTTGAGGGCTTTTGAGACTACAATATCACCTGCCACCATGACCGCCTTCCCCCTTTCCTGTCCTCTCAGTAAAATTACTTAATTACTCTGGAGACTACAGGGCTGGAAGAAAAGGGCAGATATCACCTGCCGCCCCACTCCCTTGACCCTGCCCAGCTGGCACATAAATCGAAGTTTGAATAAACAATTTTCTGACCTTTGTATCTATCCTCTGTTTCTGCTTGCACTTGGCTTTTTCTTAGTTTCCTTTCTGCTTCCTGATTCCTTTCAAAGCTTAGTTTCTGATCTTCCTTTCATTTCTTTGCTATTTTTCTTCCATGTGTACATCTCTTTCAGTCCAGCTATCTTTCCACAGCTAATTATCCTCTCTCATCTCCTCCTAGTCTCCCCCTCCTACCACTTCCATCTCTCTCCTCACCTTTTCTTGCCTCTTCCCTTGACCATGATCCCCTATTTTCTCACAGACTTTGTCTTGATTTACTTCCCCATCAGCCTCCTCCTCTCTGTTCACAAGGCTCCTCTTCCTCTCCCACAGCTGCTTTCCGTCTTTCCCTCACCCAGCCAGGATTCCTTCTGTCAAGTCCTCTCCCAGACCCTCCTAGCAGCATTCTCTCTCCCAGCCAGCATCCCCTTTTAAACCATCTTCTAGCAGTTTTCTCAGCCCTTCTTTCACCTCCTTATAGCGCCCTCTTTTCCTTTCCTAGTTCCTCTATCAGCAGCCCGCCTCATCACCACTATACCTCAAGAAGAGTGCTACTGTCTGGTCCCCCCTGCAGCCCCCTGGTCAGAAGACAGAAGCCGCTCCTTACTGCCCTCTCCAAGAGCCCTACAGCATGGAGCTCACAGCTACCAATATACAGGAGTGCAGGAGACAATATCAAGCGTCCTCAAACACCCACAGAGCTGGTGCCTATGGCAGCCACCACAGCTTATCTCTATTCAGTAATCTGCTCTTAACTTCCTTCATTAGGGCCAGACCAGATGGACCCATTGGTCTTTTTCTGTCAACACTTATTATGTGACTGTGTAAATGCTCATATTTAATTCTGTGCAATGGGTGGTGAGTCATCAGAGGTGAAAAATAAAGACAAACTCTAGGGAATGGCAGGTCCTGAACCCGAAAAGGCCCTTTCTTCTGCACCGCCAGATCATTTTTATCTAGTTTCTTCACCATTCGGTCAATGTACAGATGGAACATTTGCATCGTTGCAAGTAGCACATTTAAGACTAATCGGAGAAAATTCTTTTTCACTCAACGCACAATAAAGCTCTGGAATTTGTTGCCAGAGGATGTGGTTAGTGCAGTTAGTGTAGCTGGGTTCAAAAAAGGTTTGGATAAGTTCTTGGAGGAGAAGTCCATTAACGGCTATTAATCAAGTTTACTTAGGGAATAGCCACTGCTATTAATTGCATCAGTAGCATGGGTTCTTCTTAGTGTTTGGGTAATTGCCAGGTTCTTGTGGCCTGGTTTGGCCTCTGTTGGATACAGGATGCTGGGCTTGATGGACCCTTGGTCTGACCCAGCATGGCAATTTCTTATGTTCTTATGTTCTTATTTTTGGCAATTGTCCCGTTGATAAGTCTACTCACCAAGTGTAGATAATTTGTCCTTGTTTTCCTCCATGCTTGAAGTTATAAAGAATAATGTAGCTGTCCCCTCCATAGAACTGACCGTAGTGGGCGATATCCACAGGAACCTTGGCAGATCCTTCAATGCGCCAGATCTAAAAGAACAGAGAAACAAATGTATGGGAAGGGAGCCATGGAGCGAGACAGTGATGTGTTTGGGATCTACAGGGTACTCAGGACCCAGATTGGCCACTATCAGAGACAGGATCCTGGGCTCGATGGACCTTTGGTCTGACTCAGCATAGCATATCTTATGTTCTATCTAAATAGAAGCTTCTGGCTTGTAGTCTGCTGTCAGTCATAGCTCTCTCACACCATCTGCTGGGTGAAATTAAATGAGCTGCGCTCTCCCGTCTATTACTAAAGTGTAAAAAGGAGTGTCATAGATAGCTGTATTAGTCCATTTGAAAGCAGACAAATAAAGGTTAACAAAAAACTATAATATAAGGAGATGCATTTTTATTTGGATAAATTAATATATTTTCTAACTAGCTTTCAGGAGGTAACACTGACATCCAAAGAAAATGAGCAGGTGAGTGCAAGAGATGCCACTGCCAGAAAATACAACAGAATCACAGAATACACTGCAATGGTAGTGCAAAGGGAAAGGGGAAGGTTGATGTGTTAGAGCAGGGGTAGGCAAACAGGTCTGGTCTTCAGGATATCAGCAATGAAAATGCATGAGGTATATTTGCATGCACTGCCTCCACGGTAAGCAAATATATCTCATGCATATTCACTGTGGATGTGCTGAAAACCTGACCTGTTTGTGGCACTCCAGGACTGGAGCCGTCTACCCCTGGGTTAGTGTGATAAGACAGGCAGTAGATTTATTTCTGGTAGTGATTCATTTGTATTTTCTGACATGCTGTGACATGCTTAGGAAGACTCACATTATATCATTTTTCGTTTGTTAACCTTTATTTTTAATTAAAAAAAAAAAAAAAAAAGGGTAATAAATGGTTTCATCCTTCTATGCCTTAATGTCTGAAAGCAAAGCAGAGAGCAACTATTAAAAAAAAGCTCAGACCCAAGGCAGCGAGTTAATTTTAAAAACCCCTAAGGAGCCTACAAGACAAGGAGTTAAATATAAAAGAAAAGAAGACCCTTTTTATTGTTTGCTTAATTAATTCTTCAGCTGTAGAAGGATTTAAATAATCATCATGTTCTAGCAACTTCAATCCATTCTCCACCTGAAATCACAAGCCCACAAGCACCCAAAGGGATTTTTCAATGGGAGACAGGCCTTGACAGTTCAACAGGGAGAAAAACTTGGTGAAAGAGCCAGTGTAAGTACAGCTACCCCACGAGAGTCGGCTCTCTCTCTCTCTACGTTATAGGCCTCCCTTCCAGGACTGATGTAACCAACTGGCTGGAAGAAGCGGAGCACCCTGGAGCTATTATACAGCTTCTTCCACCACCACCGCTTCTCCAACAGACAAGATTCAGAGCACCTCCCTTGCAAAATGAACTTCGGTTTCCTCAGACGTGTCATTTCACAGCCGTGCAGAAATGCAAGGATTTTTCTGGGGCAGTATTTTACCTCCCCTGCCACCCCCACCCACCCAGGTATTTATGTTTAAATAAAGCTGGAATCTGTGCAGGCTGCGATACCTTTTACTGGACCCAACACAAGAATGTGCCAAAGATGCTGCAGTCCTTGGGCTTTTCAGACTATAAATATCCCGTCATCACATGTGCCTAAGAAGAGCTGTCCAAGGTAGAGCTACTTATATAGAGAGCGCTGGTCAGGCAAACTTGTACACAGATCGGGATAACGCCTGTGTTGGTCCAATATGGTATATTACAACCTGCAAAGAATCCACTTTTCTCCAAGACCAGTGTTACCAGAACTAAAACTTTCCATATTTTCAACAAAATAACCCAGAAGGGCCCACTTAGAGCTGCGGGAAACTGCAGAACCAAATTTTGGGTTTCTCCATCAGGAACTGGCTGTGTCCTCTGGCAGTTTTCCTTATCTCAGGCTAATCTGAAGAATATTTACAGGCTGACACCATGATGCCATTCTCTGAGGAATTACAGGGACCCTCTAATAGTGTTCACCAGTAGGGCACTTCTTCCTCATTACATTTTCATTATTTAGAGTCTGCTGCATGCACAACATAAAAGTAAAAAATACTAGAGATGTGCTTCGGGTAAAAATTTCATGTCGGGCTTCGTTTCGGGCCCCCCCGCGGGAATTTCATTTTTCCCACGGTTTGGGGTTTTTTTTTCGGGGGCCCCAATTTTCAGGTTAGTGCGCGCTAACCTGGCAGAGTTAGCATGCACTAACTGGAGTTAGCGTGCACTAACTCAAAAATGAATTTTTTTCCGAAATTTTGGAAAATATTCAATCATTTTTCAGTTCTCCCGAACCATTTTGCATTAGGCAATTTCGTTGACATTGCCTAATTCGGGCAAAACGATTGCACATCCCTAAAAAATACCATGCTTTCATCACTAAGGAACACCAACACAACACACTGCACCAAATGGAAGCATCACCTAACAGCTTTCACTGTAGTTGGTATCCTCTGTGCAAGCCTAGTATTATACCACCTAATTTTAATTCGGGGGGGGGGGAGGGGCACCAAAATGCTCTGCTCCCTAAAGTCTAATTCAATCAGACTTGACTCTTGATTCTCAGTCTTACAGCCAGCTCATCAAGGCTGGACAGGGATTGCTCAGATTTGGATACCCATTAGGGGTCCCTCAATCATCTTATCTAAAAGCTGAACTGCTTCAGAATTCTACCTCTTTCTTGCCCGAACCATCGTCTACCATCCCGTGTTGAGCAGCCATGGCTGGAGATGTGTGAAGACTGGACACATCAAAAGGCACATTCTCAATCTTGGCAATGTGGTTCGAAACATAGGCAACGCCCAGCCCTTCTGTCTGATCCTTGTCACGCCAGTTCTTGAAGAATTGCTTGAATAATGGGGTCTCCCCACTCTCAGGAAGAACTTGGATCTGTAAGAATGCACAGAAATGGATCCTCTCTGGTACTGCAGGTCCAGGAGAAGGCTAGAACCATTCTCTCTGTGACACAACATTCCTAACCAGCACACTCACAAGTAGTCTTACAACTACAATGCAATTTGGCCTAAGCATCCCGAGGTCCATATTCAGAAACATTTAGATGGATAACTCAGGAGTTATTCAGCTGAATGAATATTTTGGCATTTATCCAGCTATATTTTAGCCAACTATCTTATTATCTGGCTAAGATTTAGCTCTTAACTTAGGAGCATTCTGAGAAGGAATTACATTAGCCGACTAATTCCAATTTTCAAAGTCAGTTGGATATTCGTTGACTGAATATGGACCTCCCCATTCCCAACAGAGTCAAAGTTTGCATATTCTACTGTGTATTTATTTGATTTATATTCCACTTTTCATCACATCAAAGCAGATTAAGTTCAGGTATTGTAGGTATTTACTAAAACCCAACAGTAAGATAACAGTCCATGGGAAGCAAGGAGGTTTAACTATCTATACCTTCTTCTAACTGCAAAACAATCTGCACATTTCCAGTCAAATACTAAAAAACTACATCCTATTTCTCTGTCAAGAAAGCATTTGATCTCTTCTGGACTGCTTTAACTATAAACACAACAAATCTAATTCATGTAAATATCTCACATTTTATTTTTCATACCTGGCACAGTTTGTTTCTGTTCTGCTAACAGAACTGACTAAAATTTTATTTTATGATAGATTAATTTAAAATGCACACACAATGGGGCGGATTTTCAGAGCCCTGCTCGCCTAAATCCGCCCAAAACCGGGCGGATTTAGTCGAGCAGGGCCCTGCGCGCCGGTGAGCCTATTTTACATAGGCCTACCGGCGCGCACAGAGCCCCGGGACTCGCGTAAGTCCCGGGGTTCTCCAAGGGGGGTGTGTCGGGGGGGCGGGCCCGGTCGTCGCGGTGTTTAGGGGGCGTGTTGGCGTTTTGGGGGCGGGTATGGGGCGTGGCTACGGCCTGGGGCGGTCCGGGGGCGTGGCCGCACCCTCCGTACCCGCCCCCAGGTTGCGTCCCGGCGCGCAACAGGCCCGCTGGCGCGCGGGGATTTACTTCTCCCTCCGGGAGGCGTAAATCCCCGGAGAAAGGTAAGGGGGGGTGTAGACAGGGCTGGGCGGGTGGGTTAGGTAGAGGAAGGGAGGGGAAGGTGAGGGGAGGGCGTTGGAGGGAACGGGGATAGGCTGCGCGGCTCGGCGCGCGCCGGCTATACAGAATTCATAGCCTTGCACGCGCCGATCCAGGATTTTAGTGGATACGCGCGGCTCCGCGCGTATCTACTAAAATCCAGCGTACTTTTGCTTGCGCCTGATGCGCCAGCAAAAGTACGCCTATTCGCGTTTTTTGAAAATCTACCCCAATGTTTCCAAATCACATATGGTAGCTAGCAGCTAATACACTAAGGGGTAGATTTTAATACATTGGCGCGTGCGCGCTTCCCGGTGCGCACCCAAAGACATGCTGATTTTATAACATGCGCGCGCCGGCGTGTGCATGTTATAAAATCAGCAGGCTGCATGCAAATGCGCGCTGGATTTCATAATCCACGCGCTCATGTGCGTGCCGTGCGTGCAAGGGGGGTGGAATAATGCAATTTTTGTGTAGCGATGCATCCCAGGCTTCCCCAGTTCCCTACCCCCTTCCCTAACCTCCCTTCGCCTTCCCCTCTCCTCCCCGCCCCCTAATTCTACCCTACCTTACCTTTTATTTTTTTGTTTTTCAAGTTGCTGCTCCAGCTGTACCAGTGCCTCCAGCCCCGCCCCTCCCCGCCCCCGGACCACCCCTTTAACTGGGCCCGGCACTTCAGCACGTAACGAGGGTTACACACGTGGCTGAGCCCCTTTGAAGATGCTCGCTGTGCGCGCAAGGCCCAGCCTCACACATAACCCCCGTTTTTCATGTGCGCAACATTTTGAAAATCTACCCATAAGACTTTATAGGTGGATTTCCCTGGCCACCTTTTACCTGGGTTTGCTTAGGATATCCCATCTTTGAGATAAATTCTGTGGCAGTCTTCAGAGCCACTTTCTTTTCTTCAGTATTGGCGCCTTTGCCTTTAATGAAAAACACAAGGAACTGAATGTCATCCTGGAAGGATTCATCCTGCCCATTACTGCCCAGTTCTTAAGGCAGAGAAGCTTCCCAACCTACAAGCCATAGCGTCCAATCATTTCCCCCCACATGTGGATTTTTTACGGAATATCAAACTCAACATTTCTAACAAGGAAAATATATTGGCGATTTGTACAGTGGTTTCCTCGCTACTGCCCATGGCGAGTTCATTGATGGCGCACCAGATATTTTGCATATGCATTGCTATTAGGGCCCTTGTGAATTAATTAGAAACTGGAAAGAACTTTAAACATTTAAAAGGGGCCTCTAAACAGACAAATTATCAGCTTGAACCGCATTGGCAACCCACAGCTAAGGCCAATTTGCTTGCTACATCTGGAATACGCCAGCCATCATTTCCATCAACAGGCCTTCACCTTTCCAAACGAAGATCTTGCCATCTGAGCCATGGTCCAGAATGAAGCAATCTCCCGAGTTCAAGGCAGACTGAGTGAAGGGGTTCTCATCTGCCACCAGGGAGACAGACATGGCTCCACTGCCATTAGAGACCTTCAAGAGTTAATAACAAAGGGTCACATTTATTACACAGATCTTCTTTTCACAGCAACATACTTGATGATGGCAGAAAGAGACCATCCAGTTTGCCCCGATATTCTTGTCCAGATGGCTAAAGATATATCCCAGCTGCCAGCAATACAGCATGACTGCCTATAGGATATCACTCTTTATCTAAAATAGTTTTTGTCAACTTCCTCCTTTGTACTGCTTCCTCCTGGGAAGATGATCATGAAAAACCCCCTCTTTAGTGCACCCCCAGCACCACGCCATTATCTAACCAAAACGTTTATAATAATCTAAATAGTTACTAATATTAGCATAGATATGAACTAAATAGTAATCACGGAAATACACAAAGAATGCAAACCAGCACATAGTATAAGGGGTAATTTCCTTTACACATTGGTAACAGGCATGACAATGATTGACAAAGTGACTCTTCCTATGTATTCTCAGCTGTGCTCAAGGCCAGATTTACCTCTGGGGTGCTCCGAGGTGCAGAATTAGGATATTGCTCCGGAAACTGTGGCACTGGGTGCACCATGATCAGTGGGTGCCTCTTTCTCCGGGCAACCCTCCAGACACAAGGCACCCCTAGGCAGAAGCCCTAATAGGAAATCCACCCCTGCTTATGCAATCTTAAACAGCAAATTTTGCAAGCTTCCACTGGAGGGTAACAAAGTGGTTCCACATGATGGGAAGTTTAACATCACTTTTGCTATTGCTAAAGTGCTGCTAGTACCCCCATTCCCCAATCTCACCTTCCCTAAATTAGTCATATAAGTCTGCCGCTGAATGCAGTGCAGCTAACTAATACAGTGTAAAGATGGATTTCAGTCCACAACTTAGTTAAGAGAGATTTGTGGGCAGAGCTGTTATATAAAATCTATCCTGCTTCAATTAAATAGAAAGACAGATGATCTGCAAACTGTTTTCTTCTTTAGTTACACTGTAGAGACAGGTCTACGCCATCATTCTCTGTCAATATTATTGCAACCTTTTTTTTAGATTCCAGAGCTCCCCATAAGACCATTTACTTGCCATTACCCTATAAAGTTTTGCCAACTTCCTATTGGACGCATCAGCTTTGATATCATCAGCGGGACCCTCTGGCAGATCTGGCTTGTCTCCCATGACCTGCAGAAAAATAGAATGAAACGAATTTGAAATGTCTTCTCTTCCAATCTCTATTTAAGACCTTGTACATTTCAAACAAATAAAAAAGGATAAAAAAAGAACCCCTCAGAATTTTACTTCATATGGGGCCTTTTGCATAATGCTCAAAATGCTTTCCAATCACTGGGAAGTTCCATTTGCAAGAGAACTTGTCTATGTTTTCAAAACTAATCATCTACAGCAACTGTATTGTTTGTCAGAGGAAAAAAATATGTCTTGCAGCTTGTTTGTAATTCTACAGATGGATCGGAGAAAAACAAACAAGAACCTCAAGGCATGCAAGGCCGACTTAACGCTCTTAGGGGAACATTTTCAAAATGTCTGCAGTGGGATAAAGTCCACCTATTTGCCGCCTAGAGCTGTGGATTTGGGCGACATATAAATAAGTTGCCTAAATCCACAGCTCTAGGCGGCATAAGTAAGTTTTAAAGCCAAAATATGCACATACTTTCGCACTGAAAACAGTTCCTTTGCACCTACTCTTTCTGCAGGTACCTTTGTCATGGAAAATTCCATGCACAGATTTGAAAATGTAATTTATGCACAATATTTTGCTACCCTGACCAAAACACCCCCCCACCCCCACCCCAGGAAGTCACATCTGTTGTTCTACAGGTTTCAGGTGACCAATTTACACAGGTAAAGGGAGTTTGTGTTTCTGTGGCTTAGATGAGACCAGAATTGTTTGGTATGGTGAGGTACAAGGGAAAATATCCTGCTCTGCCCCCATTGTTAGAGGGGTATATGTGTGTGTGGGGGTGATTCCTGTGGATACAGAAGGGCCGATGCAATAAGATGCGTGTCAAAAATGGGTGCTTGTACTGAGTGCCTGTTTTCCTAACGTGCATGCAGCCACATCCCCTAGGCGCCCAATGCAGTATTTAAATGAGGGGCTGCATAAAAGGATGCGCTAGGGGAGAATTGTGCGTCCCTAGCACTCAAATGCTTCGGACGCCTACAATTTCAACGGGTGCTCAATACGAGCGTCCATTTTTATCCCACTTCTTCTGGCCGATTTTGTAGAGTTTGCTGAAGACACCTATAGCTAAGCGCCTCTTGCTATGGGCATCTAAATTGTGTGTCCAGAATTTTTATTTTTTTTTAAATTAAGCCAATATACATTTACTTTCAACACTGCAAGCAGTACATTTAAGTGTCACAATGATACTAAATAGGAGGAACCACAGAGGACCGTATTTTTAAATTTTTCTTGAGCCCTTTTGGGCACATAATTTTGGACATGTTAATCTCCTTATTGCATTAGGTTCTAGTCTAGTGCGTCTGAAACATTTATTTATTTTATTTATTTAAGGTTTTTTTATACCTGCATTCATGATAGCGCTCACATCATGTCGGTTTACATGAAAACAGGGGTGTGATGAATACAACCAAGAACATAAATAAACGTGATGAAGAGATGCAGTTACAATTAACAAGGGC
Source organism: Rhinatrema bivittatum (assembly GCF_901001135.1). Lineage (NCBI taxonomy): Eukaryota > Metazoa > Chordata > Amphibia > Gymnophiona > Rhinatrematidae > Rhinatrema > Rhinatrema bivittatum. The sequence goes on along the minus strand of NC_042622.1, from coordinate 100,054,198 downwards.
TGATGAACTGGGGTGGAGGAAATAAAGAGAGATAGATGAGGTTAATTATATACAAGAGTACAGTATATATACATAGTCCAATATATACAGCTGCTGTGTAGAGTAGTTATTGGTGAGGCGTGTTAGGTGGAGTTCGGGAAAGCTTGCCTGAACAGCCATGTCTTAAGTCTTTTCCTAAAGGTTAGGAGGCATGGCTCGTTTCTGAGATCTGGAGGGATGGTGTTCCATAACTGTGGGCCTGCTGTGGAAAAGGCTCGGTCTCTTAAGGTGCTGTGATTAGTGGTTTTGGTAGGAGGAACAAGGAGGCATCCTTTGTAGGCTTCTCTGGTCGGTCTTGTGGATTTGTGTAAACGGATAGGAATTTGTAGGTCAATTGTGGTATGTTGGTGAATAATTTTGTATATTAAGGTGATGGATTTGTAAATTATTCTGAAATGAATTGGTAACCAGTGGAGGTCTTTTAGGACTGGGGAGATGTGGTCTCTATATCTGGTGTTAGTTAGTAGTCGGGTGGCTGCATTTTGAACCATTTGGAGTGGTTTGGTGTAGGAGGAGGGGAGGCCAAGTAAGGTAGAGTTACAGTAGTCTAATTTAGAGAATATGAGAGCTCATATTCTCTAAATTATGAGAATATGAGAGCTCATATTCTCATATTCTCTAAATATTCTCATATTTAGAGAATATGAGAATATTTAGAGAATATGAGAACATGCATCCAATTGCGTGTAAACTTGGGCGCTAGGCTGTGTGCACTTTATTGGATCGTCCCCAGAGTATATATTCACAGAACTGGAAGTACAGGATTTACACTGGGTTTATCTTGCACACACCATGACAAGAATGAACCTCACTCTTAAACTAGGGTATATTGGGTATGAGCTCAGGATCTCAGATTCACTTCTAATGCTTTTAAGCTGTTTGGCTTCAGAAAGAAGCCAAACAGCTTCTTTCTGAAGCTTGTACAGTGTAATATACATAGGCAAAATATTGAGGTGAGCCTGAATGCTCTTTTTAATCAGGTGAGTGATTCTGTATCTTTAGACCACATTTTCTTAGTCTCTGAATACACCTCTTGGTACTTGATGATGATGTCTCTCCATACATAGTACAGAACAGTCACTTAGTGCTGACACTTTTATGAGAAATGCTGTTTTTGTCATTTTGTCCCTTACCACTATGTCTGGTTTTCTAACATCAATTTTATTGGTTGGTCTGGGAATGAATACATTTATTTATTTATTTATTTAAAGCTTTTTTTTTTTTATACTCTATAGCTGAAGAATTTATAAGAAAAAATAACATTAACTGTAAACCTAAAGTAAGAAATTGGCAGTAGGGGTGGAGCTATGAGCAGAGCAGGGGCGGAGCTTGGTTGCCCCCCCCCCCCCCCCCCACAACCATTGCCCCTGCTCCGTTTTTGCATTTTGAGTTGGCACTGGAGCTTAGTGGATACAGAGGTGTGAGCCTTGAAGACTAAGGGCACTACATAAACTGTCAGAATCAAGAGTTCAAATGATATTTTCTTTGTTTAAAAATAATTCAACATTTGAAAAGTAATAAAATGCACAGCCTAACACTACTGCATTTCATAACAAAGTGGCTCTTCGAATAGTGTCACGCCTATCCTGGAAAAAAATGTCATTCAGGCATTGTCATCTTTGTCATCATTGTCATCATTCAGGCATTGTCATCACTGACAAGACATCTGTCTTGTCAGCAAAGTCTTTTTTTGCTGCAGGTTTTGAAGAAGGGAAAACAGTTAGACCTCTATGTTCTAAACAAATGCCAAGAAAAGTACATGAAGGGACCTATAAAATTTAACGTGGAAAACAGCCATGACACAAAATTACTTCCTCCCCAAGGAAGTGAGATCACAAGAGGGATCTGCAGAGGATGGCTGGTGACCGGGGAAACAATGTTACAGTCTGCCAAAAAAAAACCCTTTGTGAATATTTCTGCTTTGAATCAAATTGCCTGGGTATGATGCACTTAATGTATGAAGTAAACACAAAACACAAAAGCTTTTAGAGGCCGAAGCAGTAATCTGTGCATTAAGAACCTATGCGCTGGATTTCAATTTCAACACATAAGTTACAATTTTTTTTAACTCCTTGAAGCAGTAAGCTAATGCTGTGCTATTGCATAAGGAATTACAAAAAGCATGTTGAAAGGAAAATGCGCATTCTGCAAAAGCCAAACTCCTATTTTAACTCAGGAAGGTAGGGGAATCGCTATGGCTGTCAGAAGAAAGTACTTATCCAGTTAAGTGGCAGCCACTGCCATTTAGCTGGATACATAGAAACATAGAAAATGATGGCAGAAAAGGACCATCCAGTCTGCCCAGCAAGCTTATGATAGCACCCCCATACTTAGTTTCCCAATGTTATGGTTTTGAGGTGTTTGAGTGGATTCTTGGGTACTGTGGAGATGACCACGCCCACGAGGAGGAGCCCCGTGAGGGACCACAGTACTAGGCTAGACTCAAGACACACAAACACAGAGAAACACACAAATACAGCTGAGATATACCACCAGAGGTGGCAATAGTGAGGTGATCCAGAAGTAGCAGTCCAGGGGCCCTCGGCAGAGAAGACCCATCTCACAGAGATAGTATAGGGAGATCTGGATGCAGGTTCCCAGTGCAGCAGAGCTGTAGATGAGACAGACTGACAATGTTAGATTACTTATTAAGGGCAGATCTTCAAACCTGCACATGGGCGTAGATTTGTTCGCCCAACCTTTGGTAGGCGTAACTTGTGCGCGCCGGCCAACTGCCGGTGCGCGAACCTCCGGCATTGCAGCTGTGCCAGAGGACTTGGGTACGCCCCCGGCCCTGCCTCCATGCCCCGGTCCCGCCTCCATGTCTGGCCATGCCCCGGGCTGGCACCATGCCCCCGGCCCCACCCCTGATCCACTCATTTTCAAAAGCCCCGGGATATATGCGCATCCCAGGGCTTGTGCGCGCCGTCAAGCCTATGCAAAATAGGCTCGGCACGCGCAGGGGCAGATTTTCTCGGGTATGTGCGTATGTTACGCGTGTAGCGTTTGAAAATCTGCCCCTAAGTTGGTAGATGTATAGGTGGAGATCCCAACAGGCAGAAGTAGTGGTATACAGACACCAAGCCAGGGACAGCAGACCCTCGAGGAGCGAGTACCTGATCCCAGATAGGCACCTGAAAGAAAGCAAAGGGCCCCCGAGGAGCGGGTACCCAAGTTAGAGAAATACCCCGAAGGATAGAGAGAGCTTCCAGCGGCAGCAAGGAAGCAGCAGAGTAGCTCAGACCGGAGGCTTTCCATCCATTCACGATTCTTGCTAACTCGATTAGCTAGCAAACGAAGGGCAGGCTAAATACCCAGATGGCGTGACGTCACTCGAGGGGGACGCCCCCGAGATTCCTGCCATGACATGGATAAAGACGTGGGTGGCGTGCACGCGTGCACCCTAGGAGGCCTTCAGGAGAAACATGGCGTGAGGCTTTGCCATTGCCGTTCCGGGGACGACGGAGAGAGCGGCATGCAGATGTGGCGGTAGCCATCTTCCCAAGGCTAGCGGGGAGAGCAGAGAGAAAGGTGAGGCACAAAGGTCGAAGCCGTCTGAGACCGACGGACGCAACACCCAAACTGTCAGGGCCCTTGCTGGTTGCTGAGTTCAATTCCCTATTATCTCTTGCTGTTGAAGCAGAGAGTAGTGTTGGAGTTGCATCCAAATTATCAGGCATATTGGTTAAGGGTAGTAATAGCCGCATCAGCAAGTTAAATCTAATTCCCCTTTTCCTCTTTCCCCCTGCAATTAAAGCAGAGAGCAATAATGGAGTTGCATCAACAGTATGAATGGTAGTAACTGCCACACCAGCAAGTTACCCCCATGCGCTCTTTTCCTCATTTCCATCCTCTGGCCTTTAGGGATCCTCAGTGTTTATCCCATGCCCCTTTGAAATCTTTCATCGTTTTTGTCTTCACCACCTCCTCTGGAAGGGCATTCCAGGCATCTGTGATGAAATATTTCCTGACGTTGGTTCTGAGTCGTCCTCCCTGGAGTTTCATTACGTGACCCCTAGTTCTACTGATTTCTTTCCAATGGAAAAGGTTTGTCGATTGTGCATCATTAAAACTTCCAGGTATTTGAAGGTCTGTATCATATCTCCCCTGCACCTCCTCTCCTCCAGGGTATACATATTTAGCTCCTTCAACCTCTCTTCATAAGTCAGTTGATGAAACCCCCACCATTTTTGTCACCCTTCTCTGGACCGCCTCCATCCTGTCTCTGTCCCTTTTGAGATACAGTCTCCAGAACTGAACACAGTACTCCAGGTGAGGCCTCACCAAGGACCTGTACAAGGGGACTATCACTTCCTTTTTCTTACTGGTTATTTCTCTCTTTATGCAGCCCAACATTCTTCTAGCTTTAGCTATCACCTTGTCAAATTGCTTCACCGTCTTCAGATCCCTAGACACTATCACCCCAAAGTCCCTCTCTTGCTCTGTGCACAACAGCCCTTCACTCCCCAAGACATACAGCTCTTTTGGATTACCGGACCCCAGATGCATGACCCTGCACTTCTTGGCACTGAATCCCGGCTGTCATATCTTCGATCACCGTTCAAGCTTCCTTAAAACACTTCTCATTCTCTCTACTTCTTCCGGCATGTCCACTCTGTTGCAGATCTTAGTATCATCCGCAAAAGGACAAACTTTACCTTCTATCCCTTCCGCAATGTCACTCACAAAGATACTGAACAGGACCGGCACTCTGCTTAACACTGCTCTCTCTTCAGAGTAGGTTCCATTTACCATCAGACACTGTCTTCTATCTGTCAACCAGGTTGCAATCCAGGCCACTACCTTGGCGCTCACTCCCAAGCTTCTCATTTTATTCACAAGCCTTCTGTGCAGGACCATATCAAAAGCTTTGCTGAAATCCAAGAAGATGACATCAATCATTCTTCCTCGATCCAATTCCTTATTTAGCCAATCAAAAAAGTGAATCAGATTTGTCTAACAGGACTTTCCTCTTGTGAATCCATGCTGCCTTTGGTCCAGCAATTCTTCTGACTGTAGATAGTTCACTATTATTTCCTTCAGCAGCATCTCCATTTCTTTTCCCACCATTGATGTGAGGCTAACTGGCCTGTAGTTTCCAGCCTCCTCTCTGCTCCCACTCTTGTGAAGCAGGACCACCACTGCTCTTTTCCAATCACTTGGCACCATTCCCATTTGTAGGGATCTATTGAACAGGTCACACAGTGGATCCGCCAGCACATCTCTGAGCTCCCTCAGTATCCTCTGCTGAATCTCATCTGGCCTTATGGCTTTGTCCACTTTCAGTTTTCCTAGCTCTTCCCATACATTCTCTTCTGTAAATGAAGTTTCTTCTACTCCTCCTCCCTCCGTTTTCTTTTCTTGTTAACTAGCAACAGTCCTTCTCCAGGATTTTCTTTAATGAACACCGAACTGAACAATTTGTTTAATATTGCTGCCATTTCTTTGTCTCTTTCCACACATTGATCCTTTTCACCTTTCAATTTCACTATACTACTTCAGACCTTTCTCCTTTCTCTGATGTATCTGAACAGTTAACACTTGCCCATGGCTGTTCACCAGACTCTGTACCTGCTATTGAGTTTGAACAGCCCCTTCCCCAGATAAGTTGACTACCTAGAAAAACAGAGAGATTACAGGGCTTGCACTACAGAAATGCAGAAGAATATCACCAAGAAAGCTAAAATAAGGCTAACTTTAACTTTAACTTTTTACTTAACTGGCCACAAGAATCTATAGTTATGGCTGTCTCCTTGCAATCCAAATCAGACTGAGGAGTTCTTAATGGCCCCCTGCAATGCACATACATACTGACTTATCTGGCTATCTGGCCACGGTTTTGCCACTGCTTAACCAGATAAATACTAGAGATGTGCATTCGTTTATTATGAATTAGGCAATTTCGTTGAAATTTCGTTGAAATTGCCTAATTCGTTGTGGTTCGGGGGGACCTGAACCAAGAAACGAATTTTCCCCGAGCTCCTGACCTCCCCAAGACTTTCCAAAAGTCCCTGGTGGTCCAGGGGGGGTCCAGAGCGATCTCCTGCACGCGGGCCGTCAGCTGCCAGTATTCAAAATGGCGCCGATAGCCTTGCCCTTACGATGTCACAGGGGCTACCGGTGCCATTGGTTAGCCCTTGTCACATGCTCCTACCGTGTGACAGGGGCTGACCAATGGCATTGGTAGCCCCTGTGACATCGCAAGGGCAAGGCTATCGGTGCCATATTGAGTCATAGCAGGCCCGACAGCCCGACGGCATGGAGGGAGAGATCGCTCGCGGGACCCCGCTGGACTACCAGGGACTTTTAGTAAGTCTTGGGGAGGGATCGGGATGGTGGGGTGGGGGGGGGGTTTAAGAAAGTAAAATTTAAGGTTTGGGGGTTTTTTTCCCCTGATTCACGGTTTTTTTCCTGATTCGTAGTTTGGTTTTTTTTATTCGTTTTTCCGGTTTCAGGTTCGAGTTCCAGTTTCGTTTTTGGCAAAAAAATGATCCATGGGAAAACAAGTTTTCCCACAAAGCAACCGAACCGAAACCCGACCCAAGCCAGAAAAACAAAGCTCATCTCTAATAAATACTGACTTCTCCACCTAAGTAACAGTGAACTGCAGCCAGATAGCTGGTTAAGTACTGACTTATCTGGTGAAGTGGCAGCGGCAAAACCACAGCCAAATAGTTGGATAAGTCAGTACTTATCTGGTTAAGTGTTCCTGACTTCTTTTTTTATCTTTTTTCTCAGGTTTTAAGTGCCAGCTCAGTAGCGCTGGAAACTTAACTCCATCTCTGAACTGACGTTAAGTTTCCAGAGCTAGGAAATCCAAGCTGGGCCAATGCACATCTCTGCATTGAAGAGTACTACTTAATGCCCTCACTTGCATGGAATTCCATGGGAAGGCGCTCAGCAGTACTCCCATTTAGAACACACAATTTCTATGCACAAATCTCCTGATTGTATCATCAGTAAATCTTGCGCATAGAAAATGTGCTTTCAAGTGCAGGTATAACAGTGCATTTGGCTGAACACACCTTTCTGCATCGGCCTCTCTTTTTGTAGACTGTGCTGCAGACTGGTCTGAGCAGACACAGAATGCAACAAACAGCCCTAGAAGAATGATGAATTCCAGATGTTGGAAACCACAGGATTGTGAAGCATGCTGTGAAATTATTTTTCGGCCTGGCAGTAGCAGAATTTTCAAACAGGAGCATCAAGGGCAACCTCGGCTCTCCTGAGTCCATGGGTACATTCAGATCACTACTTATGGCGTCAATAGTTTTCATGGTGGAGCATTGCGATATCCTTCTTCCCCCTCTCCCCCGCAATTATCTCTACAATGGTCATTTCTTTTACAGCTGTCTCTTAGGGTGGAAAGATAGCAGGAAGACTCCATATACTCGTGTTAGGCAAATGCAATATGAGGATAACTTTCAAAAACTGTTCACTCGTGCCCATATACTCATGAATATGGGTGCGTGCCAAGGGGCAGATTTTAAAAGGTACGCCGGATTTTATAACATGCGCGTGCAGCAAGGCAGGTGTAACTTGCAGAGGCCTCTGGCCATGGCCATGCCCCTGCCCCGCCCATTTTTTCAAGCCCCAGGACTTACACGTGTTCCAGGGCTTTATGCGCGCCGCCGGGCCTTTTGAAAATAGGCCCAGCGCGCGTAACTCCCGTACGTGCGTAAATCCTCCTGGATTTACGCGCGTAGGGCTTTTAAAATCTGCCCCAAGTTGCAATAGTATTTTATCACCTGCCCACAAAAGATATGTACAGGTTATAAAATATGAGTACATATATGTGCAAAATGCGAGTCACACAAGTTCAGTCTTATCCGGCTAAGAAGCGGCAAAAGAGAACGCTATTTATCCAGTTAGACAGTCGGATAAGTCTAAAAAGCGCTGGACATGCGGCTAAATCAGTTAGCCAGAATAAGTAGCACTTTTCAAACTTATCCATCTAAGCAGTGCCTGCTGCTACTTAGATAGATAAATTGGAATTTAACTGGATAAATGTCACCACATATCCAGATAAGTTCAAATTTGTCTAAGTAGTGGGAAAAAAACTGGAACTGGTTTCTAGTACTAGTTTAGATAGTTTTGGTCCGTTAGAAGATGAGGTTTAAAGTATAAACAGAGCTTTCCGCTCATCACTCCATTAAACCACTCCTAAGATTATACATATGAAAACCTGATGCAAGCACCTCGTCCCCAGACCCTCTGTGGAATGTTTAAAATAGTCTTTCCATTAGAACAAAGAGAGTTTATCCGTGCTAATGAGAAAAGTCCCCAATTTTCCTTACAGTTTAGGCATTTCCTTTAAATATTACCAGCTTTCTTTCTGGTGCTGCTGTTTGACATTTAAAGGGGCACCATCAAAGCTGATATAACGGGAAAAGAGGAATTTTGAAAAGAAGAACCTCGGTATCCTAAATGCTTTGTTTCCTTTGGCAGGCGTAACTTTAGTGAAATCATGCAACCGTTGTTCAGCTTTTTTTGCCTCTTTTAAAAACATTTGTGTTATACATCTGAAGAGGTTGGCGCTTCAGTGAGCCACCCTGCAGTGACCGGCCTTCATTTATGGAGTTGGTGGAGTACAGAAGGATTGGCCAATCCTGTTGCTTTTATTTGCATCACCCTGCTTGCCCACCCTGGAGGACCATGAGAGTTAAAAATAAAATAAAAAAATAAAACATTTCGAAAGCAATCCAATAACTGCAAAAGATTATTCATTAGAAATGAAGAGGTTAATTTTCAATAGTCCATACAGAGTTAAAGTTTGCAAAGTATAAAAAAAACATGCAGGCTTTAGCTTGAATTTTCAATACGGACTTATACATGTAAGATGTGTGGACCCTTGCTGCTGTGGTGAGGTTGGTTCAGTCTATGCAGGTCAGAGATGGTATAGGTAAAGCCCTAGTTCCAACTCCTTTCCCCAGGGACAGGCAGGTCATAGGTGAGAGTCTCTGAGAGAGTGGCTTAAGCGATGATACAGGGCCAGGCTAGGGTCAAAGGCAGGCAGCAAGCAATACTGGACAATGTCCAGGCAAGGGTGAGAGGCAGGTGGCAAGTAAGAATAGTCAATGTCCAGGCATGGGTCAGAGGCAGAAGTCAATCTGACTGAAAGGCTGGGAGACAAGAATCCGGACTGGCACAGTAGGATAGGCAGGAAAGCAAGAGGAACTGGATAAGATAAAGCAAGACAGGGTAGAGAGACAAGGCAAGGAACAGGAACCAGAAAGCAGCGAGACACACTACACAATGATGTAGGAGACCCATTGCTGAAGCAAGATAAGGGCATCTGGGGGCCCTTATAAGGGCAAATATTAGTGAGGTTATCAAGGGGTGCCGCGGCCCTTTAAATAAGCTGATGTCAGGTGTGCCTAAGGAGGAGCAGCAGAAGTAGCAGTCTCAGCAGCATTCTGAGATGCGCGCAAGCTCCAGCAAGGTTTCGCCATGGAGGGGAGGCCCAGCTGTTTGCAGCATCAGCGGTAAGTGCGGCAGCTTGCAGGGACATTCTGCTTTGGCTTCTGGGGAAGCAACAGTGGAAAACTTTTAGTAACAAAGGTGTGTGAAGATTGACTGCTGGTTCCCAGGAGTTTTCTTCTGCACCATAATCTGTACATGCAATGATATATTCCAGTTTATTGTGTCATCTGTGGGAGTCCAAGATTTCCTGTACTTCATAACAGGTGGCTTCTTCTGAAGTTATCTCTGCAGGTTTGGGGGACTTTTGAGAGGGCCAGGAGAGGACCAGGGGTTTCAGCAAGGAAACATGGAATACATTGTGTATTGGTTGGTAGCTTGGGCTGATAACCAACAGATCCCATTGTTGCAAGACCAGAAATGGACCTATAAATCTGGGTGCCAAACGAAGGGAAGGAACTTGGAGGCACAGATTCTGCGTGATCACCACACTAAGTCTCTAGCCTGGTATTAAGGAGCTGGTCTATGTTTCTTATCAGCATGTTTTTTCACCTGAGTCGCTGTCTTGGAAGTCAACCAGTTGGCTTAAAGTCAAAGGTCCTGGGGCTCTTGGGTTGTGAGATGGGCTGCAAGAAAAGTCACTGAGAGAGGAAGCGGCAAAGGAACCCCCGGATGCTTGCCGTACACAACATGGAATGGGGAAAAGTCAGTGGCACTACTGATATGAATGTTGTTTGAAAACTCAACCCAAGGTAGGAAAATGGTCATCTTGTCTTTCATTGATATACAGTACAGACGAAGGAAGGTCTTGAGAACCTGGTTAATTTTTCTGTTTGGCCATTTCCTTGTGGATGGTAGGCTGTGGTGAGATCCAAGGTAATGCCAAATTTTTTACAAAGACCTTTCTAGATTTGGGCCATGAACTGAACACCTCTGTCAGAAAGGATGTGAGAGTGCAGTCCATGCAATCGAAAGACATGTTGAACAAAGAGACAAGCTAACTCAGGGGCAGAAGGCAAACCTGGGAGAAGAATGAAATGTGCCACCATGGAGAATCTGTCCACCATGACCGATATCGTGGTGTAACCATGAGAGAGAGAAAGATCAGTGATAAAATCAGTGAACAAGTATGTCCAAGGTTTTTTGTGGGCTGGTAATGGCTGTAGATCATGATCTGGTGTTTGGCCCTCTCTAGAAGATGCCACGATTCTTCCAGTGCCAGTTTTACTATGTGGAGCTCGCAATCCCCAATCATGTAATTCCTCTCTGCCAGAGAGAACTTTCTGAAGAAAAAGGAATATGACAGGAGGCTCCGTTTGTCACTGTGTTGACTGAGGACAGCCCCTACCTCTAGGGTAGAGGCATCTATCTCCAGGACAAAGGGACGATTAGGATTTGGGTGTCGTAGGCAAGGTCCCTGGAGAAGGCTTGCTTGAGAACCTAGAAAGTGTCAATAGCTTCAGTGGACCAACACTAGGTATCTGCTCCCTTTCTGGTTAACGCAATGAGAGGCACTGTGAAGGTTGAATATCCCAGAATAAATTGGAGGTAGTAGTTAGCGAATCCTAGAAAGCACTGTAGTGCCCAAAGGGCTGGGGCTGGGGCAAGGAACCAAAAAGCAGCAACACACACTACAAAATGATGTAGGAGACTCGTTGCTGTGATGAGGTAAGGGAGTCTGGAGGGCCCTTATAAGGGAAAACATTGGTGAGGTTATCAAGGGGTGCCACAGCCCTTTAAATAAGTTGATGTCAGGTGCACGCGAACCTAAGGAGCAGCAGCAGAGGCAGCGGTCCCGGCAGTGTTCCACCACATGCATGAGCTCTGGCAGGGTCTTGTTGTGGACGGGAGGCCCTACTGTTTGCGGCATCGGGGGTGAGTGTGGCAGCCTGGGAATGTAACAATGCATCTACATACATTTTGAAAATTAGCAGGTGTGCACGGAAGTCAAAGTGGTATATGCGCACACATTTACACCTGCTTGTTGCTTCCCTGCTCGCAGACCCCATCCCGTGAGCAGGCCCTCCACCTTACCTCGCTGCAACGCTGCCCTCCACAGCAAAGGAGCTGCTGATGCCCCTGCCTTGATTTTCGTGGCCGTAGTGCCACCCTGGGACACTTCATCACCACGGCCGGGAGGCCGCCGACGTAGCCCACCTTTGAGGCCTTGCTGCCGCTGCTGCCTTCTCGGATGGGAGGAGCCGCCGTTGTCTTGCTCGTCACAGCCTAGTGCCGCTATCAGGACATCCTCTTCTGTGGCCCAGAAGCCGCTGCCAGGGATCCTATTCGCGGCCTGTGCTGCCATCAGGACGCCTCTCTGCTCTTGCTGCTGCTCCAGCGGCAGGGAGCCACCGCTGCTGACGCCATTCTGCAGCCTAGAGGCTGCCCCTGAGCCTCTGCCTGCTCCTTCATCCTCGCAGCAGGGATGCTGCTGTCCTCGGTGCTGCCTCACTCCCAGGGTCCTTCTTTAGGCACGCAGCTGCACCTCTTCAACTAATTTAAAGGGCCAGAGGCGGGAAAAGCCCGCGGCCCCACCGGAAGCCGTCAGCATCCTGTTTCCTGCTTCAGCCCTATATAAGGGCTCAGTTACTGTTCCTCGGGGCCTTCGTATCGGATCCCATGGTCATCCATGTTCTTCTTCGCCGGTCAAGGTCCTCTGTGGTCTTCTAGTGTCTTGATGGCTCTTTGTTCCATGTCTTTGATGTTCCTGGTCGCATTCCTCATCGGAGCCCTTCTTTGCCTTTTCCTTGTTCCAGATGTCCTGATGTTCCAGTTCCTTGGACATGATGTTCAGGAGTCCTCATGTTCCAGAGCTCCCATTGTTCCATGTCCAGAGGTTCCATTGTTCCGCTTCCTGAAGTCCCGATGTTCTTCAAGTCCTGATGTTCCTGATGTCTTCCAAGTTCTGAGTCTTCCCATCTCAAGTCCTCCAGATGACCACTGAGGGTAAATCTGTATTGATCCGGTTCCTGTCTCTGGCCATTGGAGCCTCATTTTGGTTGGATCCCCTTCCGGCGCTTGTTCCGCTCCCGCATTGTCCGCTCCCAGCCTTCTCAGGTTGTGTAGGGTACGCAGTGGGACAGGGTGGTCCATGACTAGCCCATGGGGGGCTGTGTAGGGTGCCCTGAGGGACAGTGCCTGCCTGTATCTTCTAAGCATCTTGAGTCCTCATCTGAGTCTTCCAAGCTCCTGAGTCTTCATCTGAGTCTTCCAAGTTCCAAGTCCTAATCTGAGTTTTCCAAGTTCCAAGACCTCATCTGAGTCTGTCAAGTTCCATGAGTCTTCGTCCGAGTCTTCCAAGTTCCTGTCTTGGCTTGTTCCTGCCCTCAGCCTTCGTCTGGCCTCACGCACTCGTCCTTCCCAAGCGGTGGGTCCGGAAGGGCTACCGAGTGGCCAGAGGGCTACTCCTAAGACCAGCATTGCATTGCTGGGTCTCATTGGTGTGTGTAGGTCCAGCGGAGGGCTGACCCTGCCTTGTTCCTGTTTTGAAGTTCCTTGCCTTAGTTCCAGTCCTGCCTTGTTCCTGTTTCGCCCGTGCTTGCATGCCCTCACCTCCCACTGTGTTCCTTTGGGCTCCTCCCCGAGTCATGCCGTGGTTCAGGGGCTCACACTCTCCTATGAGCTAGCGACCGCACCTCCATGCTCTCAACATCAGCCATAGGCTGCGCTCACAACACTGCTTGATAATAGGTGTAAATGTTTATGTGTAGACTTAGGCGCATACTTTTGAAAATTGAAAGCATGAGCGTACATGATTTCCCCATCCCAACTTCCTCCCATCTCCACACTCCCAGAATGCCTCTTTCTGATGTACATAAAAGTATGCGTGAAAACTACTTCTGTACCTAGTTTTACATGCACAATCCCCAGATGATTTTCAAAAGACCATTTACATGCATAAAGCCAAGTTTTATGCATGGAAATCCTTTTGAAAATCAATCCCATAACCTAATTATATTCTCATGACAAATTAAATTAGTCTAATTTCTGAGAACATTTTCAGAAAAGGAACACACTACTGTATGCTTTGCTCCATTTCTCTTTGAGGTGCAACAGAAAAGATATGCAAATAACAGAAACATGATTGCCCACCCTCGTAACCAGTTTCCAATGAACTCTAGTTTAGAGAAGTCTCAATTAATAAGGAGCTTTATCAAGCCGCGATAGGGCTATAACATACATTAAACAGCATGTATCGTGCGATAAACACAATCTCGCGAGTTGTTTTTGCATAAAATCCATCCCTATGTAAATTAGCTGCTTTGAATACATTTGCATGCACAAAAATCACATAATATATGGAAAGTAGCTAATGCATAGTAAATCCTATGCATAAAATAACACAGCTGACTTAGAAATTTTTCAGTCACATTATTTTATCTACATTTTTTGGGAGATAGTTATTCTAGTGCAGGAGCATCAGGACCCTAAGCCACTCGGGGGCTATACCAGACCCTCCCACCCACCCTGGGGCCGCCATTGAAGGCAGCCCTAGAAAAAGAAGTAAAAAAATATAGTAAATCTGGCACACGATGCCCTCCCTCCCAGGCCAAAGCTTTCCCCATTAAATCCTACCCCGGGTGCAAAAATTACCCTCCTCCTTAATGCAATCGCTTCACCCTCATGCCCACCCTTTTCCATTAAATCTACACTGGTTGGCTAGTGCTCCCCACCCCAGACCCTTCCAACCCTCCTGGCCCTCCCTTACCTTCCAAAAAATCATTGGCGCTCAGTGGAGGGCCTGGGATGCCCCCTAGCTCTAAGCCTGATCAGCACCATTTTCCAAAATGGCATCAACAAGCATTTTCCTCTGTCACATGGTGGGGCAGTCAGTAGCATTTTGGACCAGGAGTTGGAGTGAATGGGAAGGGGTTTGGTCTGGGGGATAGAGCATTGTCATGAATCAGATTTACTCTATTTTTATACTTCTTTTTGTGGGGCTGCCTCAAATGGTGGCCCCTGGGTGGCCGAGTGGTCTGATAAGACCCTTGTGGCTTTATTTCAACTTTGGCAGTGGGGGTTGTGTTGAGCTGCATGGCCCTTTATAGTAATGATGGCCCCATGCGTTGGGAGCCACCATCACACGTTTTCAAGGCCCCTACCATGTTCTTTTGTCTCGAGAACTTTTTACGAGAGACAAAAGAAGGTAGTGATACTACCGCGACAGTTTGTCGGAAAGAGGCAAAATATCGTGGAACTGCCCTCTGCTTCCCCTCTACGATACTGGGCCCCTCTCGTGATAAAATATTGCGGCTTAGTGAATCTAGGCCTGAGTTGCTGTCTCTTCCATATAAAAACGCATTAAAAGCAGCGTGAGATACACCCACAGCTGCACAACTCTGGATAATCTGAATCCAGTTCTCTTTGTATTGTAATTTATGTCTGTTTCTGCTTATGTTCTTTAGTTTTGTTAATTGCTTGGTTGCAGCGGACAACGAGTGGTATAGTAAATGAAATAAATGAAAAGAAATGCCACAGGATGTGGAAAATCTGTGGCAGCAGGTTCTGACAAAGTATTTTTTTCCAAGGTAAGAAGCAAACCGAGTACAGCCTTTCAGCTGCAGGGCAGTGCCACAGGACCATCCTCACCAGATGCAGTTGGGCAGTAAATGATTTGACATCAAAGCAACAGTTCTAGCTAGAAATCTTTCAAACAGCAGTTTGCTCTTTAGGTGGCTCAAATGCTTCCCTCTTAGATCTTCCCAACATCTCCTTTCTTTCTTTCTTTTTTTGTCTTAGTATAATTTATAGCCACCTCCACCTATCATTTAAAAAATAACCTCCTTCCTATAGTGCACTTGACAATGCTCCCTGCATTCATGAGAAAATGTGATGCCCGTAGATGACTCTACTGTAGGTCAGCGCACCAATATCCCAGTTTACCCTGGAGCCTGTGTCCAAGCAGAAGGAGCATCCAAACACCAATACTTCCTCAGGATTGAAACAAAAGTTAAAAGTTAGAAACAACTTATTTAGAGCTGCCAACAGAATTATTTAAAGGAGAAAAATGTTTACTACTGCTGTCTTAAATGGGAAAAAAAAAATCTATAGGAAATTAAATGTAGAACCTCCAGCATCTTCTCCCGCTCCATTCCTTCCTCCATCACATAGACCTTGGCTCGCCCACTCCTCTCATTGTCCCGAATGCCCTTGGAAATGTTCGTGGCTTTCAGTTTTTCAAATCGATTGGATTTGGAGCCACACCACTGGTAAATTTCCTACAACACAAGACAACAAAATGGACGGTAGGCCTTCAGTGGAAGAGACACAAAAATGACAACTGGGAAAACCCAAAGAGGCAGATGCAGCGTAATTTGGCTACAAGTTTATCAGTGAAAATGCTCCAGGGTTTTCCCTGGCAGATATGCTGCACTACCAACAAAACTTGGTTACATCTGAATCGGGTGCCGGAATCACTTCCGGTTTCGGTATCGTGCACCTGCAGGAAATTTCGTTTCCCATGGTCTGGACATTTTTTTTTTTTCGGCTGTCCCAAGCCGAAAAAAAAACAACCCGCCCTGACCCTTTAGAGCTAATTATTTACAATACCCTACCCTCCCGACCCCCCCCCCCCAAAACTTGCCTTATGTCCCTGGTAGTCCAGCGGGGGTCCCGGGAGCAATGTCCGGGCAATGAATGGCGTGGGCCAATGAATGGCGTGGGCCATTCATTGTTCCTACCATGTGACAGGGGCCAATGAATGGCGTGGGCCATTCATTGCTCCTACCATTTGACAGGGGCCAATGAATGGCGTGGGCCATTCATTGCTCCTACCATGTGACAGGTGCCGGCCAATGGCTCTGATAGCCCCTGTCACATGGTAAGGGCAAAGGGCCATTGGCATCATTTTGTTTACTGGCAGCCGACGGGCCCGAGAGCGGGAGATCACTCCCGGGACCCCCGCTGGACTACCAGGGACTTTAGGCAAGTTTTTTGGGGGTCAGGAGGGTGGGGGATTGTAAATAATTAGATCTAAAGGGTCGGGGTGGATTTGGGGGTTTTTTTGTGTGTGCCCTTTCTTCCCCCCCCCCCCCCAAACAATAAGAAAACCACACGAACATTTCATGGAGTTTTCCTATCATTTTCGGGGACCCCCGAAACATGACGGATTAGAAAATATCATACGATATTTTTATCTGTCAAAAAAACAATGCACATCCCTATTACAAATTCCAGAGCGGCTCATCTTTAATGAAGGAAAACTAAATGTTCTTCTGAAGTCACCAGTATTTCTAACTGCTAATTGCTAGGCAGTCCCACTGAATAAATGTCATAGCAAAGGCGTATTGCAAGTTATTCAGAATCATTAAAGGAATGGTTTTCTGTAGAGTATTACCAGCAAAATCTGCTGAGCTAGCCTACATATGATTAACATTAACTAAACCTTCAGAAAGCACAAGTGTGAAACTACTGAACTTACGTCTGTTCATGTACAGATGAATAAAAGAACTCCAGGTCAGACCTGCATTGGAACTGAAGGATGAGGTCTCCCTTTAAGTTATAACCAAATTCCCAAGTGAGAACTGATGGTTAGAAGAGGAGCATGAAAATCAGGGTTAAAAGAATTTCTAAGTCTGTGCTTATACAAAACAGACTAGAAAATACACACAAGATCTGCTTTTCTTGGCTGGCACCTAGTTTCTGGGATACTCTACAATTACAGTTACGTTGTGAAAAAAACTACTTAAAATTTAGGAAGGCTTGAAAAGCTTTTCTTTTTTCTAGGGCTTTTTCTGATATTATTTAACTACAATCATTTCGAATGGCCATGGTGTCCAGTTCTTCTTTTTAAGCCTGTTTTAGTAGGTTTGGTCATTCACATAATGTAGTTGTTTACTATTGTTGTATATTGTTTTCATTTTGGCCTGTTTATTCCTGTTTTTATTGTACTTGAATTTGCCTCTTATGGTCGTGGGGAGGGGGGGTTCCTTCATTTTATCAATTTCACTTTGTTTTAACAGTTTTTAAGATTTTTTTCATAATATTTACATATTTTATTGAGTACAACTTTTTTTACTATTATGTACATCGGTTTGATTTAATTTTAAGAAATGCGATTAATCAAGTTATAAATTGAAATTGAACTGCTTTTCTGTGACCCTAGGCAGTCCCCTTTATCTCACTGTGCCTCACCCAATTTTGCTGTTCTAAACAGACTAAGATCCTTCTTTGCTTTTTACCTGAGTAGGTGACTTGAAGATGAAGCACCAAAATTGGTATTAAAAGCCATATTGACTTTTCTGTACAACATATCCCATTGGTGGGATTAATTATTTGTTCCTGTTTAACTTGGTTTGTAACTGGCCTAACATTAGCAGTTAATATTCAGCTAATCAAAATGTTTCTTAATGATAATGATAACGTGTTTGCAACATAATAAGTACAATAGCTACAAGGCTCTCTGTGGTTCAAACAACTTACATCACCCAGATCCAGAATAAAACAGTCTCCTTTGTTGAAGCTCTCCCAGGTCACAGGGACTTCAATGGCTCGGGCTAGCCTACGACCTTTGACCTGGAGCAATCTTCGGACAGTCACCTCATTAGGAACAACATGAGTGAAGCCAGATACCACACCCCCAGCCTATAAAGACATGTAGGAGATACCAGATGTTTTCACTACTGTATGCAACAAAAAAATGAATTCTAACTTCCATGGACACTGACCGGTGTTCCAGCAAAGGAATACAGAGACAGCACAGAAAAACAAGATGAGGAACTTTTGTGCAGGATAACAATACCTGCCCAGGTTATCTAATCTGCTTCTTAACATAAGGGCTATAGCTTTTCTCTGCAATAATGAGCTAAGACCTGCCCAGGGAAGGAAAACTCAGGTAAAAACAACGTTAACCCCTCGCCCAGTTCTGATCTCCCTGTTAAAATGTAACTTTCCAATCTTAAGCTGTTTACTGTAAACCGACATGATGTTCAAAACTAATGCCGGTATATAAAATGTTTTAAAATAAATAAATAAAATAAAAATAAGTCTGCCGGGAGACCCAAAAAGACAGCAGGGGAGAGAGGGCTTGGGGGGGGGGGGGGGGTGACTGGCAGAAGAATGCCATACACACCAGCCGAAGACGATGCCTGAGGCATCACCCCTGCTCCTCCTTGCAGCGAGGCAGAAGAGCTCCTCTGTCCTAGAAGTCTGCAATAAGAGAGTCCTGCCTGTTACCTGGCTGCACTTCAAGCCTCCTTAGCTCAGCAAGTGACAGGGACCAAGAACCAAGCTCTCTTCTGCAAAGACTGTCTCCAAGACATCCAGCCAGAGATTGCTCCAGCGTGAAACGGAAGGTAATCTCCTAAGGTTATGGGGATAGTTAGCTAATTATATTCATTTATATACCCAACGCAAGCTGAAGTCTCTGATATGTTTATGTTTACTAATGATAACGAGCTTTACTCAGTATAAACCTGTGCTGTGTTAAGGACATTAGAGGCTAAACCTGAAAAGTCTGATAAATAAAAGTCTGATTCTGTGGGGAAACCCTGTAGTCTTTTCTGTGCGATTTGGATTGTATAGGTATAGGAGGTGATTGTCTGTGGCACTGCCCTTCCGATAGATGTGGGGGAGGGAGAGGAAGAAATGCACAGACAAGTCCATTAATCAAATTTACTTAGGGAATAGCCACTGCTATTAATTACCTCAGTAGCATGGGATCTTCTTAGTGTTTGGGTAATTGCCAGGTTCTTGTGGCCTGGTCTGGCCTCTGTTGGAAACAGGATGCTGGGCTTGATGGACCCTTGATCTGCCCCAGCATGGCAATTTCTTATGTTCTTATTTTACAGAACACCCTTATATTGCTTTCAGACATATGAAGTAAGGTACTAGTCATCATGTGATACATCATGGAAAGTGCAGAGGATCTCTAGTTGTGAAGAAGAGAGGAGAAAGCCAGAGACCAGCCGGTGTCAATGGCCCTCCAGTAGGAATGAAGTTGAGCAGACTAGATGGGCCTTATGTTCCTTATCTGCCATAATATTCTATGAGGTCAATAGTGAGTAATTTGGCAAGCAGGAAAATTACCTGAGTGAGTTTACATAGAAACATAGAAACATAGAAATGACGGCAGAAGAAGACCAAATGGCCCATCCAGTCTGCCCAGCAAGCTTCCCTCTTTTCTTCTCCCATACTTATCTGTTTCTCTTAGCTCTTGGTTCTAATTCCCTTCCACCCCCGCCATTAATGTAGAGAGCGGTGGAGGAGCTGCATCCAAGTGAAATATCTAGCTTGATTAGTTAGAGGTAGTAGGAGTAGTAACCGCCGCAATAAGCAAGCTACACCCATGCTTATTTGTTTTTACCCAGATTATGTTATACAGCCCTTATTGGTTGTTTATCTTCTCCCCTGCCGTTGAAGCAGGGAGCTATGCTGGATATGCGTGAGGTATCAGTTTTTTTCTTCTCCCCTGCCGTTGAAGCAGAGAGCTATGCTGGATATGCATCAAAAGTGAAGTATCAGGCACATTTGGTTTGGGGTAGTAACCGCTGTGACAAGCTAGCTACTCCCCGCTTTGTGAGTGTGAATCCTTTTTTCTTCTCCCCTGCCGTTGAAGTTATGCTGGATATGCGTGAAGTATCAGTTTTTCTTTTCCCCTGCCGTTGAAGCAGAGAGCTATGCTGGAAATTCGTGATGTATCAGTCTTTCTCCCATGCCGTTGAAGTAGAGAGCCATGCTGGATATGCGTCGAGAGTGAAGTATCAGGTACATTTGGTTTGGGGTAGTAACCGCCGTAACAAGCCAGCTACTCCCCACTTTGTGAGTGCGAACCCTTTTTTCTTCTCCCCTGCCGTTTAAGCAGAGAGCTCTGCTGGATGTGTGAAGTAACAGTTTTTCTTTTCCCCTGCTGTTGAAGCAGAGAACTATGCTGGATATGCATTGAAAGTGAAGTATAAGAATGGAGTGATCAAGCTAGTTGAAAGGCATCAGGAATAGAGGAAGGTGGAGGTAGTAATTTGGATATTTGGTTTGGGGTAGTAACCGCCGTAACAAGCCAGCTACTCCCGTCTTTGTGAGTGCAAATCCTTTTTTCCACATTTCCTCTTGCTGTTGAATCTTAGAGTGATGTTGGAGTCACAGTAACCATGTGTATGTTTATTGACTAAGGGTATTGTCTCCAGGCAGTAGCCATCATTCTGGCGAGTCACCCACTCTTCATTGGCGGCCTCTTGACTTTATGGATCCACAGTGTTTATCCCACGCCCCTTTGAAGTCCTTCACAGTTCTGGTCTTCACCACTTCCTCCGGAAGGGCATTCCAGGCATCCACCACCCTCTCCGTGAAGAAATACTTCCTGACATTGGTTCTGAATCTTCCTCCCTGGAGTTTCAAATCGTGACCCCTGGTTCTGCTGATTTTTTTCTTATGGTAAAGGTTTGTCGTTGCCTTTGGATCATTAAAACCTTTCAAGTATCTGAAAGTCTGTATCATATCACCTCTGCTCCTCCTTTCCTCCAGGGTGTACATATTTAGATTCTTCAATCTCTCCTCGTACGTCATGCGATGAAGATCCTCCACCTTCCTGGTCGCCCTTCTCTGTACTGCTTCCATCTTGTCTTTGTCTTTTTGTAGATACGGTCTCCAGAACTGAACACAGTACTCCAGGTGAGGCCTCACCAAGGACCTGTACAAGGGAATAATCACTTCCCTTTTCTTACTCGATATTCCTCTCTCTATGCAGCCCAGCATTCTTCTGGCTTTTGCTATCGCCTTGTCGCATTGTTTCGCAGACTTCATATCATTAGACACTATCACCCCAAGGTCCCTCTCCTGCTCCGTGCACATCAGCCTTTCCCCCCCCATCGAATACAGTTCATTCGGATTTCCGCTCCCCATATGCATGACTTTGCACTTCTTGGCATTGAATCTCAGCTGCCATATCTTCGACCACTCTTCCAGTTTCCTTAGATCCCGTCTCATTCTCTCCACTCCTTCCGGCGTGTCCACTCTGTTGCAGATCTTAGTGTCATCCGCAAAAAGACAAACCTTACCTTCTATCCCGTCCGCAATGTCGCTCACAAAGATATTGAACAGGACCGGTCCCAACACCGATCCTTGCGGTACACCACTTAAAACCGCTCTCTCTTCAGAGAAGGTTCTGTTTACCATCACACATTGTCTTCTGTCTGTCAACCAATTTGCAATCCAGGTCACCACCTTGTCACTCACTCCCAAGCTTCTTGTTTTATTCACCAGTCTCCTGTGCGGAACCGTATCAAAAGCTTTGCTGAAATCCAAGTATATGACATCGAGCGCTCTTCCTTGGTCCAATTCCTTGGTTACCCAGTCAAAAAAGTCAATCAGATTTGTCTGACAGGATCTTCCCTTGGTGAATCCATGTTGCCTCTGGTCCATCAATTCTCCGGACTGTAGATAGTTCACTATTCTCTCTTTCAGCAGAGACTCCATTACTTTTCCCACCACCGAAGTGAGGCTAACTGGCCTGTAGTTGCCAGCCTCCTCCCTGTTCCCACTCTTGTGAAGCGGGACCACCACCGCTCTTCTCCAGTCTCTCGGCACCACTCCCGTTTCTAGGGATCTATTGAACAGGTCACACAGCGGACCCGCCAGAACATCTCTGAGCTCCCTCAATATCCTTGGATGAATCCCATCAGGCCCCATGGCTTTGTCCACTTTCAGGTTCTTTAGCTCTTCCCACACATTTTCTACTGTAAAAGGATTTTCATCTATTCCACTTCCCTCCAGTTTCTTGTTGTGTAGAGATGGTCCTTCTCCAGGGTCTTCTTTAGTGAATAACTTTACCTGGATATTCAGTGGAACACTCCAGATGAGTGTTTTCCTGAACATACCCAGATAAAGTAATCTGGGTAACTTTAAGACAGGTATTTTTTTTCAACCAGAATTACCTGGAGAACTGAAAATCAGCACTGTCTGAAGGAAGTGAAACTATACCCCTGAAGCCCCCTTTTTACCCAACAACATTTTGTGCAGGTAACAAGTTGTCCAGACAAAATTTGGCTGGGGAGTGGGAGGGAAATATTAAAATTCTGTCTGGGTAATTCCAAAAGTTAGCTAGAAAGACCTTCTGAATATTAACCTGTATGTTTCAATGGAAGGTGATACAATTGTGAGGCATTGTTTAAATGTGGTTGTTCTTCCCAGTTCTTACGTACTTTATATTTGATACCAGATTTGAAGTACCCTAGGAACGTCGAGGATTCATATCCTTGCACCTCCCGGTTCTGGATAGGCTTCCCACACAGGTAGTCATCCATCTGTACCGTAAAAATGGCCGCCGCTCCACTCTCATCCTGAGTACAGTAATCCCCTGAGGAAGAAAAAGGGCAGGTGGAATAAATGACATAGTTAGAGACAGAAGAACCAATACAACACCACAATATACGATCCATTTCTAGATCCTAAAACACAGAATTTTCTTAAACACAAACATGCTTTGTTTTCCAACTAGGGATGAGGAGATTAACACTCAGAGATTTGTGTCAAAAAATTGATTTTCAAAAACATTGTTCATAAGCCTTCAGAATCAAATTTCAGGGAATAGGAGGACCTAGCAACCTGCAGACTGCAAAGAGGTCCTGATTAAAAGCTTTCCTGATCCATTCTTAGTGGTCATAGAAGTAGCCTCAAGCATATTGTTAGAGAGAAGAGAACTGTTTTACCTAACCAGAAGTGCAAATCATACTGCAGGTTTCCAGAACGCTGCTTAATAGTGTTTAGGACTAAGTAGGCATCTCCGGTGAAGAAGTCGCCATACAGATTCTTCGGCACCGCCACCAAATCCATCTTCTCTACTCTCCAGATCTGAAGACCTGGCTCCTTTCCGGCCTTCTGAAACTCAGGGTGCTCCACCACCATTTTGGCAGGCTGGAGAAGAAAGCAAAAGGGAGGAATTAAGGCACTGCAATGCAGGAAAAGTGCAGGCTTATGCAATCTCAAAGAAAACCGTCATTTTCACAATAGATAGATGGGAAACTGAAAACACCTGAATACATTTTGTGCCAAAAAAACCTCAACAGCAACCATGAAATAGATGAATGTTTAATTGTATGCAAACACCACTACTGGGAAAGAAGCCATAAGAACAACTGATGTACATATAGTCCCTCACTCCTGAAATTAAGACATCTATTAATTTAACAAATAAGGGGTCCTGGCCCTTAAGCATTTTTTTCCACTGAAAATTAAGTTAAAGTTCTAGTGGTAAAAAAAAAAAAAAACCTTAAAAATATATAGGATAATAAAGTGGGGGTCAAAACTTCTGATCGCATTACTACTCCTAGACTAAATAAGAAAAATACAAGAATTAATTAAAAAAAAAAAAAAAGCCCTTGGTACGTCTTCTAAACAGCTGGGATTTACATTTCTGAGTTCCATAGTCACAACAGCTGCTGTAACCCTGAAGCACTTTCACGGATGCTGTGTCAACAGTTTAACATCTGGGCAAAAACAGCAGGAGAGATGGGAGGGGGAGGGGAGTTTCCTCACCGATGGAGTCTGAGATATGAAATTCAAGCAAGCCAAATTCCATATACAGTGCACCGATATCACAAAGCCAAGCGCTGTACATGGCCGTAGGACAAGAATCAAATGCTGCAGAGCTAAGTTACATGCATGTGTGGGGAGACCCCCAAAACTGTGCCTCTTTTTCACTTTTGGGTGGGGGAGACCGGGGGGGGGAGACCCGGACCGTTACTGCCCGACGTGTTCTGAAAACATATGGATGTTTGACACTGTAGTTCTTCAGCATGACCACTGGATGGCACTTGGTGTGATGCTGAGTAATGGTATCTGCTAAAGGGAAAGACACCTGAATGAAGGTGTTTGGTGGTGTAGTATCCCCCTTAGTCGATAGGAGGTTTTGATTTGGGAGGGAGGTGTCCCGGGGATGTATAAAGCTCGGGTCAATTTGGCAGGAGTGGCCCTTTCTAAGTTGGAGTTTGAGAGAGAGAGAGAGAGAGGGACCTTCAGGACATAGGTTTCTCTGGAGTAGCCAGCCCGTGGGCTGATGGGGCCTGGGGACCCCTCCCAGTGTGGAGTGGGCCCTGCAGGGGTCTTCATCCCTCAAGAGAACAGACCCAAGGCCCTGGAATGGGAACGAGGTAGCAATTCTTCCCTTTGAGGAAATGGCTGGAACAGTGGAGTGGTAGGAGAGTCGTTTCCTCTCCCCGAGGAAAAGAGCATTTGGAGTAAGGGCCAAAGAAGAGAGAGCCCAGGAGAGGCCATGGATAGAGGAGAAGATAAAGGGAAGTCCTAATAAGAAGGAAGCCCTGAGGAGAACGAGAGCGGGAGTATGGAGGAGGCAGGGGAATTCTGCACATTGTCCAAGCGAGAGAGCCCAGGATGAAGGGAAACATTTACCTGTGGGGTGAGTAATCCTGGTGTGAGAGACCATTGGGGCATTAGGGATATAAATTCTATGTCCCAAAAGAGGTTGATGAGAGATAAGAAACAATGGGAGTGAAAAGTCTGGATTTCTGAGATATGTGGTATGGATGAGGTATGGGGAGCTTACAACCCACAATTTTGGAGTCTGTTGTTTAAAAGGATGAGGAATCTGGAAGTATGTGATTCACCTGTCCTTGGCAGAGGAGGGAGTTTGTGTTTTGAAAGGACTCCGTGGTAACTGAATATTAGGGGATGTAAATTCTAAATTTTAGTTAATATCGTTTGGTAAAAAAAAAAAATGAAGCAGTAAAATGTGGGAGGATGGGAAGATTTAATTCCTGTCCAAGTGAAGTCTGAGAGAGTGGTACAATAGCCCTTTAGGTGCTAAATAGGATATTATCGTTGATGTTTACTCTGACTGTGTATCCTATGGAGTTCTGAGTATTCAGTGTTGAAATGCCTGCCCTATATGGAAGCGTCCACAGCGACTGGCTGTAAAACCAGAAATAAAGTTGAAAGTTTGGGTTTTACCTGAGAGAATGGTGAGACTGTTTACAGGGCTTTGTTTGTGCCAGCTCTGATGTATAGCCACAGGAGCCAGATTCAAGGAGGGGAGGGGGTTGATGCTCTCCCTGACCGGTCAAAGGAAGGTGAGCTACCCCTACTGCTTCTAGCGCCATCTGCATGACCCATACATTGGAACCCACTAAATGAATTTGGTAGTCTGACCTCACTCATTCAGGGACAGTACCTCTCATTTCACGTACCCTGGAGTTGGGGCTGCGCATGTTACAATAAAGAGCCTTTGGATGCCATAAGCATGAAAGTATCTTTTAAGCAAAATAAAGGACTATTGACTGTGCCTACTGTACAGAGTACACATCTGACATAAATAAGAGATCGTGTGCTTTCCATAGTGGGCCCAAAGTTGTGGAATTCTCTACCTGAGACGTTACGTTTGATACCAGAAATAAATTTAAATGTGAGCTGGCTATTCAAAAATGCTTATGATCTAACTTCAGATCTAACATCAGAGTGCTGAGAACTTAACTATCAAAAGCAAAGATAAAATTTGAAGAATGAGTAATAAGTAAGGAGAGATGTTAAGTATCTTAAGATGACTCACTGACTAGTATGTGAAAATTATTGAAATAGAACTGTGTTACAAACTGTTGTTCTAGAGCATTAGTTAATATGCATTAGAAAATCACAGTAGATATAGTTTTATATTAAGCCCTGTTGTGTTGATCTATAGTATGAATGTTACTTTTGTAAACCTTTGTGATCTTCATTTGGAGCAACGGTATAAAAAATGTCTAAATAAATAAATTAATGAATTAAATATAGTGCCTTCACTGTCACTTACAGATCCCGAGGCACTAATCCAATTACAAACCTTCCATCCAAACATAATTAAATGTCTTTTAGCTTAAGCATTTTTTTTTTAAACTTTATTTATCATTTTAAGTCAATTTAACAAGTTTAAAAAACTTGACAAGAAATGGAATACAGAGATCACACAATTTAGGAAAATACCTTACACAGGAATATGAAATCTCAATACTACCCTGTCAGACCACAATTTGAGGAGAATACCAATAGAAATTATGAGAAGAAAAATTAATTATTACAAGACAGAAGAAAAAGGCCGCAAACACAATAAAGTCTCGAGCCCTCAAAATTACATCGGGTCGCAATAACTATGGGCTGGATGTAAGGGTAGACGGAACTTGACTAACTTTATCATTTAGAAAAATATTAAGCTGGGAAGGGTCAAAGAAAACACATTGACCCCACAATGTTTAATGACACACGTGCAAGGAAAATATAACCAAAAAGAAGCGCCTAAGTTAACAACAGCTGGACGCATTAATAGGAAACATTTTCTCTTAGCCTGTGTTACTTTGGATACATCAGGAAACATACGTATCTTAGATCCTAGAAATGATACATCCCTTTTGCAGAAAAACATTTTCAGTACAAAGTCCCGATCTGAGTCCAAGGCAAAGCTGACAATTAAAGTAGAAAAAGTAATACCTTCTTCATTGGAATTCTCAAGAAAAGAGGATAACTGAGACAGATCGGTGGAAACAGCATCTATAGGTACATTATTCAAATTAGGAACTTTTACATTTGGCAGAAAATAAGCTTTTCAGATAGGTGGTAACAAATTTTCTTTGATGGATAATACTTCCATGAAATATCTACGCAGCATCTCAACCGGAGTAATAAGTCTTTTTCTTGGAAAATTTAGAATCCTAAGATTACAGCGACGTATAATATTTTCCAAGTTCTCCATTTTATTTTGTAGATACAAATGTCCAGCCGAAATAGTATCAACTGATTTCTGTATAATTGTCTCCTTGGACTCCAATAATTCCACTTGAGATTTTATTTCTGATATTTGGGACTGAGAAGCATTAAAGGTGTTTGAAAAATCACGATATTGAGAGACAAACTGTGAAACCTGATTAGACAGGTTTGCAATCGCCTCCCATATTATATCCAAGGTGATATTTGAAGGTTTGGATAGAGAAACAGTTATTACCTCTGGTGTTGCCACTGCACAAAACCCAGCCGTTGAAGATATAGGGGAAATAGCCGACAAGGATTCTGCTCCCTTACTGAGCCGGCGACCAGCTCCCTCAGATTGTGCCTCCAGGCTGGCTCCACCCAACGCTGAAACTGCCGGCTGATCACCATCATTGGGGTACGACGGGAACACACTGAACACGTCAGCACCACCCGTGGGGGGCCAGGTTGAGGAGGCGTCCGACCCGGCTCTGGAGAGAAAGATGAATCCAAGTCCGGGGTTGTCAGCGAAGGAACACCTCTCAGCTGACCGCCCAAGGATGCATTCATGGAGCTTGACAAGGACTCCTGGCTCCGCACAACATGCTGATCCATCGGGCCCTGAAGAGAAGTTCCCACCGAAACTTCGGGGAACACTCTAACCCTGCCTTTCCTCTTGCCCATATTCCAGGTAAAGAAATTTATGACTCTTAGCGGCAAAAAAATAAAAGGGCAAGGAAGGAGTCGGAGCACTTCGCTTTAGCGTGTGGCCATCTTGGATCCTCCCCTTGCGTGACCGTCCTAGCTTAAGCATGTTATAATGCAAGAGAACCTGTAAATATCCAATGAAATCCAGACTCAGGGAAAAAGCGTTGTCTGCTGCAAAGTTAGGTTACAGGAGTAGCAAGTAAATTTATTATTGCTTAAACCTCTTTACAGATAATGTCCTCCAATTGTATTTTGCTATGTATATCTGAGCTATATGATGACTTTAATTGAAAACTCTTATTTCATTTGGCTAACACAAACTCACCATGCCAACTGTAAAACTGTATTATAAAAAAGTCTAGCTAGAAAATGCAAGTATGTATTTTGAACTGGGGAAACCTCATAAAGTGCCAATATAAAGATGCCTCCTATGGCTACTTAATCCAACTCCAATGTAAAGGTTGTTGGAAAAAGGTTATAATCATTGGAAAACCCCAGCAGTAATGTAGCAGTGATTTGCTGCATCAGCAAAAGCAAGCGACTGTCCACCAGGGGAATGCTGAGATCAGGCTCTCACCTGCAGCGCCCAGGTGAACTCACCCCGCAGCAGTGCTGTCGCGTTACGGAATCTGCAGGAACCTGCGGGGAGCTGCAGCTATGAGGCCACAGCTTGCTGGTGTCTGTGGATGCTCCTCTTCCGTCTGCGTCTATCAGTCTATCAGCTCCCATCAAACTAAGTGCAGAACATTCAATGCTAAATGCCGTGACTCTGATGCTATGAATCTCCACTATTGCATATGCCCTTCAGGTAACGGGTCAAGAAACTGTTTGTCCTTCTTGATCAAGCCGCATGAACATTCACAATCTTTTAGAAGGGATAAAATTAGCCAAATTAAAAAAAAACAAAAAAAACTTACCCAGTAGTTGGGCAGAGAGAATACCTTCATTAAACTAATCGAAGTTTAAAGTTGGAAACATTTGGCACTGGCAAGGGAAAGGACAAAGATATTCCGCTGAGCTGCTGCCCCATCTCTGCAGTATCGGTTTGCAAGCAACTTTGCTAATGTCCCACAGCTGAAACCAAACATTAGCCATTGGGACCTGACCTTAAACATTCAATCTTTGTATTAAACATATTATCCAAAGCAGTTACAAGGCTAAAATAAAAGTGTAAGGGAGAAAAATAAAGGGAATAATAGAACCAAAGGATTTTAAATTTCAGTTTTACCAATGCTGATAGTCTCCCTTTAAGGGACAGTCTCATTCTAAGCGGTCAAAATGTGTCTTCATAAACCCTGCTCTTTCTATCCCAACCCAAACAAATCCTTCCCTAATTTATTAACCCTCTATGGGATTTGTTGCGGTAATGAATAGGCATCAGACAGCAGCATTCATGGCAGGCAGGAGGAGGGAAGGCAAAGAGGGCAAAGAGAGTTTGACCTCCCGAGCCTCTTCCTTTTATTGTACATTCATACAAAGGCAGATGATGTGTCATTACATGATTGGCTACTTTCCCATAGCAACAGAAGAGTCATTACACCATTGGCTTTGGCTCAGGGGGTGTGCACGGATCATATCATTGGCTGCTGAAATCTATACCTCCTGACTTTGTCCTGCCTCTGACTAGGGAAAACCCAGCCCTTCTTTCAGGCTAACAGGATTAATTATAGGCCAGAGAAATACATGAAGTCAGGTATCCTCTCCTAGGCAGAGGGGCTTAAGCACAAGTGATGCTTTTATTCAGGCAAATGTCAGGGAGAAGGGAAGTTAGTGTTTAACCCTGATGAAATGGCTTGCTGGCAAGCGCATATTTCCCACATCTCACCCTTTTTGTTTTTGTTTAGGGCAGCACAGTAAAGCTTTAGACCCTTACTGAAATCTGTTATGTCTTGGTATGGGCTGGAAATAGGGGAAGAGGGATTATGGAGAGAAGAAAGCTATAATTCGACGTGGTGTGCCAGCTGTCGATGAGCTTCTGAATCTCCATATCACCCAGAGCTGGTGCAGGTGGTGTGCCAACTCTGCAGGGCTCCGGATTCCCTATTAGGCATCTTACAAGACATCTTTATATCCGGGCTGAGAGCAAGGTTTCAATATGGATATGAGGGTTGGGTATGCACTGAATACAGCATCACAGGCAAACAATTAAGATAATTACAGTAATTATAATAGAAATCACCCCTTTTGAGACCAGAAATATCAGGGAGTCAGGACCATAGCCAGTCCCATGGAGAAGTTGGTATTCTGTCTGAAAGTGGTGCATCAGCAACCATGGTTTCTATCTGCTCTATGGTATGTGTGAGGTTTGCTTTATAAACTGATATGTACACACAGCAATGAGATCCAATTAATGCACAAACACCATCCTTTAAGGCTAAAATAGCTTCTAAGGTATAGCTGTTCTGTAATGCTACTTCTCTAATCTGAGAGACTTCTGTTGTGAGTAGTTTTAATGCATGGACTGTCTGATTAAATATGGCAGTCGTCCAGTTAGCTAGGATGTGTAAGTCTCTGTAATTCATAGCTGTCCCCATTGGGGGAAACAGGCTTCTAGCTATCTGAGTTTCTGTATACTTTTCTATGGGATTATTTATCGCCTCCCTTTTGTTACGGAGCCTTGCTTTGGGTAAATTTTTATGACTGCATAGTATGAGGGGAGGATGTAGCCTAAAGTGCATCTGTCTTTCCATCTTGGGGAAATGTACATATATGCTCTACGCCCACATAACATCCATATGTTTCCTAACAGATTAGTGGACATGTCATTGGTTATCATTTGGGCTATATAACTACAAAAGGTAAATCTTTCATCCCCTCTATACTTTCTGTACCTGCTTGGGTCTCCCACTGCACATCCTGAAATCTGCCAATTGCATACATATATGGTATAACTATGCAAGTGTTCAGTGATTAATACAAATGTTCGGTTACAATATGGATATTTCCCACCTGAATCCCTTTCCCATCCCCTGTATCATAGTCCCAACAAAGAGCGGCAGTCTCTTGAATACAGCTACCAATGTGTAGTATGGTATTACCACTGGAGAAGTAATGAAAACCTCTCTGTAAAGGATAATTAGTCCATACTGTAAGGTTAAATGGTACAGCATGTATCAGTAGTTCTCCGCAGGCTTGGGTTGGCATATGTGTGCAGATCCAACAGTCTGTTCGATTCAACAGGTGTGAAAAGTTCTGTGCAGAGGATGTACATGTTGTTCTGTCAGAGTCCTTGTTCTGAAATCGCCATAGCTGGAGAAATAAGGCAAAGGATGAGGATGCAGAACACAATTGTTAATGAGTTGGCATTCAGGCAAGAAAAAGCGGCTAATAAGTTCTCTGGAGTTTTCTCAAGGCCTTGCTGTTCTAAGAGTTGTGCAGATTGGTTGGATAGGGCCTTGATCTGTCCCCAGGTCATGTGGTGCTGCTTTTTGCAAGGAGTCCGGTCTCTGTCCTTCTGAGGGCTGTGGAGGCTCAGGGAGAAGTTTGGGATCGGGTCCTGTAGACCTGGACACCTTTCCATCTTTCCACGGCTTGATACCTGTGGAAGCAAGCAGAGAAACATATCCTCGTTCCCCATTTTAAGGGAACGGGACCATACCAGACATTAAATATTCTATACAAAACTGATGGCTGTGGGTGACTAACCCTAGTCCCATAATGATTACTCATGGCTGTGGTCTTAAATTTATTTTAAGTGATTTAAAACAATACTTTGTTCAGCCAATCCTGTTTAGGGGAAAATCCAGGGGCAATCCCCCTTTTTTCTTTTTGTTTGGTCCAGAGCTCTTAAGGGTATGATTTGCTCTCTCCACAATGGCTTGCCCTGTGGTGTTGTAGGGGATGCCAAATAAGTATTTAATGTTCAATTATTGACAAAATTCATGTAAAGGAATGGCTGCAGTAAGCAGGGCCATTTTTAGTTTTCAGAAAAGAGGGTAACCCCATTATCAAGAAAGTTTTTATGCAGTGATCAATTTTCATTCAGTAAAATAGCAATAAATGTAAATTAATCATTTAAAGGAAAAGTCATTTGCAGTAAGCAGAATCAAATGACAAGTATATTAGACATTACATTAAACATATGTTACACAAGACTGACATATATTCATTCATCTTGCAAATATTAATTTACACAAAACTGACACAT
Organism: Rhinatrema bivittatum; assembly: GCF_901001135.1. Classification (NCBI taxonomy): domain Eukaryota; kingdom Metazoa; phylum Chordata; class Amphibia; order Gymnophiona; family Rhinatrematidae; genus Rhinatrema; species Rhinatrema bivittatum. The sequence continues at coordinate 100,022,226 of NC_042622.1, read as the reverse complement.
TCATCCATATTCATTCATAGTCTTCTTGGCATCAAGACAGACTACAGATAACACATAATATGAGCTAAAAATCTTATCAAAAAGTTATCAAAAACAAAATTAGATCAAGGATCAAAAATCAAAAGTCAAAAGGTGTTAGAAAAATGTTTGAAAATGTTAAAATAAACTGCAAAGTGTCCATCTTCACATCTCTTCATGGCAGGAAGGCTGTAAATCTGGAAAATATTAAAAACTGGCATACAGCAAAAAATTTAAGGTAAGGATAAAAGTGAAATTCTTACTTTTTTAACCTTGAAGAAATCAATTCTATTATTAAATGTAATAAAATCAATTTGGATTTGCAAGAAAAGGCTTGGGAGGGATTGCTTTAGATGTAGCAACCTCTGTCAGTAAAAATTTTAAGGTTCAGAATTCTGTAAAAGTTTTGTGAAAAAGAAAATAAAACTGAAGTGTCCTTAATACAGAAGGTCTGTAGGCCTGAAAAATAAAAACTATTATACAACAGAATTATTAAAACAAAAATATAATATACTTGTAGAATAACATAGCGCCTCCTAGTGGAGACCCCATCATTACTTTATAGATTGCAACTATTGTTCCAGGTTGCAATCAATAATACTCTGAGCTTAAATTCAATGTGGAGTATCAGAATAGAATTTCTTCTTATAATTATTAGAATAGGAAATTAAACATGCTGTTTGCTCAGCTCTGTCTGCTGCATGCTAAAGTTTGAAAGTATTAAAAGATTAAAAACATATAGAAAGTAGAGAGAGAAATTGCAGGACTAAGTCCAGTTTTTTTCTTTTCAAAAGTTCTCCCTCCCTCCCCCATGAGTGGCTAGCAAGAGTTACAGAAGACAGTAAAGGGGGGGAGGAGCAGTGTTTCTCAAAAGAAAAGAACTACACCCAAGGAGTTAATCCTTCAGTCAATAGAAACTTAAAGATAGCTTTGTTTAACAATTGACCACAGACAATGGCTGGCCCAGGATTTGCTGATTCTTTGCAGACAGATACTATTTTTCTCCTGTAGAGAAAATTGCAATAAGAATCTGAGCGCTGGCAATTCAAGCAATTGCTTATAAACTTAAATCTCAGAGAAATGGAGTCATTTTAAATGTGAGCCAAATAAACTTTGCAAAAGGGAAACTTTCACATGTAATTTACACAGAATATTATTCAAATCTCAGTACAGTTTTTAACATAAGCTCTGCATACACTTTGTGGGGGAAAATATTCTCAAAGTATGCAGATTTTTTGTAACTGAATTCAAATAGGAATAGAAACCATTTTTTCCAAATTTGTACTGTTTGTAAAGAGAAACCATTTTTTTTTTTTTTCATAGTGATATTTTCTTTGCTTGTAACGCAGGAGTCTAATTAAATCCTTTTTTTCATAATGATATTTTCTTTGCTTGTAACGCAGGAGTCTAATTAAATCTTTTTTTTCATAATGATATGCTGATTTCTTTGAAGACCTGTGGGCATAGCCACTGCACATGGCACTCAACTCTATTGCTGCCACACCTAGTTCTTTGTTTCTTTCTGTAATGGGAAGGGCTTGAATCCCTTTCAATAATTCCTCTCTTGTGAGATTTCCATGTTCTAGGTGAAATCCCATGGTGGTTGGTGGGGGAAGGGCTTGCAGGCAAGATGGAGGAAAGCTAGTTTTTCTGACCTCAGTGTTTTCTATTTCCTGGGGCATTTTCTCTGAGGTGGATGCAGAGGAAGCCACAGGAGCCATGTGAGTGTGTGTCCCCAGATGTTCTATTTCATTTTCTGTCCCCCTTTGTTCATGGTTCTTTTCTGAGATGGGGAAGGCTTGAAGTCCTTCTAATAATTCTGTTTCTGTAAGGTTTTCTTTCTGCAGTTTCTGCTGAAATTCAATGCTAATCGCCCCACCCAGGCCAGGTGGTGGCTCTATTGTTCTCAAGGGTTGCTTTTCTGAAGAAATGGGGAAGGTGTGAATTGGTTTGGGTGTGGGTAGTTGAGGATACAAAGAATTTGCTGTCTCTGAGGAAGACTGAGAAGATGGGGGAAGGGTATGTCTGCCTGCTTCTAAAAGCACATGGTTTGAAACTGCTGTTTTTAAACCTTTTTTTTCTTTGCATTCGATGGCTTCTGTACATTTTTGCCAAATTAATAATTGCTTGATGGGAGCTCTTGGAGCTGTATGAAGACTATTGCCTATTAAAATCCAGTCCTGGATATTCAGAGTTCCAGCCTCTATTGAATACCATGGGCAGCGGCAAGCTATTTCACTTATCAATTCTTCTAAATCCCCTATTCTGACTTGCGCTATTTCCCCCCTGGTGACAAAATAATGATTCTTGATTATTTTCTGCAGCTTTCTTGCATGACACGTCTGCTTAGCTGACAGATTTCCCCCCATACTCACGATTGTTGGGAGCAGATTTGCTGAAAAATTACTTACGATTAGGGAGCAAAATTCTGCTGCTATGGTAGCTACCTAGGCTGTTCCAGCCGAGTGAGCAGGGAGCATCACGGCGCGGGTCACCACATGTAGGAGTAATGAAGAGCTTTCATCGCAGGCAGGAGGAGGGAAGGCAAAGAGGGCAAAGAGAGTTTGACCTCCCGAGCCTCTTCCTTTTATTGTACATTCATACAAAGGCAGATGATGTGTCATTACATGATTGGCTACTTTCCCATAGCAACAGAAGAGTCATTACACCATTGGCTTTGGCTCAGGGGGTGTGCACGGATCATATCATTGGCTGCTGAAATCTATACCTCCTGACTTTGTCCTGCCTCTGACTAGGGAAAACCCAGCCCTTCTTTCAGGCTAACAGGATTAATTATAGGCCAGAGAAATACATGAAGTCAGGTATCCTCTCCTAGGCAGAGGGGCTTAAGCACAAGTGATGCTTTTATTCAGGCAAATGTCAGGGAGAAGGGAAGTTAGTGTTTAACCCTGATGAAATGGCTTGCTGGCAAGCGCATATTTCCCACAGGATTCCATTTGAAAGAGGCTTAAAATGGGATAATCGCTTTACTGACTACAGTTACCAGGGAAGGCATCATATCCTCCATAGAGACAGGGTGTAGCTTATTCAGGCCTGCTGCAGCCACAGGAATAGTTCAAGAATTCAATAAGATTGGACCAACTTAGTTATGGGGCAGGTATTTATTTACAGTGCTTCAAAGATACAAGAATCAAAACAGTAGCTCACCTTGCATCAGGCACAACTAACAAGTCACTGTCTGAGTGAATCCTGAGGTGCTATCAGCTCTCTGGGGCCTTCTGAAGCTCTCTAGGCCTGGGTTCTTATGGCTTTCTGCATTAAGGAGACCTGGGTTAAAAGCCTGAACCAGGATCCTGAAGGTAGAATGAGGGAGTTGTCTGTACACTCCATCACATACCCTCCCCCTCAGCTTGACCATGTCTGGTCGAGCGTCCAGACATGCCCGGGGCATACCCAGGTTCTGTCTCAAATTCTTCCCCCCTCTGGCTGTATTGTCCCCAACACCAATTAGTTGTCTCCATAACGTTGCCAAATGGGGATAATCTCGATCCAGAATTACTGGGTATGGAAGCTCAGAGAGGACAGCCGCTTCTTACACGGCTTGTCTTGCAGCAGTTGTCAAGGGGACGTGGGAAGTTGAACTTTTTTTTTGTCCTCATGTATACGTTACTGTCTCTATTTTTGTATCATTAATATGTCCTTGAAATAGTAAGTCCTGGTGAACGAGTGTTTTGCTGAAGCCGGAATCTACCAAGGCCTGGGTAGAGGCTCCCTCCAGTTCCACCTGGATTATAAAGTTCTTAAGTTGTCCATGTGGGACCCCCACAAAATTGCAGCTTTGGAGTTTTGACAACTTGTGATCCCAAGCATTTTCCCATGTATCATTAACATTCTGGAGCTCCGTCCCCGTTCTTTGCTCCTTCTCACATTGTTCTGTTAATTTGCATTCAAACGGAGCGTCCTCAAGCTAAGGACATTCTTCCTTTGCATGACCTTCTGTTTTACAGAAGGAACACTCCTGTAAGCCGATCAGGTTTCTACTCTACCTTGTTCACTTAAAGACTCTTTGGTTTCCGGCTGCCTATATGGATAGCGGTCTTCTTCGTGCCTGTTCTCCATGCAAAGGGCAGAAAAAGAGAGGGTCTGCAATGCCCTGTTTCTGAGTTGTTTTCGCCTATCTGGATTCCTCTTTCTTTTCTGGGTTGCAGAGCATTATTTTTAAGTCTGCGTACTTCTTCCTTGGGCATTGGCTGGGTCACCAGGCTAATGTCCATAGGTTCACTTTGGTCTTACCAACAATCCCTTGCAAGTGTCCTGTCTGTCGACAGTTAACACATGTGAATGAGATTGGCATCTGGCCAAGCACTCTATCTCGTAGGTTCATTGCTGAGGTCCTCTACCTTCTGTTCCACACCAGGGCACTGTTATGGGTTGTCTCTCCAAGCCCCTTATGCTAGCGGGCATTGACTGTGCCTGGTGGAAGGCTTCCGCCACTTTCAGGGCTCTTTCCTGGGTAAGCCCAGTGTATCAGCAGACCCAATTCCACACAGGCTGGTCCAGGCCATCGAGGAACTGCTCCAGGAGTATTTGATGAGTATTTCCAGTCCTGACCTTGCCTCCAGCTGGAGCCACTTCCACCCTGCCTATTTCAAACGATGAAAGAGATTTCTGGGACTCTCCTCGGGCTGTAGGGCTGCCCGTTGGAACTGCTGCTGATAGTATTCTGGGGAGTACCCAGCTCTCTGTGGTATAGCGGCCTTGACATCCTCATAGGAAGCCCTCCCATCTGGATTAGCAGCCTGGAACATTGCTTGACTTTTGCCAGTGCACAAATTAGCCTAGTAAGTTGTCCAGCTAGTCTCCTGCTAGGCTGAGAGGCAGATGGTCTATTCAAAGTTCTTTAGAAAGACCTCCGGTCTTTTCCTCCCTTCATCTTAAACAGGATATGCAAAGTTGAAGGGAACTGAGATATTCTGGCCATAGCTGTTTGTAGGGCCTCGGCTAGCTGAGCTAAGACTTTGCCTTTTTGCCCAGTCTTGTAATTGGTCTTGTAGCCACTCCTGTTTATCTATTTGTGTTTGTACAGTGTTTTGAAGCTGTTGCTGTCATGTGGCCAGGATCTATATTACCTGCACCATTTTATCTCCCTTTGGGGCCAGCTCCCAAACAGATAACTCACATGAGTCAGAGGAAACAAAAAACATCTGCTGGTCTGTCTAGCTCTAACTTACTACTTGACCCCTGACTGCTCAGGCAGGGATAGCCCCCTTGGCCTGCTGTAGTAGAAATTGAAGTCAAAAGGCCCCAGGAAAAAAAACTCTGCAAGCAGTTTTTTTTTTCTTTTTGGAGGCTGTGGGTTTTTACTTGTGCTTCCCGCTTAAGCAAAAAAAATCCCCGAACTGATACCACGTGTAACTTATTCGGGTCTGCTGCGGCCACAGGAATAGTTCAGGAATACAATAAGACTGGACCAACTTAGTTATGGTGCAGGTATTTATTTACAGTGCTTCAAAGATACAAGAATCAAAACAGTAGCTCACCTTGCGTCAGGCACAACTAACAAGTAAACGTCCACTGTCTGAGTGTATCGTGAGGCCCTACCAGCTCCCTGGGGCCTCCTCAAGCTCTCTAGGCCTGAGCTCTTAAGGAAGGATGAAGGGAATCTCCCTTCACCCAGAATTCCTTGTGGCCTTCTGCCTTAAGGAGACCTGGGTTAAAAGCCTGAACTGGGTTCCTTAAGGTAGAATGAGGGATTTGTCGGTACACTCCATCACACAGGGCTGTATATGACTATCTTATCTGAGTCAACTTTCCAATCATGGATCTCCATCCTTCCAAAAACCTACAAACTACCAGCTCCAGAAAGTGTGGGGACCTTCCTAGAGATTGCAAACTATCTGCATCAGTAAAGAAGAATTATTTTCTCCTAGTGAATATAATGCTCTTGAACAATGCATGACTGACAGCACTGAAAACCAAACTCCTACATTTATCCCCAGACCAGGTACAGTATGGGCAGAGTCACCAAAACTGTCCTTCACGCTATCTCAACACTGCTCCTGGGGCCCCAGCTCTAAGGGTGAGAGAGTCATTTGAACTTCATGTCTGGGCAATTTTTGGCTCTTTGCCAAAAATACCAACAATAGAAGAAGATAAGCAAGTGGTTTTGGACTGAGAACCAGAAGAACTGGGTCAGATCCTGTCACTACCACTCGTGACTATGGGCAAGGGAGGATAACTTGCAAACAAATGTATGCGGTGGCATATATGCATGTATATGGTTGCAAGCAGATATACGCAAGTATTTTATATCCTGTGCATATGATATATGTGTGTTTTATAAAATGCACGTATCTTTACCCTGCAACATATATGCGTATGTAGGCTTATGTGCAAATACATGTAGTGCATTGAACTTGCATACTTTTCCTACCTATTTTAAAAATATATGCACATATATTTTACACGTGGAAGTAAAGTAGGACTGTGAGGGAGTATACAGAAAACTCCCTCAGACCACCTTAAGGGACCAGGCAGTCTCACCTGGTCCTCCTTAACATTGAGACACACAGGGAATCCCTGGTGAAGGGAGGAGCCCTTCACCTGAGTATAAGACCTCAGGGCCTTGAAGGATTAAGCATAGCCCAGGGGAAGAGAGTGAGTCCCACCATAAGAGAAGATCTGCTATGTCTAATGTTTGAGAATGACAACTGTTAAGACCTGCCAGCTTTAAGTTTGGAACTTTCCTGAAGCCAAGGTGAGCTGCCTAAGTTGTTTTGTTTGACTGTGCACTGCACTTTCCTTTGTTTTCAGTGTAAATAAACTGCACTTGTGGAACAGCCAAAGTCTGCCTTCTGTTCTCGCTGTCCCCAAGTCGCTACTGCTCAAGTTATCACAAGGACTTATTCACCTAAGTCCCAATTAACATGCTTAAGTCAGACAATTTTAAAATATGCACACGTAAATTAAAGTAACCAGTTTACCAATTAGTTCAGCAGTTCACCCAGGCCTTTGATACCTTCCTGGTTCTTCAGCCTGAACTTCCCTTAGCTCACCCAGACCACCCACCCAGTCAGTGCTACACAGTAAACACGTTTAATATCACTTATGCCAGATAATTAACAGGTGTAAAAATATACGAGCAACTTGGCAAATGTACATGTGTAAGTGTTGGCACTGCTCCAGAATGTCCCTTTTTGATGCGCATATATGTGTGTGTTCGAAAGTGAAAATATGCGCACATTTTCGACTTTCACAAAATACAGTATGTGCAAGTAGCGGCTATTTACACTCGTATATGCTAATTTTTACATATGTAAATTCATCCCTTAGATTGCAAGCTCTCTGGGATAGAGACTTGTACCTGTGTGCAATTTGCTGTAAAGTACCTGGTTTAGGGTGCTCTATAAATGCCAAAATAATAATTAAAGTAATAAGTTGAATATAGGATAAACAGTAAAAAACTGGGCAACTTAATCATTTCAAGAATCTAGCCAGTGCTGCTGCCTTTAATATAAAGTCAGGAAAAAAAATGTTATGTTATACTTTTGTACCGATTTTCTCAAAACAAGTTTGACTCATTGGTTTAACTGACTGGATCAGTACATTGGCAAGAGGAAATTAAAGAATTTCCATGTTACCAACCTATGGGGCATAACTGCGATGATAAACCCAGGCAGAAACCAAGAGGAACAAGAAGACAGCTTCTCCCACTGCACCAGTATGCAGAGCAGACCAGAGTTCATTTCGTTTTAGTTTGAACTGAATAAACCGGATTAAATATAGAAACGAAACAAAAATGTTAAATGAAATGAAAGAAATGATCCACACACATGCCTACTGAGTAATCCATTTGCTTTGGAAATACAACAGTTCACATAAGCCCAGCCTGCATTAGCCTTTTGGCTAGGGCCATCATTCAGCTATATGCCACCCACTGCATGCTGGAATTGGTTCTTCCAATTTGTTATTAAACATGCACCACAATTCCAGGAATGCAATGGGAGGAAATCCAGCAGTAGCTCAGCTCCTCCCTACAGACACAGTTCCTTAAGCAAACCCTCCCTCGGCACTGACAACACAAAGTGCTGCATTAGCAACTGGCATGAAGGAGTTAATTGTACATGCTACATGTGTTTCCTATTAAGATATTTTGATATTTAGAGCCCAGTTCTCTCAGCTTTTCTTCCATAGACACTGAATGGGGGTAGAGCTGCAGTGAATCAGGCCTGTAGCATGCAGCCACAGGCAGGCAAGAGCAAGTCACAGCGTGGATATTACGTAAGCTCTCTTACACTTGGCTAACCGCGCAGTGATGCGGACAGAAAAACCTATATTCAGGAAGTGATCTACACAGCCAGGTCTGAGCCAGTGCAGCTGCACGGGCTGCACAAAAATTAATTAGACAAAGATTACTGTCAAAGTCACTTAGCACTGGCTTGTTTTTTTGGGGTGTAATTAACACCATCAGATGACAGGTACACAGTGCTTGTTTGTACGCCCTTGCAGACTAGTGCTATATCCTGTATGCCTGACCGGAGCTCACTTCAACAACCTCCGAGCTTCATGTCCAAGACCCTCAGGGTGGAGTTTGGGTAGAATGCATAAACAGTCCGGGGGGGAGGGATGCGGGATAACTGCCTGTCTGAAGAGGTCACCAGAACTAGGGGATGTGACGTGGTCATTATTTATAAAGATTTTTTGATTGACAGTACGAAAAGACAAATTCTGAATTTCCTTGTATAGTTTCAGGAAACAAGGAGGTGTGATTGCCGTATTAGTCCACTTGGATATGCAGAAATAAAGTCAATAGAGTACCCTTGTAATGCATCCTACAATTTACCTGTATATTGAGATCTCATTATGCACCATCCTGTTAAAGGGAGCACAGCACCGGAAAGCTCATCACATTTGTATTGAGTTAGTCCAGTTTAAAGGTTTGATGATCTTGATTTCTATGTAGGAAAATTGTAGTTATTAGTTTAATAGCTAAATTAAGAAACAGCAGATCAAGCAGACAGAAGTCCAGCAGATACACTTTGTGGGTATCTTCCAGGAAGGGAAGATGATAAAAAGTGACAGAAATAGAACTAGAGTATTCAGAGGAGATCTCTGCTTTTCTGTGTTATTACATCCTGCTGTTCTCTGCTCCCTGATGAATTTCCCATGCCCTGCAGGTACAGTCATTTAAAAACTGACAGATGGAGTTCTCTTAGGAGAGGCATCAGCCCTTCTCATCCTGTAGGTTCAGCAGGGTGTGGCATAGTTACTGAGCACTGGCATACATGTAATTTACCGTGAGCAATTCTGCCAAAGAAAATTAAAGGTGAGCTCTTCAAAGCTCTGAGAAAAAGGAAAATGAAAATCTCAGAAATTGTCTTTCCAAAACACAAAGGTATGGTGTACATTTTATTAAACACAGTGAGGTACTGTAACTTCCAGAAAATCCACTCCCCTCATTTCTATTGCTTTGTGAAGGTACCATTTTATGAAGACTCTTACAGAGCTCTGTGGAACTGGTGACGTACAAAGCAATCACATGTCCCAGTCAGAGGGCACGGCCAATATGTATGCACTCGTTTCATGGGTAATGTTTGTGCCAGCAAGAGCTCAGGGGTTTGGTTACCAGCTTTCTGCTGCACTGGCCTGATCCACCTTTCTCAAATATTCAAATGCTCATAAAAATAAATAAGTCATTCAGGTTTCCCAGTTTTGACTAAGACTGCAGCATGGGCTAGGCATGCAGAGAGCAATGCTGAAGCTTAGTCATGTAATGGAAGGATACTTAGCTTCCTTGGCATGATCCCAGTGCTTAATCTTGCTTATTTCATGAACCACTTCAGCAATGAGCCGAGTTTCAGTTGCACAGACATCCAGAGAACGTCAGCTTGCTGACAAGAGACCTTGCTGCAGCTGGTTTTCTGCCAGTTTAAAA